>NC_046660.1:148916467-148918670 GCF_010883055.1 Belonocnema kinseyi
ATAGTAAAAAAGTCAAGCTTTCTTTTGAGACTATTTAAAAAAAATCGCAGATGCCTAAATTGCGAAAAAAGTTAAATAAACAATTGATTTATTGAAAAAATTATTTCAACAATTTTTTTTGTTATAAATAATAAAATCGGATGAAAGCGTGTAAAAAGCACTTTCCAAAACCCTTATAAAAATGTTAAATCGCGTAATTAGAAAGGAAGTTACAGGCGTTTGAAACTACCCCTGCAGGCATTGGGGATGAAAATTCAACCCCCCCTCACTTGGGGACGGTTGGTAATCCTGGTCTATAAGTTTGCGGATTAACTACTGTTGGGTAGGCGAACATATTCCCAGAATTTAGAAACAATCGAAAAACTTGGCTTTTTGAGTTGGCGAAGTTGAGGAATAATGCCCCATTTATATTAAATTTATATTTTTGAACATATTTTCGGTGAGCCCACCCTTAAACAAAATCGTTCCGACGCCCCTGCCAATAATTGTACACTGCTTGGTAACAGATGTCCATGCCATTTTTCTTTTTTCTCATGTTGTACAAGCGAATCGAAATTATCGATAGGTAGCTTTATAGGTTGTGCTTCAAACTGCATCTTAACTATGACTGAATGAAAAACTAGAAATGTCAGGTTTATGTAGGTTCAGTCTTCAGTCTGAAAGTATCTCTCAAACAGATATGATCGTTCATGGTGACAAACCTACAGTCAGTCGTAAGGGATTCTCGAAAGAGGCAAGACGTGGCAAAGGTCTGTTGAATAAAATTATTAATAATCTTCCTGTAGGGTTACATATTCCTGGATACCAGTACTATGGGTTTTAAAAATAAAAGGTCTACCACCATTTAAAAAAATAGTTACAGCAGCTGAAAAAGCAATTATACCAGGTAATGATGCACAAACTGTTATCAAATCTGCTCTCAGAGGTGCACGTGCAGCTGTAAAAAAGACTGGTGGAAAAAGAAATGTAAAGAAATGTTGAATTTTAGCAGTTCCAAAGAAATTAGGTGGCTTTCTACAATTTTTTATACCCATCTTTGCCGGTCTAAGTGCTACTGGTGCGCTATCTGGTGGAGCTGCGGGAATAGCTAAA
The DNA here is from genome assembly GCF_010883055.1 of Belonocnema kinseyi. Taxonomy (NCBI): domain Eukaryota; kingdom Metazoa; phylum Arthropoda; class Insecta; order Hymenoptera; family Cynipidae; genus Belonocnema; species Belonocnema kinseyi. The sequence continues at coordinate 148,917,560 of NC_046660.1, forward strand.
GCTGTTAATGATTCAAATGATGCAAAACGAAAGCTTGAAGAAAGAAAACGTCATAATAAAGCAATGGAAGCCATTGCTTAGGGGAAAAGTGTTTATTTGAAACCATATAAAGGAGGATAAGGACTTCATCTAAAACCATATAATTAAGGAGTGGGACTTAAGTGCAAATCAAAAAACTTGAAGTAACGGTACCTCACCGAACATTAACCGATGCAGATTTACTTAAATTCGCAAAATCTTAAAAAATTAAACATTTTGGAGGTGTTTTTATGCGTAATGGATTGCCAAACTGTGGGCCACGTGAATGTGAAAACAATATAGATAAAAACAATCTACGTACTCATTGGGTTGCATATAAAAAGTTTAACAGTAAAATAATTTATTTTTAAAGCTTTGGTAACCTCAGGCCACCTTTGGATCTCTTTAAGTATCTTGATGTTGGTAGCGTAAAATATAATCATGAAAGGTATCGAAATTATAATACATTTGTATGTGGACATTTATGCCTTAAATTTTTATGCAATCAATTTGAAATCTTAAAGTATATATAATCTATATAAATGTAGAGGCTAATGATTTTTAACCAGTCAAAGACTAGCCGCCACCATGGATGATTCATTGACATTAACATTTCTAACCTTCAACTCAATTCCCAATGTAGACATTGGTCAAAATGAATTGTACGTGGGTAAAGAAATAATTGAAATACCTACAGGAAGTTATGAAATAGGTGATATACAGCGCTATCTACAGAATGTTTTAGTAAAAGTCATGAAAATAAATGCTTTCAGAGTTGAATGTAACATAACTACAGGAGCATACATCAATGGTAAAAAAGTGCACACTGTACATGAATTATTCCCCGTTGTACCGCCAGCATATAAGATAGTAGATGTCCCATCGCACATCATTTACTTGCCGATCATCATCAAGACAATAGATCATATACGAAGTGTGTTCAAAAAATAAGGTGACTTTATGGTTTTCTCCAAAAATATTCATTTATTCTTCAATATTTATGTTGTCCCCTTCAAAGTAATCCCCCTCAGATATAATACACTTGTGCCAACGCTTTTTCCAATCGTCGAAGCACTTCTGATAATCATTTTGT
>NC_046660.1:148918770-148920468 GCF_010883055.1 Belonocnema kinseyi
CTGAACAAAGATGATGGATAATTACGTAGATATAAATACATTGTTACCTGAGTAGATGATTGTTCAAAATAGTCAAACAGATCAAATTTCAGTAAAAAAAAAACAAAACATTTAAATCAATTGCTTAAAAAAAATTAATTAAAATGTAATCATTTAGAAGTCTCAAAAATACTGAGACTTCAATCGATTAGACTACATTTTTAAAAATATAGTGCGAGAAAACCAAATTAGCTTAGGTTAGGATGGACGAACAGAAATTGAAAGCACTTCTGATAATCATTTTGTGGTATAGCCTTGAGTTCTTTCAGCGATGCAGTTTTTATCTCCTCAATCGTTAAAAATCGATGTCCTTTCATGGGTCTCTTCAGTTTTGGGAAAAGAAAAAAGTCACTGGGGACCAAATCCGGTGAATATGGAGGCTGAGGCATGACTGTGGTGCTGTTTTTGGTCAGAAAATCTTTCACAAGCAACGATGAATGAACAGGTGCATTATCGTGATGCAAAAGCCACGAATTGTTTTTCCAAAGTTCCGGACGTTTTTTGCCTATCGGCTCTCGCAAACGGCGCATAACTTGAAGGTAATACTCCTTATTGACCGTACGGCATTGTGGTAAGAATTCCTGATGCACTAAGCCACGGTAATCAAAGAAGACAGTGAGCGAAACCTTCACATTTGACCGAACTTGACGTTCGTCTTCGACATCCTTTCGGCCTTCTTGGAACAGCTTGTAACACTTATACCCATTTTTCTTACTCAGAGTAGACTCACCGTATGCAACTGTCAGCATTTCAACAGTTTTAGAGCACTGGATTCCATTTTTCACACAAAATTTAATGCAAACTCTTTGCTCCATTTTTTTTCGAAAGAAGAAAATCGCCGAGCACACCAAACCCTTCTAACCTTTTACGCCTCTGGCAGAAAAACAACACGAGCTATATAGGCAAAACTGTGAACATATGATCGTGACGAGTATACAAACACAACAAATCAAAAAATTAAAAACCGGAATGTACGTAGCCCGTGAAAATTGAAGTCACCTTACTTTTTGAGCACATCTCGTACAGCTCCGTAGAGTTCATCAAAACGGACATTTGGTTAATTTTCGTGGAGAAATTATAACACTCAGACTGCACATCAAGTCTTTACGATAAGGGGTATTGTTTTCAATACAAAGGTTGGATTCAGCTATAATACTTTAGTACCATGGAGCAAGAGCATCAGTCGACAACAGACTGTCAAAGGGATAATACGTCAAAACGTGCTGCTGCTGAAAAGGTTAGATTTGGAGGCCACACCACTCGTAAAAAGAAGAGAATAAAAAGATTCAATTGTAACGTGATTTGATGAAACAAATCAATCCTTTCTTCGACCGTTGATAGTTAATGATTTCAAATCGTAGATTTCACATTATTTATAGCTTACGGTCCAATCGTAAATCAAAAATAAATTATGAGTCAAAAAAACATGTTCTTCGAAACTCAGATATTTATGTAATAGAAAAACTCCTTTTAAACTTCCTTACGTTTCGGTACATATGCGTACCTTCTTCAAAGGTTCTTAACCTAAATCATTATATTAAAGATTAGTAGTTTTAGTCTGAACAAAGATGATGGATAATTACGTAGATATAAATACATTGTTACCTGAGTAGATGATTGTTCAAAATAGTCAAACAGATCAAATTTCAGTAAAAAAAA
>NC_046660.1:148920568-148938432 GCF_010883055.1 Belonocnema kinseyi
CTGAACAAAGATGATGGATAATTACGTAGATATAAATACATTGTTACCTGAGTAGATGATTGTTCAAAATAGTCAAACAGATCAAATTTCAGTAAAAAAAAACAAAACATTTAAATCAATTGCTTAAAAAAAATTAATTAAAATGTAGTCATTTAGAAGTCTCAAAAATACTGAGACTTCAATCGATTAGACTACATTTTTAAAAATATAGTGCGAGAAAACCAAATTAGCTTAGGTTAGGACGGACGAACAGAAATTGACAGTTTCAGAAATACATGAATAATACGTAATGAACGATGATATAATAGCAGGTTTTCATTTAAAACCACTGATGGGGAAGCGCGTAATTGAGTTTAAATTTGAAATGAGAAATTAAAAAAAATTTGTATATGTACACATACATGCATATGCATGCATATATACACATATATACATGCATACATATGCACATTTATACATATAGAGATGATTATTATTAAAAAAAAACATTATTTTATAATACTCTGATAAATTTTATTAATATTTAGAATTTCACTCTGTAAATTAACTGAAATCTTACAATATTTGTTTATAAAAATAGACTCAATCATACGTCGTTGATAAGTATTTTTTTGTGAAGCTAATATTTTAATACTTTTAAAATCAAAATAATGATTGAAATTCCAAGAATGTTGCGACAGACCTGTGTTAAAATTCCCAACTTCACAATCTCTTTTATGTTCAGCAATTCTAGTTTTTAATCTCCCGCCAGTTTCACCTATATAAGCTTTATTACAACATTGACATTTAATTAAATAAATAACATCAGATAACCTTTCAATGGAATCGACTCCCATTACTTTTCTTGTTAGTTTTATTACTGTTATTGTAAATCTCATGAATGCGTTCTATAATGATGTCATTTACAAACTCAAGAGGATATTTATTCTGTACTAAAGTTGTTTTTAATAGATTTAAATTTTCTTTTCTAAATTCAGGGCCTATCAGAAAGGTTAAGAAATTCACTTAAAAATTTAATATCAATGTTTATTTTTAAAACACTAATACCTTAGATAATTATTTGTTGAAAATAAAGGACGTCGATTCCATTGAAATTTATCTGGTGTTATTTATTTAATTAAATGTAAATGTTTTAATAAAGTTTATATAGGTGAAACCTATTAAAGTAGGATTGCTGAACATAAAAGAGAATGTGAAGCTGGGAATTTTTACACGTCTGTCGCAACATTCTTGGAGTTTTAATCATTACTTTGATTTTGATTTTAAAAGTATTAAAATATTAGCTATAGAAAAAAATACTTATCAACGACGCATTATTGAGTCTATTTTTATAAACAAATATCGTAAGATTTCAGTTAATTTACAGACTGAAATCCTAAATATTAATAAAATTTATCAGAGTATTATAAAATAATATTTTTTTTATATTAATCATATTAATGTATGCATGTATGCATATGTGTATGCATGTATGCATATGTATGTATGTGTACATATACACATTTTTTTAAATTTCTTATTTCAAATTTAAACTCAATTACGCGCTTCCTCATCAGTGGTTTTCAATGAAAACCGGCCTATTATATCATCGTTCATTACGCATTCTTCATGTATTTCTGAAACTGCCAGTTTCTGTGCGTCCGTCCTAACCTACGCTAATTTGGTTTTCTCGCACTTTTCTCGTCCTTGAAATATAGTACGGACCAGTTGATGTTCGATTGTAATTTCAAACTAGTGAAAATTTTACCGATCAAACAACGGCATATTGCTTTATTTTGCGTGATCGTATACTTGAGTATAAACCAATAAGTGGTGTGCCGGGAGCGGGTACTAATCTGGAAAATTGCACCCGCTCCCAGCGAAATCGCGGTAAAATTTCAGCTACAACCACGTCTCACGACCGTGAGATAGGTGGTTACAGTCTGTAAGGGAATCAATACGGCGATCAAGCAAAAGCATCGTGCACCTTAAGAACACGGAGCGACCCAAGGACAACCGCCTTCTGCATTTTTCCCGCAAGTGTTTTAGCATATTGTTGACACGCAGGGGTGCTTTTCAGGCCATTAGCAAGTGAAAGCTTGGTACCTCCAAGTGCGCCGATGATAAAGATGATTAGTTTAACAGAATATTCCGGGTACAATCGTTGCAATTCCCTCATAAGGTCTCGATACCTCTCTTTCCTTTCATTCTCCTTGATTATGATGTTTTTGTCAGCTGGTGCCGAAAATTCGATAACGTACATGGTTCGCTTCTCGAAGTCAAGAAGAACCATGTCTGGCCTCGAGTGAGCAACGGAAACAATTTTCGAGAATATAAAGTTCCAGTATATGCGGCACTTCGCATTCACGACAATTGACTCAATTTCCCTGGGAGCATTTAGAGGAGCTATATTATGGTTAATGCCGTAAGAGTGACAGAGATGGTAATAAAGCACTCTTAGTGCCGCATTGTGCCTTTGAATGTAGGTCGTTCCCGCGTGCGTTGGACAAATAGATAGTATGTGAGCTAAATGCTCAGGGTGTGCATGGCACGCCCTGCAGCTATTATCGGGAATCCTGTTGTGAAGACATTCAAGACTCAATATTCCGCGACCCCCTTGACGGCGTGAGATGTAGTCGCGAAACGGAAGACTTAAGATGCATGCTTTTGTTCATATGCATAACGTTTCTTGTCCCGATATCAAGGGATCTGAGCTCGTTCTTTGTCCATGGAATTACTCCAAATGAATAGAGTAGTAACGGGACGGCAAGCATGTCCGTTGCAGATACTTTGTTCCTCACCGACAGTTCAGAAGACCAAATCTGTCGGATAAGACGTTTGTATGTGCTTCGGAGAGTATCCTTTATAGATGTCACATCCTGAGTGCGGCTCTGTGGCACGCCCAGGTATGTATAAGTCTCTCCAGTACAAAGGTGTCGTATGGCACTTCTATCAACAAACTCAGGATCCTCAGGGATGCCCTTAAGTTTTCCTCGCTTCAAATAAACCTTGGCACATCTGGCTAACACAAATTCCATTCTAATTACCTTAGTATATCGTTCGACAATCCCCAGAGCTAGATGCAGTTTCTCTCTGTTTTTAGCATAGATCTTAAGATCGTCCATGTAAAATACATGAGTGACCTTGTACTTTCGATTTGCAGGTTTGCCGCACAAGTACCCGTCGAAATGGCGAAGTGCTAGAGATAGCGGCAATAATGTAAGGCAAAAGAGGAGTGGACTCATGGTGTCGCCCTGAAAGACATCTCTCTGAAAGGTGACCTTGTTAGTTGTTACACAATTTTTTCCAGATGAGACAGTAAATCTGGTTTTCCAAAGCGGGATCAATCTCTCTATGCACCCAACTATTTGCGGATGAACCTTTAAGATTTCCAAATGAGAGATGATAAGTCTATGGGAGGTCGAATCAAAAGCTTTCCGATAATCAATCCAGGCCATAGATAGGTCACGCTAGTAGAATTCTGCATCTTTGCAGACACATCTATCGATGAGCAGGTTCTCCCGACATCCGGGTACGCCTTTCTTTGAGCCTCTTTGTTCATACATTTCTTGCCACACAGGTTCAATTGCCCGAACAATCCTATCATTTAGGATAGCTGTGAATATCTTATAAAGTGTGTTCAGACAAGTTATTGGCCTGTAGTTCTCCGGGTCAGCTAAGTTGCCTATTTTCGGCAGGAGGATTGTGCGCCTTTCCACCAACCACTCTGAAATCGGCTCTTCCGACTTCAAATATGAGGTGAAAATACGGGCCAAATGCTGATGGGTTGCAGAAAACTTCTTGCACCAGAAGGTTTTGATACAATCGGGTCCCGGTGCTGAATAGTTATTCATCCCTGTTAATACTTTTTTCACCTCCTCGGTAGTGATGGGTGGGCATTCTTTATCAGGTGCTATGAGGGCAACACATAACTCCTTGAAGCTATTTATATTTTCTGAGTCTTCGTCCAGTCTATGCTGAACTTCGTAGACTTCTCTCCAAAATACTTCGACCTCCTCTGGTTTGGGTGGGTATTCGACAGTAACTGGAGGGTCTTGGAAGAGTCGAGATGGGTTAGAGAGAAACTGTTGATTTTATCTGACGCACCTCTCCCTCCGCTCTAGACTTCTCTTAGCGTCAGATAGTATCCGTATTCTCTCAACAATGTGCTGCCTGATGGTCAACACCTTTGACTTGTTAAGTGTGTGATAACAAGTCCGGAGTTCGCGCGCGAAGTTTCGAACCTTGGTGGTAAAATTCCTGCCAGATGTGATGCAGTCACTCACACACTGAATGCGGGACGCGTACTGTCTTGCCCAGCCTATCTTTATGGCAAGTTGATGCATTCGTCTTTTTGTCTTATGATCAACCGTTGGGTTTGTTTTACGGTTCGCATCGGCCAAAGTTCTCGCTACATTATACACACAATAATGGATAGCCCAGAGGTCAGATTCTCCGGGAAAATGTCCCCGAAGCTCGTCATTCATTTCAGACAGATCTTTTGGCTGGAGAGAAACCTTGGTGTTGATGTTTCTCCGGGTCGTAAAGCATCGTTCTTCATCTATTGGATGCCTGCCCACGGTTGGTCTTAGTGTCGCCTATCTTTCTCTGTTGCCGGCTTGTTCTAACTGTGGTAGAGTAGGCGTTCCGCTTACAAAGCACCTTTTTCGGAGTAGTTCAGCATAGTTTCGCAGACGTTGCTGCAAAAAGTGCGATAGCATCGGGTGTTTCTCGCACCACAGAGCATGCAGTTGTGCCATGTAACCCCGTTCAGGGGCCACACTCGCATCGTAGCATTCTAGCAAGTCGTGATTCAGTCGCTCCGTCCACCCAAAGGTCGCGAGATCCCGCGGATCAATCGCATTGATTCCATTTTCATTGGCTTCCCCAGCTCTAGATTGGTCGTCATTGTTGGCCGACCAATTGTCGGGAGCCCTGCTTGTTCTGTTGTTTTGAACCGCACTTACTACAACAATGTTTGGTGTTGTCATTGTTGTTCCCACGAGAAGCTAGGGAAAGGGGTTCGTCCATCCTTGTAGAGCCCCGCATGCAAGAATAAGGCTGCGTACTCTGAGACGTCGCCCGGTATACCAGAGTCACCCTTCTAGATACCTCGCCCAGGTGCCATTCAGCTTTCGGCACAGTTTTGACACCTCCTCTTGGGGGTTAATTCCTTCGGGACCACCCCTGGACAATTGTCCGCGACTGTCTATTTATTTTGGTAACCATATTCAGCAGAAACCCTTGGTGCAGGGACCGAAAAAATTTTACTTTGATATAGATCTTGGAGCGTTTTATACTTCAAACCTACTCGTGGTTGTTTACCAGTGCAATGATAAAAAACAGAGAGTGCACCGCTTATATGATGCTAATATTGTTGAAATACGCCAACATTGTCGATAAGGATGCCAGGAATCATGATGAAATCATCAGAATGGAATTTTTTTTATCGAGAATTGTTTAGCAATAAATGAAATATGACACCCCTGTCGGCAAATATCAAAGGAGAACGTTTAATTAATTTAGTTCACATAGTAGATAAGGATTCCAGGAATCGACGATGACGTCATCAAAATCGAACTTTGGTTATATCCGAGACCAAGGCCAAGCTGGATAAGTATTACCCGGACTCTGCACCGTCGATTGGAATGATTCATAAGTGGTTTACCGAGTTTCGTTGTGGCCGTACGAGCACAGTTGATGCTGAACGATCTGGGCGCCCAAAAGAGGTCACTACGCCAGAAAATGTGGAAAAAATCCATGATATGACGTTGAATGATCCCTAAGTGAAATTGAGAGAGGTAGCTAATGCTGCTGTAGGCATATCATTGGAACGTGTGGGCAATATCGTGCATTCAATTTTGGGCATGAAGAAGCTCTGCGCGCGATGGGTGCCGCGTTTGCTCACGCTGGACGAAAAACGAATTCGTGTGACAACTTCCCAGCAGAATTTGGCATTATTTTCGCGTAAGCCGACCGAGTTTTTGCGCCGATTCATAACCATGGATGAAACCTGGATCCACTGCTACACTCCTGAGTCAACACAACAGGCAAAACAGTGGGTTCCACCGGGCCAAAGTGCTCCAAAGCGTCCAAAAACGCAACAATGGGTCGGAAAGGTTATGGCCTCCGTATTTTGGGATGCACATGGCATAATATTCGTGGACTATCTTGAAAAAGGTAAAACCATAACCGTAGCATACTATTCATCATTATTGGACGGATTGAAAATCGAAATCTCCGAAAAACGACCGCATTTGAAGAAGAAAAAACCGCTTTATCATCACGACAATGTGCCTGTTCATTCATGCTTAGTTGCACAGGCAAAATTGCATGAAATCGGCTTCGAATTGGTTCCTCAGCCACCGTATTCACCAGACCTGGCCCCCAACGACTATTACTTGTTCCCTAACCTGAAGAGATGGCTCACCGGTAAGCGTTTTTACTCAAGTGAGGAGCTCATAGCTGAAACTGAGGCGTATTTTGGAGACCTTCCGATCGAGTACTTTTCGGACGGCTTACAACGTGTTCAATATATCTATAGCTGCGTTCTTCAGTGTTCAACGTGCTGAGTATATCTATTTTCTGTATGCTACTACTTAAGATGTTCTGATAATATCTATTCTCGTCAGCTTACAACTTGTTGACACAATATTTGCTCTATATTTATTAATAGTTTACTATTATAATCTTGCAAATATATAAATATATAAATTAACATTTTAAAATATATATACGTCACGGGACGTGACACTTCCCCCCTCGAAACTCACCCTGGACGCGATGGCATTGTGAGAGTAGTTACGGTGAAAACTGCCAATGGCATGTACAAGAGATGCGTAACCAAATTATGTCCACTTCCCATTGATGTATCTGATCCTGACAGTGCCACACCGTAATCTTGGTCTCTTACAGTATAATATGTCTACGAATCACCTGTAGTCATTAAGATTTAATACGCAATCTTTGTCTTTAAACTCCATTAGTTCAAGTGGGCAGGCATGTTACGTCGTAACCTTGAATTGCTCTAAACTTAGTATCGATTGGACATATATCGTTCGTTTATTTAGACTTATTAAATTAATTTTGTATACCGCTTAAAACTTATCTTTGTCATCGCACGTATTGGCAATTTAGAATCTTCAGGCCTTAGCCTGCAACCTTAAATTCTCCCCAAAACAGTTCCTAGATTGTATTTACAGAGGTTTAAAGTAGTTAAAATGCAGCTGTTATAACTATCTCAAGTTGTCTATATTTATGGTTCTGAAATTCTCTACCTTTGTTCGCGGCACGTTCTAGCACTTTAGGGACTAAGTTGTGAAAACTCTAATTTGAACGGACACCGTACATCTTTCGTCCAGATTGCATTTACCACTTAAGCTGCTTAGATTCATAGCTCAACTCAAATTGCTGACCCTACCATAAAAACGTTTACAATTGTACTTAAACTCAGTCTGAAGATGATTTGACTTTTTCAAAATATGCTACGTCACGATTAGGGTGTGTCTAAATGCTCCTACTTCTACGCTCCTCAGCCAATAAGCAATAAGCATCCTTTCATCCCTTCTTCAATTTTGTATCTCGACAACTCTCAGCTTACTCTATCGGTACTGTTCCAGACACTTACAAATTTCACTCCGCGGAGAAACATAGTTATCGCTCTTACTCTTGATCTGTCTACAAGAGTAAGATCCGTACCCGTCTTTATTAGAAATAAACTTACAATTTATTTTTAGTAAAGTGTGGTGTGTCAATTTATTCACAATACCCTTCTGTTCATTAAACGCATGTTTTACCTCGTCCACAAAACACCATATGTGTAAGTTTATGTTTATAAAAAGAACATATATAGCTATGGGGAATACAAAATTATATTTTAGTGTCTTAAAATTGAAAATTACATGTTATATCTATGGCTTCTACATGGACGGAAACAATGTGATCCGCAATTATGTTCACATTTACATTATCATTGATTTTGATCTCTAGCTCACTTTAATTTTCTTCGCAGAACATACATTTCGCTGCTAACGCTTTTAACATATAGCGGGCAGCATTTTGTCTCGCATTCTTTTTTGTTCATATACAAATTTTGCATTTTTCTATGCATTATGCATTTTGCCGCAAATGGTGGTAATTCAGCGTTGTGACCTAATGTCTTAACAATAAAAATAGGGTTCGAAAAATCGTATTCGATGCTTATTTCATTAAGGGTTTGTACAGCTGAAGTTTTCGAGAGGTTTCTTTCCATTTCCATGTTATCTGTAAAAGAGAAACATCAATCTTTTGATTTGTAGATAACATGGCATTGGTAATTAATTAAAATTACATGGTATTATAGTAAATGATTTTTATTCGACCAGTAGTTAGAGAAACTGTTTTATTTTAGTTTATTATTTGTTCTTTATTTTTATACAACGAATCGTAGATTTTAAAGTAAAATTTATATGCACATGCAGCGTTGCAACAATAAAATTAAAATCGTATTCGAAATTTTTATTTTTATTTTCAGTGATCGAATATTAATATTTGGTATGCTTTCTTTTTGTTGAACATATTGGACTGATTGAAATGATCTAATTTATCATTATTTATTGTTTTGAATTTAGAAGCCATACAAAGAATTCCGTAATAAAAGGTTACATACAAACATAACCTGTAAATGCACAAGAACATGTCAAATCGTGCAACTGTACTAAAATATACCTGAAGAAATAAAAACAAAGTTTAAAAATAAATTTACTGGATTTATCATTATGTTATTTATGTATTAAAATTTTGCGGAACGTATTTTTTTTATACAATTGAACTACATGTGACAACTTTGTATATATGATTACATTTATATTAGGTATCCCTTGAGGGCATGTAATACATTTTAAAATCATAAATTGCCGACCGTCCCATGTTATTTTTTTCGTAAATTTAAAAAAGGGGAAATTAAAATATCGTGCTAATTTTGTTTTTAAATGATAGGTGATATTATGGAGAAGGTCTGTCTGGTCAATTAAAGTTGCTATATCATTGACAAATATATATTTTTAATATTTATAATGTTCACCCCAAAGCCTTGTATTTTAAATTATTTGATTGTGACAGCTGACCACATGGCATTTTCATTCACTAATTGCAAATTTCTGGTGCATTTTCTCTTGACCAAAAAAGAAGAAATCAGTCATGCAATACGTATATATTGTAATAAAATTAACAAAATATTGTTTCCAATTGAACTGAAATAATAAAAATATAGCAAAGAAGCGAGGTGACGAGATATCAGAAGTGTTTATGTCCTAGCGGAAAAAGCATGTGTGGAAATGGATGACAGCGCCAAGTTACAGAAGCTTAGTAGCCAGTCTCTAGAAAGTGCGTCGATAACGGGGAAATAGTTGCAAGATCACAGTGACATCCGAAATAACTATTAGAGATTAAAATATTTATGTTCATAAATTTTTCACAGTTGTTAAATTCAAAAAATAAAGTCATATATGATATTTTAAAATCGAACTACATAAATTCATTCTGAAGATGTTGGCCCCACTAGTTTGAAATGTTAGAAATAGATTTTGAAAAGCAATATCAGGCAATACAAAACTTGGTGGGATTAAAAGTAAGAATCAATTTAATCTTAATCAAAAATTTGCTATCTCATTTTTGGTAATAAGAAAAAAAGGTTGAAAGAAAAGTTTTTAGCAGTTTTTGAAAGTTATAACTATTCCTTTTTGAGCGTTTATCCTATATTTTGATTCATTTCGCTCGAAATTTCAATTTTCTACTTTCCCACACTATTTTCGATAAATTAAACTAAAATGACAATCCCTATCAAAAATGGATAGAATAAAATTTTGTAGAACTTTTCAAAATTTATAATTCCTTTCTTGAGATTTATTCCTGTATTTTGAGTCCTTTGGATCGAAATTTGAATTTTCTATTTTTCCACTGTATTTTTTGGGAACTTAAATTAAATTGTCAAGTTCTATAAAAATGGTTAAATAATAAATTAAACTAAATAAATAATACATTAAACTAAAATGAAAAGCCATATCAAAAAATGGATAAAAAAAATTGTTGTAGAACTTTTCAAAATTTATAATTTTGTTCTGTATTTTAATCGTTTGGATCAAAATTTGGATTTCCGATTTTTCAGCGTATTTTCTAAAAATTATACTCAATTGTCAAAAAAAAAGTTTTAATAAAATTATTATTTAGGGCTTTTTAAGAGTTATAAAATTCTTTCTTAAGACTTTTCGACCTATTTTGAAAAGATTGAAATAAAATTTGTAATTTTTATTTTTCCACTTTGTTTTCGTAAAATTAAACCGAATTCAAAACTTATAATTCCCTTTTGAGATTTTACCGAATATTTTGAATCGTTTGTATCCAAAATTTAAATGTTCTATGTGTCCATTTTATGTTTGTATAATTAATGTAAATTATCAAGCCCAAAAAATGATTAAAATATCATTATTTAGGACTTAAAAAAAATTATAATTCCTTTTTAGAGAGTTTTTCATGTATATTGAATCGTCTAGATCAAAATTAAAATTTTTTAAATTTCCACAGTATTTTCGTGAAATTAAAATAAATTGTCAAGTTTAAAAAAAATGGCTTAAATAAAATTATTATTTAGGACTTTTCAAAAGTTATAATTGCTTTTTGTGATTTTTCCACGTTTTTTGAATCCTTTGAATCCAAAATTAAATCTTCTATTTTTCCACAGTATTTGCGTAAAATGAAACTACATTGTTACGTCCTACGAGATGTAACTTACCTTATCCTTTATTTTATTCCAAGTGGTTCCTCGTTTTAGAATCTCATTTTAAATAAACTAGAGAACTTCGATGAGGATAACTACCAGATACACCAAATAAATCAAATATGTTATAATATATAAAATGATGAATATTTATTTAAGTGTTAAGAGAATTTAAATATAAAGATCAGATTTGATCAACGTTTCCTGATAAATCTCCGAATTGCTTGAAATCATTTGATTCCTTGGTTTACTTACAAGTTCCCTTTTGTAAAGAGTGGATGACTCGCCCTCTCGTTCTTTGAATCGAAAGTAGCCCGTCCTTCTGTTGACACCCTGTTTGGGTAGCCGCAGGGGGTGAATGGCGTTGAATATGGCTCTGCAGACTTAGATGGCAAGGTCAGTGTATCTGGGCTGCGTTGTTCCTTTGTGGCAGGTGTGGTCGACTCGGAGTTCCACACAGAAGCTATTCTTCGTAGATTTGTAGATTTAAATGGTTGACGAGCCAACACTGCTGGACCGGAGTTTAGGGTTTTTGAAGATTCTTTATACTATGGATTTCTCTAACTGAGACTGAACCGAGACTGGGGTAAAGACTGAAGCTGGAGTATAATCGGCTAAACTGAAACTAAACTAAACTCATTTCTGCTTCCGAATCCTCTGTATTTATTCACAAGATCCCTTCTTAGATTCCCGTAGGGGTGAGTGGTTTTAGAAGCAAGTATTCTTCTTGGTTCCAATCAGTGTTGTCAATCAAATAGGTAGAAGAGTGGTAAGACCCTAATTGTCCAATGGGCGTTGAGAATTATGTATATGCCCATATATGGAGGATGTCGCATTAACCATAATGCCTTGTATCCCTTCCAAAGTACCATGGGGGTAATTAATGAGATAGCCAATCAGTGATTAGGAATCTTGATGTGCCCAAATATGGAAAATGGTGCAGTTACCAAAATATATGGTATCCCTTCCTAGGTGTCCAAGGGTAAGCCATTATGATGCGTAGAAGAGCGTAAGGTTTGCATATGTCCTTTTGTTTGTGTGTGAACAGCTCACCCTCCTATAGCTGTCATCTTTATTAAGCTGTTTATTGCTTTTAGATCTAAGATGCTGGTCTCCGTCATAGAAATATGTAGGTCGAATGACTAAAGGATGTACATTTGGTGTAGGTACCAGCATTTTTTAAACGTATAGGACTGAAAATCTTGTCCGCTTTCAGTCTTGGCTTGCTGAATAATTTATGGCTTATCAGTTAGTGTATAGTCTGCTGGTTTTGTTAGCTATGCGAATATTTATGTGTATCGCTTATTTTTGTTTACTGTGATGTGTACGTACTTATAGGTACCATCATATTGTGAGCGTATGAGATTGAAAAATCAGCTGCCTTTTCTGGTTTCCTTGTCAATTAATTTATTGCTTTTTAATTAAGGTGTGCCTGTTTTTTGTGCAAAAGATGATGCGTAGATTTTCTTGTGCTGTTAGGTTAACCTTACACTGTTGCGTCATTTCTTTACAAATTTGATCTTCACAAATGATTTGAACAATACAAGGTTTTGTTTACAATAATAATTGGATGTTGAATATAATCCTTTAACTTGTTGAGTTATTATTAAATATAAATGTTATGTAATTATAATCCATTGTTTATAATTATTTATTATTATTATTATTATAAAAGTCGCGGGACGTAACAACATTGTCAGGAACTAGCAAAAAGTAAAAAAAAAATGTTTAGGACTTTTCAAAAATTATAATTCTTTTGGAGATTTTTCCCCTGTATTTTCAATCGTTTAGATAGAAATTTGAATTTTCTTTTTTTCCACCATATTTTCATGAAATTAAACTACATTGTAAAGTCCATAAAAAATTGTTAAAATAAAATTATTTAGGGCTTTTCAAAAATTAAAATTCCTTCTTTGAGATTTTTCTGTATATTGAATCACTTGGATCGAAATTAAAATTTTCTATTTTCTACGGTATTTTTGTAAAATCTAACTAAATATTCAAGTCCTAAACAAAAATGGTAAAAATGAAATTATTTAGGACTTTCAAAAGTTATAATTCCTTTTCGATACTTTTTCTTGTATTTTTAGTCGTTTTAATCAAAATTTGAATATTATGTTTTTCCAAGGTATTTTCATAAAATTACACTTAATTGTCAAGTCCTGAAACAAATTTTTAAAACAAACTTGTTTAGGACTTTCTCTAGTTATAATTCATTTTTGCGATTTTTTCCTGTATTTTGAGTCATTTGGATCGAAATTAGAATTTTTCCACGGGATTTTCGTAAAATTAATCTGAATGTTTAAGTCCTATAAAAATCAATGAAAAATGTTCCATCCCAAAATGTATCATTTTGCGAAGAAATCACAATTCAAGATTGGTATATCAAAGTCTGACAGATTTTTTCCTTTGCTAAATATTCTAAAAAAATATTTTGTGTTCATAAAATAATAATATCAAGAAAGACCAATGTTATAAGGTTCAAAATCCTATTCATGCACTTCCACATTTCTACTATATTCTTATCTGAAACTTTATTAAACAATAACAAAAATTATTGTATAAGAAAATGAGATTTCGAAATAACCTGCTCAGCATAATATATGTGGTTTAATTTTTAAATAATTGTTTATGAAACAAACCAATTTTCTATAAGAATATTGGTTATAAAATTCTGTACTTTAATTTTTCATTTAATAAGGAAATAACGAAGTTCTACAAACTTCTTTGCAACAGCATGCACATTTTTTGAAATCCCTTCAAATTATTAGAAACTTTGAAAATACTTTGTAAATCCTTTGTAAATGTTTAAGTCTCTCAAAAATGCCTGATAATTTTTTTAAATATTCTATAATACTTCCAAAGCTTGAAAATCCCTTCAAGCTTTTGAAATAAATAAAAAAATGTATGCGAATTGTTTAAAATTTCTTTAAGTAGTTAAATTCTTCGAAATCTTTTGAAATCCCTTGAAAATTTTGTAAACTGTTGAAAATGCCTAGGAGTCTTTTACAATATGCTCAAATATTTAAAAAATAGTTTTAAATTTCATTAAATTACTAAAGTCAATTCAAAATTTCTTTGTAAATTTTCTTAATTAATATTCTAAAACCTTATAGGTCCTGTAAAATCTTCCATATCTTCCATCTTCCCATATCTTCCGAAATTCTAGAAAATTCATACTAAAATATTTCAAAGGTTTTTAAATCCCTTCAAATTATTGAAATTATTTAATAATTCTTTGGAATCTATTAAAATTCATGAAAACATTTTCAATTAAAAGTTCTTAAAAATGCCTTAGGTGTTTTAAATATAGCATGCAATCCTCTAAATCCCTTCAAATTATTGAAATCTATTGAAAATTTCTTCGAACCTTTAAAAATACTTCTAATTATTTTAAAGGAATTTAAGATAAATAAGAAATAGGTACAGACTTGAATTAAAATGTTTATTTAAAAAAAAGTGTCTCAGGTGATCTTTTTATTTTAAAAAGTGACTAAAGAAGTGAATTGGGAAACAAATTACCGGCAGTGACTGCTGCAGCCCTGATTATTTTTTCAGTTTATTTTTACAGAAATTCCCAGTTTTTTGCGTGTTTTTAAATGCCTGTCTCTAGGAAGCTTTCATCTTCTTATACATTTTTTAAATGTACGGTACAATAGGTTTACGGGGCCCGGTCTGTGATCTATTTCTGAGAGGACCCAAAAATTTATTTCAGCCCTGTGCCTCAGGGCTTCGAGTGTACTTTCCAACACTGCTAAGAAACAAAATGATACAGCCAAATTTGTCTTAAACGAGGGCATCAGTATTCAGTTCAGCGGCGATTGATCTCTCTCTTTCCCTGATCACTTATCTCTTTTGGCAACATTAATACACGAAGATTGGCTAAGGTCATCGAAGTGACACGAGTGAAAACGAACGCTGCCGGTTGCTGTCAATTGTTTGTAAACACGCGATTACAATGCGCTGTCGAAAGTTAGAAATTCATCTTTTTGGTCAAAAGTTTAATCATTCTAGTTAAAAATTAATCGTTATAATTGAAAATTCATCTTCCTGCTTTAAAATTTAACTACTCCAAAGATAAAGATTAAAAATTCATCACATTGTTTAAAATGTAACTCTTTTCTTGAAAGTAATTTTGTTTGAAAGTCTTTGGGGAGAAGGAGTGTAAGTTAACTCGTTTTAATTAATTATTTCATATTTTATGATCGAAAATTCATTTCTTCGTTTGATCACTAATTTTTCTAACTTGAAATTTAATTATTTAAGTTTTGGTGAGCAATTGATCTTTTTTAATAATAATAAATTTGTCGTGCTTAAAAATACAACTGTTTCAGTCAAAATGCACTATTTTAGTTAAAAGCTCTTCTAGTTTGCTTAAAATTCCACTATTGCAGTTAAACACTCATCATATTTAGTTGAAAATTCATCACTTAGGTTGAAAAGTTGACTCTTGTTTTAAAATTCGTCCGATTTGTGAAAAATTAATTTTTTCGTCTAAAAGTTTAACTATTTAATTTTTTATAATAACCTGATATTTTTCAGTGTGTAATTGAAGTATTTGTTTGTCAAAACTCACTGTTTTTTAAATTTTTTGCTCTGTTGTGTTCAGTGATATTTATAATGAACTTCAACAATTAAAATAAATATTTTGCGTATAGCGAACGTGAATTTTTTTAAAGAACTAAGACTGTCATTTAGAAGAAAGGAGTTTCAAAAATCTCTGTTCCAAGTCAAAATTAGTCACAATTTAAATTTTCTCTGTTCCAAATTTTGGAAAAAGAAAGTGCTTCCAGTAGTTTTCAAGGTAGAAGCAGGATTTCCAAAAGGAAATATTTTTGAATTTTAATGTATTTTTTTTCATTTTTCGTTATGAATTTACCTTTTCTTCTTGAAAATTCATGTAGATGCAGTTAAAAGCTACAGACTTGTTAAAAATTTATTTTGTTGCGTGATTAATTTTAATTGAAAAATTTTTGTTTTATATATAATTACATTGTTGAAAATGAATTTTTCAGCTAAAAATTGAACCATTCTAGTAAAAATTTTTATTATTTTTTGAAAATCAGTTTTTTGTTGCTAAGAACTAGATTTTTAACGGAAAATTCAACCATTCTATTTTTAGTAGAAATTTTATCTCTTCTGGATGAAAATTCATCTATTTCGTTGAAAATTAATATTCTTCATCTAAAAATTAAGTTTTTTTTAATTGCATTTTTTGGAAAAATTGCCTTTTTGTAGATAATTAATATTATTTGTTGAAAATTTATTTCTTTAGGAGTTGCAAAATTCAACTATTGCAGTTTAAGATTCAGAATTTTAGTTTAAAAAATTCATCAGTTTAGTTGCAAGTTATTTTTTTCTATTGTCAATTTAATCGTCCCACTTTGGCTGAAAAGTTGATATTTTTTAATTTAAAATTTTACAATAAGGATGTAAGTTTGTCCTTTTTAATTGAAAATTCAGGTATTAAAAAAAAAACTAATTTTTTGGTAGTAAAATCGACATTTCTTTTGCAGAAATAATTATTTTTCAGAAGATTTATTATCTTAATAAAAATTCATTTCCTTGGTTGAAAAATTAGCTATTTGATTGAAAACTTGTTTTTTCTTTGAAAGAAAAAAGAATTTTTTGTTGAAAATTTGTATCTTTTTTGGGTGCAAATTATTTTCATGTTAACAACAAAAAGCAGTTTTTCCAGCTAAAAAATAGATGACGCCCCTATTCTGCAATTGCAGCCGTTTTTTTGTTTGGTAATAGTTACATTTTTACCAGAAAATTTAACTTACATATATATTTTTGGTCGAAATTGTATGAAAGTGTATATATTCTAGTTCAAAATTCAACAATTTGGATGATAATTTGTCTTTTTTAATTAAGAATTCAACAACTTTTAATTAACAATTCAACAATTCGTTGAAAATCCCGATACTTGATTAAAAAATCGACTTTTTTTTGTAAAATTTTCTTTTTGAAACTTGGCTGAAAGTTAAACTCTTTGGTCGATAATTTTTTTCTGTTTCACCATTTGAAAATGAAAATTAATTTCTTTGACTGAACATTTATTTTTGACTTAAAATTTAATTATTCAACTTTTTGTTAAAAAATGATCTTCTTTAGTTGAAAATTCATTCTAGTTAAAAATTAATCGTTTTAATTGAAAATTCATTTTCCTGTTCTAAAATTCCTCTATTTTCTGTTGTGAAAAGTAAATTAACTTATTCCAATTGCTTTTCCCATTGTTGTGATGGAAAACTCATTTGTTTGGTTAACCATTCATTTTTTAACTGTAAATTTATATATTTAAGTTTTGATGGACATTTTATCTTTTTTATTAAAAATAAATTTTGTTGTTGAAAATGAAACTGTTTCAGTTGATGATTCTTTGTTTTAGTTAAAAACTAATCTTTTTTATTTAAAATTCAACTATTCCAGCTAAAGATTCGTCATTTTAGTTGAAAATTCATCAATTAGGTTAAAAAGTGAACTATTTTGTTGAAAATCCGTTTTATTCGTTAAAATTAATTTTTTTAAATAAAAGTTCACCCATTCCACTCTTTATTATAAACTGATATGTTTTAATGGTAAATTTAAGTATTTGTTTCAAAATTTATTTATTTTCCAATTTTTTGCTCTCCTGTGTTAAACGATGTTTAGAATTAAAGTCATGAGTTAAAATAAATGTTTTTCGTTTAGCCGCACAAATGAAAAATTTCCTTTTAGTTAGCCGGAAAAATGAAAAAGCTTGACCAGGAAAAAACGGAAAAACTGAAAAAAAACTGGATTCATTTTATTTGACCATTTTTCTCTGAAATCTAGAATGCAAACTTTCAATTTTTAAATTTAGAATTTGTATATTCTATCCGTATTTTAAATTTGGAATTGACAAATTTAAGGGTATGGAAAATTTTTGTTTTTCTCTGATTGTTTAAGTTTCTTTTATCAGGTAGATAGTAAAAGAAATGGGATATCTGAAGAATTGAAAGCTTCTTTTGATATGTGTATCGCGGCTGACTGATTGAATTTTATTTACATTTATTTATTTATTTTATTTATTTTATTTATTTTATTTATTTTATTTATTTTATTTATTTTATTTATTTTATTTATTTTATTTATTTTATTTATTTTATTT
>NC_046660.1:148938532-148960310 GCF_010883055.1 Belonocnema kinseyi
TTTATTTTATTTATTTTATTTACTGAAAGTTTAGAAATGGAAAGCATTTCATATGAAATTCAATAGGATGCATGTTTCTTTCTACGTGGACAGTAATCAATTTTATTAAATTCTTAGCTTAATTAGTCACTGATTGAACTTTCTTCAAACAGCCATGCTAACGTTAAAAATAGTAATTATACATGATTTTTTCACTGGCAGAGGCATAGCGAATTTCAGTAAAGATATATAAATGTCGCAATTGAGAAAAGGAATCAGTGTGCTTAACTGAAGGTCAAGTAAGTTAGCCAACTATTTCGGATAAAAATTCAAAAATTTAGATCTTCTTCTATATTTTCAAAACTATTTTTTTAGATATTCTGTGTACATCTATTCGTGGTGCTCAAAAAATTGTTACCTAATAACGTTAAATATGAAAAAAGTCAAAAAAATAAAAATGTTGCTTTTTGATAGCCCTACAAGATTATCACCGAAGGAGTCATCGTGGCTCAGACCGTGGAGGACTCGGGAATTTACTGTTCATAATCTACTACACACTACTTTTTTTTACAAATTTTGATGGTTTTTTTTTAAATGCTCATAATTAAACCCTGCAGAACATCATCAGGCCCGATTTTTTAATTTCACTCTGTGAAATATATTATTTAAACAAATGGAACGTCAAAATTGGACATTTAACGAATATTATTATTTTTCTCTGAAGAAAAGACTTAAGAGAAGTCGCTATAAACAATTAATATAAGCAATTACTTTCATACAGTGCTCAGCCACAACGAAAAACTTGATCTTCATTAAAAATACCTAAATATCTCGTAGACGTAGTATTAAGAATGCAAAATAACTATTAGTTAACAATCACAATTATTATAAATATTCTCGTCAACAAATTGGGTTATTTTATTTTTTTCGAAGATGTTTTTTCATGAAGCAACTTTCAAATTAATTCTCAATTATAATAAATAGCTGAAAAAAGTTTGAATATTATATATTTTTATTGTTAATAACAGTATTATGAACAAATTACAAAATTTAGCGTTTTCCATCAGAAGAAATGATTTATTCTGCTAAATCATGTTGCAGCTTTCTAAGTGGTTATAAATCATCAAGAAAGTGTGGTTAAAACTCGCTATTGTTATTGTTATTAACAATATTTTAAAGAAACAGTCATCTGTAGAAAGTTTCCGTATGAATAAGCGGTTTTTTTTCGTAATGATTATTTTAATGCATCTCGATAGTAGTGCTTAATTAAGTAACTTTCTCAGTAATTCTGAATTGAAATTATTATCAAATTATAATGGAGAATTGTGACTCAGAAACAAAATATAAAAGAAAAAGTATTTCGCGATGTTATTTGGCTATACTATGATATACTATTTCTATTGTTAATAACGATAAAAATAGCAAGGTATATACACACTTTCTTGATGATTTATAACCACTTAGAAAACTGCAACATGATTTAGCAGGAAAAATAATCTCTTCCGATGGAAAAAACTAAAAAAATGTATTGGTTCAGAATATTGTTACTAACAATGAAAATATTTAAGATTTATATATTTTTTGCAGCTATTGATTATAATTTGGAATTCACTTGGAAGTTGGTTGATGAGAAAAACATCTTTGAAAAAAATAAAACGACACAATTTGTTAATTAGAATATTTATAATAGTGGTAATTGGTAATTAATGTTCATTTTCCATTCTTAATACTACTTCTCCGAGATATTCAGGTATTTTTAATCAACATAAAGTTTTTGGTTGTGGTTGATCACGTATGAAAGTAATTGTTTGTATTAATTTTTTATAACAATTAAGGTAAATCTTAAACTTAATATTCATGTTTCTCAAATATATCTACAATAATTCTGATAGATAGCGACTTCTCTTAAGTCTTTTCTTCGGCGAAAAATAATAATATTCGTAAAATATCCAATTCTGAAGTTCTATTTGTTAAAAAAATAAATTTTACCGAATGAAATTGAATCATTGGGCTTGATGAAGTTTTCATCGGTGTCGTTATTATCTTATGTTAAATAGTACAGACCCTAATGATCCTGGCTAATGACCCTGGTTACAATAAATTTTTATTTAACAAAATCTTTCGCCTACCTTATAAAATGTATAAAAAACTGCACACCTTGCAAGGAAATATTTAATGACTAAATTGTTGTTTTTCACATTCTCTTTAGAGAAGATATTCGAATTGTGTAAATCCCCCCCCCCCCTTTAACACCAGTTTTTGCTAAATGTTAACATTTTGAGACCCTCTAAACCCAGAAAACAGGGTTTCGCGAATGTGTCTCTAGATTTTTACTCGGTTAGCACAATAAATTTCGTAGGAATTGGCGGATTAAAAGTAAAAAAAAAAATTGACATACGACACAAGCTACGAAAAAAATGTATTAGAGGAGAAATATTTCGGGGAAATAATTTAATAATTTTAGAACGATGCTTTCAGAAAAGGTCAATGACATTTTCTTCTCTCAGTTGGATGCCTTTTCACAATAGACACCTGATTTTATAATGAGGCTATAAGCCTTAACACGTGGTCAATGGGGAAACTCTGAACTAAATATGATTAATAATTATGAGTCTTTTTTATCTGTATATAGCCTGTCGCTCAGGACTTAATCCCTGAATGTGAAAAGATACTGCTTTAAGACGCTTTGATTGCGTACCGAGGGTCTCGGGCCACTCGGTCTAACGGTCGCTCGATTGTTCCGCCTACACAGGGGGCCGGAAAATGCAAGGGCGAGTGCCCAAGAGCCTTAACTAAAGTCTTTCTACCGAAACTTGGGTTATGCTAATTTTCTGTAGAATTTTATCTCTCGGTTAGAGAGAAAACAATTCGAATGAGATTTCAATATCGTAAAATCTTATTCATTCAAAAAAGAGCGAATTATCGGACAAGTTCTAGAGGTTCTTAGGCTCTGGGATTCTCCTACTGACTCGCTTCTGCGACCTGTGCTTTTCAGATACAAGATCCAGAAGAATATTTTTAGGCTGAGTAGCCCTTTTTACAGTCCTTTTTCCAGTTTCCCTTTCTTGGTCTTACGTAACGTAGTCGAGGAGGGAGTTTCTGGAGTTTGCGATATAGAAATTCTCCTGTGTGATGCTTCCATTTCAGAAGGATCGCATAGGAGATCCTATTTTAGATATATATCATGGTCGAAGCCCAACTCGGTACGATTTTGATTCCTCTAGAATAAAACCGACGGGCCTATGACGAAGCCACCGAACGCGTCCTCGGGTTGCGGATAGAGGGTCCCTGTACCAAGGGTTTCTGCTGAATATGGTTATAAAAATTAATAGGCATTCGCGGACAATTGTCCAAGGGCAGTCCCGAAAGAATTAACTCCCAACCGGAGGTGTGAAAACTGTGCCGAAAGCTCAATGGCACCTGGGTGAAATGTCTAGAAAGGTGACTCTGGGATACCGGGAGACCTCTCCGAATACGCAGCCTTATCCTTGCATGCGGGGCTCTACAAAGATGAACGAACCCCTTTCCCTATCTTCTCGTAGGAACAACAATGACAATACCAAACATCGTTGTAGTAAATGCGGTTCAAAACAACAGAACGCGCAGGGCTCCCGACAATGGATCGACCAACAATGCCGACCACTCAAGAGCTGGGGGAGCCCATAAAAATGGATTTAGTGCGATGGATCGGCGAAATCTCGAAACCTTCAGGTGGACGGAGCGACTAAAGTACGACTTGCGAGTGGGCTACGATGCGAGTGTGGCCCCTGAACGGGGTTACATGGCGCGTCTTCATGCTCTGTGGTGCGAGAAACACCCGGAGATATCACACTTTCCGCAACAGCGTCTGCGAAACCATGCCGAAATACTTCGAAAAAGGGGCTATGTAAGCGGGACGCCAACTCTACCACAGGTAGAACAAGCCGCCAACAGAGAAAGAGAGGCGACACTAAGACCAACCGCGGGCAGGCATCCAATCGAGGAAGAACGATGCTTTATGACCCGGAGAAGCATTAAAACCAAGGTTTCCCTCAAGCCTAGAGATATGGCAGATATAGATGACGAGCTTCGTGGAAATTATTCCGAAGAATCCGACCTCTGGGCCATCAATTATTGTGTGTCCAATGTAGCGAGAGCTTTGGCCGATGCGAACCGTAAAACAAAACCAACGGTTGATCATAAGACCAAAAGACTAATGCATCAACTTGCCATAAAGATAGGCTGGGCAAGACAGTACGCGTCCCGCATTCAGTTTGTGATTGACTACATCACGTCTGGCAGGAATTTTACCGCCAAGGTCCGAAAGTATGCGCGCGAACTCCGGACTTGTTATCACACACTTAACAAGTCAAAGCTGTTGACCATCAGGCAGCATATTGTTGAGAAAATACGGATACTATCTGACGCCAAGAGAAGTCTAGAGCGGAGGGAGAGGGAGGGGGTCAGAGAAAATCAACAGTTTCTCTCATACCCACCTCGACTCTTCCAAGACCCTCCAGTTACTTTCGAACACCCGCCCAAACCAGAGTAGGTCGAAGTATTTTGGAGAAAAGTCTACGAAGTGCAGCATAGACTGGACGAAGACTCAGAAATTATAAATAGCTTCAATGAGCTGGGTGATGCCCTTATTGCACCTGATCAAGAATTCCCACCCATCACTACCGAGGAGGTGAAGAAAGTATGAAGAGGGATGGAGAACTATTCCGCACCGGGACCAGATTGTATCAAAACCTTCTGGTGGAAGAAGTTTTCTTCAATTCATCAGCATTTAGCCCGTATTTTTACCTTATATTTGAATTCAGAAGAGCCGATTCCGGAGTGGTTGGTGGAAGGGCGCACAATACTCCTGCCGAAAATAGGAAACTTAGCTGACCCGGAGAATTACAGGCCAATAACTTGTCTGAACACACTTTATAAGATGTTCACAGCTATCCTAAATGATAGGTTTGTTCGAGAAATTGAACCTGTGTGACAAGAAATGTATGAACAACGAGGCTCAAAGAAAGGCGTAGCCGGATGTCGGGAGAACCTGCTCATTATCGGAAAGCTTTCGATTCGACCTCCCATAGACTTATCATCTGTCTTTTGGAAATCTTAAAGGTTCATCTGCAAATAGTTGGGTGCATAGAGAGATGGATGCCGCTTTGGAAACCCAGATTTACTATCTCATCTGGAAAAACTCGTGTGACAACTAACAAGGTCACCCTTCAGAGAGGTGTCTTTCATGGCGACACCATGAGTCCACTTCTCTTTCGCCTTACATTATTGCCACTATCTCTAGCACTTCGTAATTGCGACGGGTACTTGTGCGGCAAACCTGCGGATCGAAAGTACAAGTCACTCATGTATTTTACATGGACGATCTTAAGATCTATGCTAAAAGCAAAGAGGAACTACATCAAGCTCTAGGGATTGTCGAACGATATACTAAGGAAATGAGAATGGAATTTGGGTTAGACAAATGCGCCAAGGTTTATTTAAAGCAAGGAAAACTTAATGGCATCCCTGAAGATCCTGAGGTCGTTGATAGAAGCGCTATACGACACCTTTGCGCCGTCCAGGTAGTACTCTATTCATTTGGAGTAGTTCCATGGATGAAGAACGAGCTCAGATCCCTTGATATCGGTACAAGAAAGGTTATGCACATGAACAAAAGCATGCATTTGAAGTCTTCTGTTCCGCGACTGTACATAGCAAGCCGTCAAGAGTGCTTTATTACCATGTCTGTCACTCTTACGGCATTAACCTTAATATCACTCCTCTAAACGCTCCTAGGGAAATCAAGTCAATTGTGGAGCATGGAAAGTGCCGCACATACTAGAACTTCATATTCTCGACAATTGTGTGTGTGTGTGTGTGTGTGGTTAATGAAGACTGGAACACCTGAAATATCTGAGCCAGCATTATAAGTTTCTCGCAAGTAATGATATGTTTCTCTCGTTCAGTATATAAGGACCGAAAGAATCATGAGTCTCAGCGAAATGCGTACGATTTATAGACACACTAGCAGTCTTGTGCGCGCCTATTTCTCTTTTTCTTAAAAAGAATAAATGAAAAGCTTATCTTTTCTATGTTATACATATTGAATGAATGTTACTCAATACTGGTATATAATAATGCAAGGCACCAAGGGATAAGTTCCGTATATAAAACTGTAATTAATCTTTTATAATATGATTTTAACGAATTTTTTATTTTTGCGTAGAAATTGAAATGGAACTATTTTATTCGAAATGAGCTGTTTTTATTTAAAATTAACTTAAACCTAATGTTGATGAATAGCATTTATTTTTACGGTTTTGCAGCTCACGTTGATGATAATCATATTCTTTAAATAATTTACTTTGCATTTTTACACCACGCGCATTATAATAATCAATGACCTTATAGGTTGAAAAACACATGTAATAAGCTTGTTGACACTTGGTAAACTCTTCCCTGAAAATCTTGGTAAGTGTCCCCAATATTAGTTCATGTGTTCAATGTCATAAAATTTTTATTATTAACTGTTTTATTATTCCGATTTATACAAAATCATTGCACTACTTTTTAATGAATAACGCGATATATGATTACTGTATGAATTTTGATTACAAGAGTAGATAAATCCTTAAATAGTTGGAAAAAAATGACATTATTGAACGCAAATTTCTGCCAATTGTCGAATATCGGCCTTAGTTAGTCTCCCACTTTCCCCTGGACTTATCACATTAAAGTTGATAAAACATAAATATTTTTTTTAAAATTAAAATAAATATTATATTTCAAATTACATTGAAATTAGTGAAATATTTTATTGAAAATAACACTTTCAACTAATAAGTAATTGAAAAATTATCATATGGGGTGAAGGTCTTGTAAAATATGTGGTTGATGGTGGTAGTTAAAAATTCATCTCTTTGGTTGAGAAATTCACTATTTTTTGAATATTCTTTTTTTTCGGGAATAAATTAATTGTCTGTGTGAAAAAGAAACTTTGCTACATTTGGTTTAAATTCGAACCTCTTGCAGAAAATTAATCTTTATGATTAAAAATTCGTTTCCTTATTTTTACAACGCATCTCTTGGCAGCATCTGCATTCGTTGAAATATCAAATATTACATTTTCTATCAAAAATCCATATTTGCAGGTTAAAAGGTCAACTACTTTGTTGAAAATTTACATACTGGTTCGAAAATTTAGCTCTAGTTAAAAATTTAAATATTTTGTTGAAAATCTTTTTATTTTGTTTTAAGATATCCACCACTACGTTTTCATTGAGAATACTTTTTTAATGCAACTCTTTTTGGTTAAAGATTAATCTTTTTTGTGTGAAAATTTAACCATTCAGTTTAAAATTTATATTTGTAGGTAGAAAATTTAACTATTTGGTTAAAAGTTAAACTGTTAGGTTGTAAATGCAAATCTTTCATTAAAAGCCCAAATTTTTAACAAAACTGTTTACACTGAAAATGAAAAAGCTTAATTTTCAGTTTAAAAAAATTAAAGAATTTGCAACCAAATAGTTACTTTTTTATCCAAAAACATAACATTTTAACGAAATAGTTAAACTTTTGAATAAGTAGATAAATTTTCAACCAATAACTAAAAATATGATTATTTTAAAACAACAACAGCTGAATTGAATCAAAAAATGCATTTCAAGAAAATTTTTTAATTTTTATCCAGAAATAAATTTTTAACTAAAATAATGAATCTTCAACCAAAAAAATTAATTTATAAAAGGTCGTTCAACCTTAAAACAATTAGAGAAATGTTTAACAAAAAAGATTCATTTTCAACCAGAGAAAGAAAGAATTTTCAACAAAAGAATTACATTTTCAAATAAAATGATGAATCTTCAACCCAAAAAAGATCCATTTTTACTCATTTAGTTTAACATTTAACCAAGTAGTCGAATGCAAAAAAATGTTTTAAACAAAATAACTGGGTCCTCAAAAAAGGAGCTTTACCAAAAGATAATTCACAACTACCAAATTACAGTTGAAGATTTATATATGCTTCAACATTTTCAACAAAAGCTGTAATAAACTGTTCCCTTATAGTTTAAAAATTAATCTTTTGAACATAGAATTTATTTTAAAACGAAAAAAAAATTCTCTTTAAATTTAATCTAAAAACAATATAATTCCTTTCCTTATCGATTCAGCGACTCGAAGTGCAGAATATACCTAATGTTAAATGGATTCGATCTCCTTTGAAATAATTTTTATAAAACTTTTTTTTGTTGAAATTAATTTTTTTTAAACAGAAAATTAAACTATGACATTTTTGGTAAATAAGTAATTTTTAAAATTAAAGTGTAATCTTTTTTACTTAAAAATCTAACAAATTATTTAAAAATTTATGGATTTTGTTAAAAATTCGTCTTTTTAGTATAAAATTAATCTTCTTGTTTGAAAATTCTTATTGCTGATTTAGGATTCAAAATGTATTGATATTTTTAATTGCAATCTGTTATGGTAGAGAACTCAGGTATTTTTATTACATTTTTTAAAACAAAAAAAGGTATCTATGAATTTAAAAACCGATTTGGATGGGTTGAACAAAAGTTATGCTAATATGATTAATTACATATAACGTAGCTGTTTCATGAATTCTATTTTTCTTTTAATTTCTCTGTTTCTGATGTAATTGTGACAAATATTTATATTGTGTTTACAACAGATTGGCCTACTCACCCTCATTCGATTTTCAAGTATCAAAGAGAGAGCACCTGTTCGTGGGTGCTGTCAATTTTTTACCACTTAAAATTTTCTTGCCTTGATAAGGGTACTGTACGAGTACCGAAACTTCGGTAATGCAAATATATTTATTTATGTTTTTTATTTTTATTTTATTGTAATTTGATGGTCATAAAAATAAAAAAGACGAAAGAAAGAAAAAGAGAAGGAAGGGGATGTGGTTGGCTGCCTTCTCATTTTTCTTTCCTCTTTTTCATTTTTTTCCGAAAATTTTATTTTATATTTCTTTTGTTTTTTTTGGTTTTCTTTCAGATTACAATAGGGGTTTTTTTTGGTTTTCGTTTATTCGTTGGGGTCCAAATTTGGTCGTTGGATTCTTGTTTTGTATAACAGGATTTTGCATCAATTTGATTATTGGACGTTAGATGGGATTTTTAATTTGGATTTTGTTTAAAAAATGATATTTTTTAGATAAAACTCATATATTTGTTTGAAACTTTATAGATTTTGTAGAAAATTAGTAATTTTTTGTAAAACCGTAATATTATTGGTTGAAACTTAATATTTTTCGTTAAGGATTCAGTTATTTAAAAAAATCCTTTTCAGTTTGTCAAAAACAAATTTCTTTAAAAGAAATTTCGATTGTACTATTTTCGGTAAAAAATTGATATTTTAAATTGAAAACTGACATTTTGTACTCAATAATTTAATTTTTTCAATTTTTCTGTTTTGGTAGACAATTAATCCTTTTGGATTAAAATCGATCTTTTTTCGTTAAAGATTGAATTATCTGGAAACAAATTTATCTGTTTTGATGCTGTATCTAGAAATTTAGGATTTTGTTGAAAATTCGTTATTTTTGGTAGAAAAATAAACTTCTTAATTGAAATTTTATCTTTGTTTAAAGGATTCTATTATTATATGAAAACTGCGTTTTTTGGTAAAAAAGTAATTTATTTAAGAGAAAAGTCTATTATACCATTTTTGATAGAAAAATGATATTTAAAAAAACACTGATCTTTTTTTTTTGTTAAAAATATAATTTTTTTCAAACCATCTTTTCAAACAGGGAAATTAATCTTCGCGGGTAAAAATTAATCGTCTTCATTGAGGGTTCAATTATTATTTTTTCGAAAATACCTTCATAATTAGTCAAAAATTAATTTGTGTAAAATAAAATCAATATATCATTTTTGGGAGAGAATTGATATTTGAAATTAAAAAATTATCTTTTATAGTTGAAAATTCAACCATTTGTTTGAAAATGCACATACTTCGATGAAAATTCGTGTGTTTGGTAGGAAATTAGTCTTCTTGGTTGAAAATTAATCTTTGTGATTAAGAGCAAAACTATTAAGTAGCACATTCTTTTTTTTGTTTGTTAAAAATTAAATTTTTTAACTCAAAATTTAACTCGCCCACTTTCGGTAAAAAATTTAAATTTAGAATTACAATATGTATGTATGTATTTAATCTCTACCTTTTACGGGTTTGAGGGCCTCCGCTACCTGTACATATATTTATAATTCCATCCTTAGTCTAACTTAACTACTACTTATATTCTACTCTTTCGCATTACGTAGGATAACAAATAGTAACAGTAGTGATATTAATTCCTAAAATGAGCGAGCTTCCAGGGCTTCCGTTTCCTCTTACAGTAAAAAAATGCATTTTCCACGATATTGTAAACAATTTTCGTTTTTTACTGTCCCTTTTCAGGATCACCCGTTTGGCTCTGCCCTACTCCCTTGATTTCCCTTACTTCATCCAATTTCATCATCCACATCACTCCCTGTTCACTACCATCCAAGATCCATCTTACACACTCATCCACACTCAACTGTACCTCTTCCTCTCCTGTACATCTCTCTAATACATGTACCCATGACTCCATTTCGTATCCACATACTCTGCATAAATTCTCCTCTTCATTCATCCAATATCTGCATGCTCTCACTCCTTCTCCCATTCTGAACCATACAACCCTACTCCATTTTCTTCCTTTTTTATTTTTTGCAGATATTCTGGTTCCGTCAACCCTTTGACCATCATATACCATCTATTGTACCTCGAATCTATAATCTTCGTCCATCTCTCTTCTCCTTGTTTAACCAATAGCACTACCTCTATGTCCTGCTACTCCATAACTCCTTCTCGAATATTACACACCCTTCTCATTTTTCTCCTTTCTACCTCCCATTTTGAATTTTCCACATTACCTCTCGCTTCATTGTTCCGAATTTCACCGAAACATGCTTGTGCAATTTTACTTCCCTCTCCCCTTTTTAGCTTCTCTTCAAACCTCCATGCTCTCTTAATTTGTCTAGTAACCATATTTTCTCTTCCTAACTCTTCTTTTAACATATATCCTGGGCAACTCCAGCTAACCCCTATTACCCACCTCAGGAATCGCTCATGCATACTCTCTACTTTGCTATGTTCCTTCCATCCCCAGATCTCCACACAATAACACAACACCGCCCACACTAACGCATCAAACAACCAGACCCTCATTCTCCAATCGTTCTTGAACCTTCTCTTTCCTATACCCTATACTTGGCCTATTACTTTACTCGCACATTCAATTCTTTTCCTCACCTGCAGCTCGTTTCCTCCTTCTGCCTCAAACGAAAAACCTAGGTAACAGATCTCCTCCACAATTTTCACTTTTTGTCCGTTCATCTTCCAAACGTAATTTATTTTGCTCTTTCTATTTCTGAAACACATCACCTTTGTGTCATCTACGTTCACCGTCAGCTCTTTTGTTCCCGCATACTCTTCGAAGATTCTCATCATTAGGTTCATCCCCTTCTCATCATCTGCTAATAGAACTGCATCGTCCGCGTATGCTAGATAGTATAGTTTGCTATTACCCAAAACTGTTCCTCCTTTCCCTTTCTCCTTTAGCTTCTCCTCTAACTCTGCCAATAGGATACTAAATAGTAACGGTCTCAAAGGGCACCCTTGACTTAGACCTCGGCTTGTCCAGAAAACCTGCCCTTTTTTCTTTCCTATTTTCACCATAATCCTGGTTTCAGTAAAAATTTCCTTTTTCCTCTCCACTAACTTTTGCTATTTATCACATTCCACACCCTACCTTCTTTGATCTCTTTTTCGACCCCTGCTTTATATTCTTCCTTTCCCCTCTGTCTTTTTATTTCCAGCATCTGCTCATGTTCTTTTTTCCTCCTGTTATACTCCTCCTTCTCCATTTCCCCTCTTCTCCATTTGCTCACACACTCTTTTATTTTCTCTTTACTCTCCCAGCATTCCTCGTCCCACCAGCCTCTCTTTCCCAACACTCTTTCTTCATTAGTATCCAGATCATCCTTTACCTTTTCAATGGACCCCTTCAACCTTTTAACTAACGAGTCTATTCCCTCCTCTTTTTCATACCTAACCTTCTCCTTTTCCATCTTTTGTTTAAACTTGTTTAATTTATCTACCCCCCACCCCAGATTCCCATTTTCGTGCTTCGTTCGCACCCTTTTTCCTTTCTCCCTCTGCCGCGCTTACTGACGCCTCTTCTTCGCGTAACTATGACCGGGAAGTGCTCGAAACCTATCTCATTTCCTACCTTCATACTCCCTATCATATGCCGCATTCTTTCTTCAGCCAAGATGTAGTCTATTACTGTTTCTCCCTTTCCTATGAATGTGATCTCCCCTTCTTCATCTCCTTTCATATTGCCATTGCATATAAACCATCCTGTTTCTCCTATTATGTCTAGTAACTTCCTCCCCTCCCTTTCCGTTTCTCTATGTTTGGAGTTCCTTATAAATGCCTCCTTTTCTTCATCCCATAACCCTCCCCCTTGTTCGCCAGTCCATGCATTTAAGTCCCCCCCTATTAAAACCAATTCTTCCTTCTTTTCCTTCATCCACCTCCTTATTACTCTCCAGCCTTCCTCTTCCCCTCTTCTTCTGTGTACACACACCACTGCTATTTCTAATTTCCCAATTATAATTTTTCTTATCATTGTTCCATCCTTTTCCTCCATGTTCCCATCTTTTCTCCCTTTTACTGCTAATTCTTTTTTCACCCCCTGACATCATGCCGCCCATCCCTTTCCCTTTAACGTGTTTCTTTCTTGCTTCTTGCATTGTCCACACATAACCTTTCGGTAACATCTTTTTTATTCCCTTCCAGTCCTTCTCACCTGCCAAGTTTCACTCATCATAATCACATCCCACTTTTCTAACTCCTCCCAGAATCCTTTGTTCTTGTTCTTCAAACCTGACACATTCCAGAAAGCTATTTTCACGTTTCTCTCTTCCCCTCCCTCTTCTTTCCTCTTTACTTTGTTTCCCCTTTGCCGCTTGGAAACCCCTCTGAATTATTTCTAGACTCTTTTTCGTCTCCCTTCCCCCTACCTCTTTCAAGACTTTTTCCTTTTTTCCTTAATTCTTCTAATTCTTCATCCCAGCACCATTCCTCCCCATTTATCCATAACTTGTCTCTCCCTATCCATACCATATGGCCCTTTTTCCTCTCTACCCAAGCCCTCTGCTCTATTCGCTATCTCATTT
This sequence comes from Belonocnema kinseyi, assembly GCF_010883055.1. Classification (NCBI taxonomy): domain Eukaryota; kingdom Metazoa; phylum Arthropoda; class Insecta; order Hymenoptera; family Cynipidae; genus Belonocnema; species Belonocnema kinseyi. Next base: position 148,951,726 of record NC_046660.1, read on the forward strand.
TCCTCTCCCTCCATGTCAGATCTTCTTCAATTCTTTCCCTTCTTCCTCTCAATAATTTTTTTCTCTCCATAATTTTCTTTTTCTCCTCCTCACTCCCCACTTTTACTAGAAACATTCCTTCTTTTCCTTCCTTTGTCCCTCCTATTCTCTTGACTCCTTCTACCCTTACCTGCACTCTAATATCTCGAAAAAGATTTGTTATTTCCACTTCTCTTGTTTCACTCTCCACTTTTAATCTCTTGACTACTATGTTATTTTTGCTCTTTGCCCTTTCTTCCCCGTCTAATCTTCTTTCGATCTCACTGAGTCTTTTCTTCAATCTTTCATTCTCACTTCGGACGTTCTTTTCATTCCCTTGAACTATTTCCTCATTTTCTGTTTTCCCCCTATATGCTCATTCCTAATTTCTAGACTGGATACCCGCTCTTCCAACTGTTTTATTTCTCTAGATCTCTGTTCGTCAACCTCTCTCTGTCTATTCTCAATGCTCTCTAGCTTACCCCAAACCTTGTCTTTCTCCTCCTTCTAACGTTTATCCCATTCTTCCCATTTTTCTCTGACCTTTTTCACTTAACCCCTTACATCGGTTCCCTGCCTATTCATATCCCTATTCATTTCATCCAATCTCTTTCTTGTTTCCTCTCTAAAGCCTTTAATGAGAGCTTCCAATTTTTCAAACATCCCCCCATCCCCTTCTCTCTCTCTGGTGTTTTCCTTTTAATTCTAACTCTCTTGTTCTCCTGGTCCTTTTCTACCTCATCTTCCCCAGCCACTGTTTTCCTTTTTCCTCCCCTTCACTGCTAGTCGCGCTTGCCTTTTTTTGCCATTCGTGCAGACCTCTGTTCGAACCCGCGTTGCCTAGCTTGATAAGGCGCTGTAAATTTGAGGGCCTTCCCCATTGCTTGGCCGTACCTGAATCCGCTACCCTCCCCGCCCGGGTCGACTTCTCGGCACTTTCATCACCGCTGCTGTCACTGCGATCAACGTCACCCATCCCCCCACTTTCAATGCTTTCAGTAACGTCAGCTGTTGCAGCCACTACGGTTTTCTGCTCTGTGCGATCGTCCAGTAAATGTTGCCCTCTGGCGCCAGATTGTGGACTTCGCGTCGTCGGCATCCTACCTTACCCAAAGCTCTGTGATGTTTCCCGCCTTTATTTCCTACCTCTTGCCCCCCTGACCAAGCAACTATTTTTCCACTCCTAACCTCAAAAACTTCACACGCTCCAAATTTTCACTTCAAACCATTCACTTTCACCCTTCACACCTTTGCCTTCACTCACCCTTCTTCCTTTGCACTCGATCTCCGCACATTCTGCCGTTTCTGCATCCACTCACTCCTTATTTTTATATAAAATTAATCTTCTTGGTCAAAAATACATCTGATTCCTTAAAAGTTAAACTATGTATCATTAAATGCATCTATTCGAGTAAAATTTTCTTTAATTTGTTGAAATTTAATTGTTTGTTTCTAAATATTAATTCTTTTAACTAAAAAAGAATGATCCGATTTCTGGTTTTATATATTTATATTTTTAATTAAAAATTTATCTTTTCTAGTTGAAAAATCCACTATTAGTTTGAGAACTGATCTTTTTGATTAGGGCTCCACTATTTTGTGAAAAATTGATTAACAATTCAACTGTACAATTTCAGAATGAAAAATTATATTTTTGATTGAAAATTAATTTGTTAATTTGAAAATTCGTTTTTTTTGTAGAAAATTACTTTTCTTTGTTAAAATCTTATCTTCTTTATTTAGGATTAAACTATTTGCTTGATTTTCTTCTTTGTGAAAAATTAATGTCTTTAAGGAAAATTTTAATTATGTTAAATAATGTTTAGAACCTGCCTGATTTTAAGTAAATTATATTTTATTTTAAATACTATTTATAATTTTGTTCTTGCATTGAAAAATAATTAAGTTGAAAATTCTATTATTTGTTAAAAAACATTTTTTAAATAGAAAATTAATCTTTGTGACGGAAAATTCATCTTTTTTGTTAAAACTTTTACTATTTGGTGTCAAGTTCATCTGTTGTAATTAAAATTTGAAATATTCTGTAAAAATTTTCATTTTTTTGATCGAATATTAACTTTTATAAACTAAAAACTGAATTATTCTGTTTTTGTTTAAAATTTGATATATTTTTTTTAAACTTCATCTTTTTAGTTAACAATTATTATATGGATGAAAAATTAATCTGTTTTTTATTATTCTTAACATAGATGCCCAAATTCGATTTTTTGTCTCAGATCGGAAAAAAACATCTTGCATAATTTACTATAAAAGAATTTTAATCGCGGAGAGATTCTGATAAACAATGTGTAGAACCTGCTTGATTAAAAGTAAATTCTATTTTATTTTAAATTCTGTTTTTAATATTGTTCTTGCATTGAAAATTAATTTGGTTGATAATTCTATTATTTGTTTGAAAACAATTTTGTTTAATAGAAAATTAATCGTCGTGATTAAAAATTCATCTTTTTTTTTTTAAACTTTTACTATTTGGTGTCAAGTTCATCTCTTGTAATTAAAAATTTTAAATAACCTGTAAACAATTTCATTGTTTTTGATTGAATATTAACTTTCATAAACTAAAAACTGAATTGTTCAATTTTTGTTTGAAATTCGATATTTTTTCATTAAAACTTAATCTGTTTTGTTAAAAATTATTTTATGGGTGAAGAATTAATCTGTTTTTTATTATTCTTAACACAGATGTCCAAATTTCATTTTTTTTCGTCTTATATCAGAAAAAACGACTTGCATAATTTACTATATAACATGTTAACCGCTCAAAGATTATGCTATATAATGTGTAGAACTTGCCTGACTTTAAGTGAATTCTATCTTATTTTAAGTACTTTTTATAATATTTTATTTGTATTGGAAATTAATTTAGTTGAAAAATCTATTATTTTCTAAAAAAGATATTTCTAAATAGAAAATTAATCTTTGTGATTGAGATATAAAGACCCGCTACATCCATAAGCCTGAACATAATTCATTCAATCCCACATTTCTTAAACCATATATTGTTTAAAAGCACATAAAACATTGGAAGCATATATATTTTATACAGCTGTTTTGTGGTGAAGGTGAAATGCAAGGAGTTTAATAGTACTTTTCACATATTGAGTAAAATTAGTGTAACATTGGTGTATATTTAGTTATAAGTTAATGTTTTAGTTATTATTTGCATTCAACATAAACATTAACATTAAGTACTATTCCTGTGATGCATGGAATTTGTTATAAAACTTCATTGCTGATAAAAAGTGCGGTAGCAACTTACTGAGATTTTGAGGTTAATATTACATTTTGCAAGTAAAGAGCGAACAGCTTGCAGTTGAAAAATTATCAAAAAGACGTAGGATAATAACATAAAAAGCTATTTTTTATTTTAATCTTTATTAAAATAGTTTCTGTTTTTTCGCAAGAAATTTTATACATTTTTGTGAAATTTGTAAGAAAAACTTCACTAATTTTCAATGTATTTGAAAAACGGAGTATCTTAACTTTCGTAAAGTTTTTATAGTACATTTTCGTAACTTTTCATAGCAAAAAATATTATTTGATAGGGTTTTGTAAATATACGGATGATTTACATTAAAATGGCCAGAATTATCTAATTCTGCCACCAGCAGTTCGCTTTTGCATTCTAAAATTAATTCCTAACCTCAAAATCTCAAAAGTTCTTATCGCATTTTACACCAGCAATTGATTTTAATAGCCAATTCGATGCTTCTAAGAAAAATTACTAAATGTTAATGTTTATATTAATAACAGATAATAGCTTAAACATTAACTTGTAATTAAAAATATACTGACCCTACCGATAGAAATCTCAGAGTATTCTGCTCAAGATTCTCAAAGCTCTGAGAAGCTCAGAGAAATTGCAGAGGAGAAAAATGCAGGCGCAGGATCATAAATAACAAGCAGAGACCCTGTATTGCGATTGCGGCGGTACGGGTTGTAAGGTGGCGGTAAAGGAGAAGTGTTGATCGTATTATCGACCTAGAATTTTGATTCGATTATTATTCCGAACAGTGATCCAAAAATACTTGCGCATGCTTGAACTGTGTGGCGCTCATTGGCTCTCGTTCGCATACGTATTTAAAAATAAATTAGAGACGCGCAGCGTAGCCAATGAACATCACTCTAATCCAAGCAAGCGCAGATCAAGGCAGCTCCGTTGGGATCATTAACTTCATGAAAACACGTGTAACGTTCCATTACTGTCTAGCTCACGGATGCCCCGGTCCAAAGATATGTTTGCTCTGTCGCACGCATCTGGCTATCAAAGAACGAGCAATCGTGAATATTTTTCCAATATTTTCCAATGCTGTCTAACCCACTGTCGCCTCGTGTCACACGCATATGGCGAAGAAATCGAGTATTGTGAAAATCGAAATCAAAAAATATCGTGTAGAGATTTAATATTAAGGAAGATAGGTTAATATATGCGTATAGGTATTACTAGGCAGTCTGATAAGTACCTGAAAATTCTAAGAGATGGCATTAGTATTCACTAATGTGAACCATTTTCGTCGAGCTTGATCCTTCAAATGACGCCTGTCAAAACTTCAGTTTACCGAGTTTCGTTGTGGCTGTACGAGCACAGTTGATGCTGAACGATCTGAGCGCCCAAAAGAGGTCACTACACCAGAAAATGTCGAAAAAATCCATGATATGATGTTGAATGATCCCAAAGTGAAATTGAGAGAGGTAGCTAATGCTGTAGGCATATCATTGGAACGTGTGGGCAATATCGTGCATTCAGTTTTGGGCATGAAGAAGCTCTGCGCGCGATGGGTGCCGCGTTTGCTCACAGTAGACCAAAAACGAATTCGTGTGAAAACTTCCCAGCAGAATTTAGCATTATTTTCGCGTAAGCCGACCGAGTTTTTGCGCTGATTCATAACCATGGATGAAACCTGGATCCAATACTACACTCGTGAGTCAACGCAACAGGCAAAACAGCGGGTTCCACCGGGCCAAAGTGCTCCAAAGCGTGCAAAAACGCAACAATGGGTCGGAAAGGTTATGGCCTCCGTATTTTGGGATGCACATGGCATAATATTCGTGGACTATCTTGAAGAAGGTAAAACCATAAGCGGAGCATACTATTCATCAACATTGGACCGATTGAAAGTCGAAATCGCCGAAAAACGACCGCATTTGAAGAAGAAAAAACCGCTTTATCATCACGACAATGCTCCTGTTCATTCATACTTGGTTGCACAGGAAAAATTGCATGAAATCGGCTTCGAATTGGTTCCTCAGCCACCGTATTCACCAGACCTGGCCCCCAGCGACTATTATTTCTTCCCTTACCTGAAGAGATGGCTCACCGGTAAGCGTTTTTACTCAAATGAGGAACTCATAGCTGAAATTGAGGCGTATTTTGGAGACCTTCCGATCGAGTACTTTTCGGACGGTATCAAAAAGTTAGAAAATCGTTGGACTTGCTGTATCGACCTAAAAGGAGAGTATGTTGAAAAATAAAACCGACTTCGGCCAAAAAAACGTCTATGTGTTTCATTTTTCAGGGACTTATCAGACTGCCTAGTAGTATAATCTTCCCCCATTTTTCGTATAATGGTTTAGAATGATTGCGAAGCGTTCGTAATAAAATCTACAACATTCTGTTTTACTTCTTTCTAAGCACTATACTAATCTTCGTTATTCGAATCGTACACTTTATTTGAATTATGGATATGCTATAAAAGAAATTATTATGATTCGGATATAAAAATAGCGGAGTTGAAAATGGCGAAAATTTTAGTTTAAATTCTCAAGCCTTTTTTATAATTAACACGAAACTCACTTTATAGCAGTTTTTAGGTCGCTGATTACGATTCTGACGTCAGAATTTATGTAAGAATTTTTGTCTATTGTAGGGTGCTACCCTTTACACCTAATTACTTTGAGTAAAATTGTTGTTGATTTACAATTTCGATTCGTTATTTTGAATTTTGAAATTTTGTCTGTGGATTTAAAATAAGCGTCTTGAAAAACAGCCAAAAAATCATTTGTAGTCAAATTGTTTATTCGTTTTTAAATTTTTTATCCGCAATATTAGATGCGCCGTTTTGTATCTTGAAATTTGATGTTTGGAATCAGCGAGAAGAAAAAAAATCGCGAGTTGTAATGCACAAATTTATAGAAATTTACGTGTCAAACATTAAATCTAAGATCTAAGTGTTCGCGATAATAAACAAACAAAGTTTTTTGCCGACAATACCAATTTTAACATTCATTTACGAGGTGAGCCATTACTTTAACTTTTTCTCTATAGTATTCCTGTATTTAATAAAGATTCTTCTTGAATTAAAATAGGAAGTATTCCTTCAGGTAAATCTTATTTAAAGCAGTTCGATTTTGAGACACAGTTTCATACAACCGTCCACTGTTTTGCCGCTATTTCAGAAATACACATTAAACTGTGTGGAAAAGTACCCAGTTTCTAGTTACGTGCCAGGATTTGAGCCTATGTTTGGAAATTTACTGCAAAGAAACTACACATAATAACTGGAAACGTTTTTTCTATTTATTGATATATTGTTCGACACCAAAAAATGTAATTTAACAAAATTATTTCCAGATCCGACATCTTGAAGCATCCTTGAACGCACAACTGCAAATATATCACTGTCGAATTTGTGGTAAGGATTTGGCTATTTAAATTGCATAACAAAAATGTGAAATATGTCTTTCTTTCAATGGAGAGATATTAACTAAGCGCTAATCACGTCTTGTCTGAAATGGCCGGATATTTACTAAGTCCTGCTCATGTCTTGCCTTAATTGGCCTACTATTTACTAAGCCCTGCACATGTATTGCCTTAATTGGACGAATGTTTACTAAGTCATGCTCATTTCTTGCCTAAATTGCCCGGATAATGAATAAGTCCTGTCCATGCCTTGCCTTAATTGGCCGGATATTGACTAAGTTCTGATAATGTCTTGCCCTTATGGGCCGGATATTTACTAAGTACTGATCATGCCTTGCCTAATTGGCCGGATATTTACTAAATCCTACTCACATCTTGCCTCAATTGAACGGATATCTTCAAAGTCCTGCTCATGAATTGCCTTATTTGGTCGGCCAGTAAATAAGCCCTGCACATACTTTGCCTTAATGGGCCGGATAATAACTAAGTTCTGTTCACCTGTTGCCTCAATTAGCCGGATATTGAGTACGCCATGGTCTTGTCTTCTCTTGATTGGCCGTACAATTACTAAGCCCTGATCATATCTTGGCTCAATTGGCCGGTTATTTACTAAGTCCTGCCTATGTCTTGCCTTAATTGGCCACATATTGGCAAAGTACTGCTCATGTTTTGCCTTAATTAGCCGTATATTGACTAAGTTCTGATAATGTCTTGCCTTAATGGGCCGGATATTCACGAAGTACTGCTCATGTCTTTCCCTAATTTAACAGATATTTTCTAAGTTCTGCTCATGTCTTGCGTGACTTAGCTAAATATTAACTAAATCCTAGTCATGACTTGCCTCAATTGGCCAGATTTTGACTAAGTTCTGATAATATCTTGCCTTAATGGGCCGGATATTTACTAAGTACTGCTCATGTTTTGCCCTAATTGGCTGGATATCTACTGAGTCCTGCTCATGTCTTGTCTTAATTGGCCGGATATTTACTAAGCCCGGCTTATGTTTTGTCTAAAATTCTGCTTATGCCTTGCCTTAATTGGCCGACTAATGCCTAAGTTCTGCGCATGTTTTGAATTAATCGGCTGAATAATCGCTAAGTCCTGCTCATGTATTGTCTCACTTGGCCGGATATTGACTAAGTTTTGATGATGTCTTGCCTTAATGGACTGGATATTTACGAAGTACTGTTCATGTCTTGCCTTTATTGGCCGCATATTTTCTAAGTCCTGCTTATGTGTTACCCTATTTGGCCGGATAAGGACTAAATACTGGTCATGTCTTGCTTTATTTGACCGGATATTAAATCAGTCCTACTTACGTTATGCCTTAATGAGCCGCATATTGACTAAGTCCTACTAATGGCTTACCTAAATTGGCCGGATATTGACTAAGTTCTACTCATGGCTTGCCTTAATTGAACGGATATTTACGAGGTCCTACTAACAGTTAGCCTTAATTGGCCGGCTATTTAATAAGTACTGCACATGTCTTGCTTTAATTGGCCGGATATTGACAAAGTCCTTCCATGTCTTGTCTTAATTTTCCGGATATTTACTTAGTTCTGCTTATGTCTTTCCTTGATTGGCCGGATAATGACTAAGTTCTTCGAATGACTTGCCTTGATTGGCCGGTCATTCACTAAGTTTTGATAATGTCTTGCCTTAATAGACCGAATATTTAATAAGTATTGGTGATGTCTTGTCTTAATTGGCCAGATATTTTCTAAATCCTGCTTATTGTTTGCCTTGATTGGCCGGCTCTTTACAAAGCCCTGCTCATGTCTTGCGTTAATTGGAAGGATAATGACTACCAGGTGTATACATATGAAACCGGTATTGCCATTTAGCGGCCAGTAGGCACACTTGTAGGCACTGTCGGAACTTACCATTTGTGCTAATTGGCGTA
>NC_046660.1:148960410-148981095 GCF_010883055.1 Belonocnema kinseyi
ACTTTTTTTGGAAAGGTATCCATAAATTGCCTGAGAGGTGGACAAAATGTGTAGCCAGCGAGGGCGCATACTTCGAATAAAATATTTGTTATCATTCTCTTGGAATAAATGTGTTTTTTTCTTGAAAAAATACCGGTTTCATATGTATACAGCTGGTAAGTTCTGCTCATGTTTTGCTTTAATTGGCTGGATAATATATAAGTTCTGCTCATTTCTTTCCTTAATTGGCAGGATATTGAATAAGTTCTAAAAATCTCTTTCCGTAATGGGCTGGATATTCATCAAGCATTTCTCATGTCTTGCATTAATTGGCCGAAAATTTACTAAGTACTGCTCATTCTTGCCATGATTATCCGGATATTTTCTAAGTCATGCTCACGTCTTGCCTTAAGTGCCCGGATAATGGCTAAGTTCTGCTCACGTCTTGCCTCAATCGCCTGGATGCTTACTAAGACCTGCTCATGTCTTGCCTTAATAGGCTGGATATTCGCGAAGTATTGTTCATATCTTGCCTTAATTTTCCGGATATTTATTAAGTCCTGCCACTTCTTGACTTGATTGGCCGGATATTTGATAAGCCCTGCTCATGTCTTGCCTTAAAGGGCTGCATATTCACTAAATCCTGTTCATACCTTGCACTAATTTTCCGGATAATGATTAGGTTCTGCTCACGTCTTGCCTTAAGGGGCCGGATAATGGATAAGTTCTGCTCATGTCCTGCCGAAATTGGCCGGATATTTACAAAGTACTAATCATGCCTTGCCATAATTGGCCAGTTGTTCACTAAGCCCTGCTCACGTCTTGCCTTAATTGGCCGGATGATAACTAAGTTCTGCTCATGCCTTGACTTAATGGGAGGGATATTTACGAAGTACAGCTTATATCTTGCCTTAACTGGTCGGATAATCAGTAAGTACAGTACATGCCTTGCTTTAATGGGCCGGATATTAACTAAGTCCTGCTCACGTCTTGCCTCAATTAGCCGGATATTGACTCAGTCCTACGCATGGCTTGCATTAATTGGACGTATATTGACAATGTCCTGCCATGTCTTGACTTAATTGGCCGGCTATTTATTAAGTCCTGTCCACGTCTGGGCTTAATGAGCCGGATATTGACTTATTTCTATTCATGGCTTGTCCTAATTGGCCGTATATTGACTAAGTTCTAATAATGACTTGCTTTAATAGGCCAGATATTCACGAATTACTGCTCATGTCTTGCCATAATTGGTCGGATATTGACTAAGTTCTGATAATTTCTTTCCTTAATGGGCCGGATGTTTAATATGTACAGCTCATATCTTGCCTTAAGTGCCCGGATATTTACTAGGCTCTGGTAATGTCTTGCCTTAATTAGCCAGATATTGACTAGGTCCTGCTCATGTCTTGTCTCAATTAGCCGGTCATTTACTAAGCCCGCCTCATGTCTTGCCTTAATGGGCCGGATATCTACGAAGCACTGTTCATGTTTTGCCTTAATTGGCCGCATAGATTCTAAGCCCTGCTCATGTCTGGCATTTATGGGCAGGATATTGACTAAGACCTGCTTATTTCTTGCTTTAATTGACCGGATATTGACTAAGTCCTGCTCACGTCTTGCCTTAATGAGCCGGATATTGATTATATCCTATTCATGGCTTACCTTAATTGGCCGGATATTGACTAAGTTCTGTTAACGTCTTGCCCTGATTGGCCGGATATTTACAAAGTACTGATCATGTCTTGTTTTAATTGTCCTGCTATTTATTAAGTCCTGCACATGTCTTGCCTTAATTGGCCGGATATTGACTAAGTCCTGCTTATGTCTTGCTCTAATTGGCCGGATATTGACTAATTCCTACCCACGTCTGGGCTTAATGAGCCGGATATTGACTTATTTCTATTCATGGATTGCCCTAATTGGCCGGACATTGACTAAGCCCTGTTAACGTCTTGCCTTAATTAGCCGGATATTGACCAAGTCCTACGCATGGCTTGCCTTATTTAGACATATATTGACAATGTCCTGCCATGTCTTGTTTTAATTGGCCGGACATTCACTAAGACTTGCTCATGTCTTGCCTTAAAGGGCTGGATATTTACTAAATCATGTTTACGTCTTGCTTAGATTAACCGGATATTTACGAAGTCCTGCTCATGTCTTGTCTTAATTAGCCGGATATTTACCAAGCCCTACTCATGTCTTGCCATAAAGGGCTGGATATTTACTAAATCCTGTTTACGTCTAGCCGTAATTGGCCGCATGTTTACTAAGCTCTTCTCATACCTTTCCTTAATTGGCCGGCTATATAATAAGTCCCACTAACGTCTAGCATTAATTAGCCGGATATTGCCTAAGTTCTTATCATGGCTTGCCTTAATTGACCGGATATTTGCAAGCCGTCTAGTCCAGTGTTTCAAACCGAAATTCGTCGTGTGTTGGTGTGCGTACCCTTGTGAAAATGTTGTGGACTGGGAAACTCGAGTACGGTATTTCCCTCTTTGGATTGCTCCTACACCCAACATTAACAACAACCAAGAATCAACCTACTTTTGCAACATCCAGTTTAATTTACATCCCCTTACTCTCTACTACTGCGCAGAGGTTATATTGACAGTTCTAGCAACCTGGACCTCAATTTATCTTCCATTATAATAAATCACTGGTAAGCAATGTTTATAGTCAGTTCTAAAATTGCGTTTATGCAAACTCCTTAGTCTACAATAAATCTTATCCTTTTATTTTACGGTACTGTCCAAGGACTAAACTCGTCTTCCGTCAACTTCGTGCTTTGTACTTTGCAATTGTTTCTGACAAATTACTTGCATATACTATCCCGGCTAGAATATGCCTCTTTACGTCTGAACTAAATATTGGCTCTTACGAGGCCGCAGCCAGATTTTCTAGCTGGAAGAATCTAGGCTTTTCCTCTGGTGGCCCTCGACAGGTTATTGTCGTGTGGTACTTGATTTAAATTATTCATATGATCAATTTTTAGCACTATATTTTTTAATTACACTAGATAAAAAGCTTTATTTATAAAGATATATTTAAAAAATAATTTCTATCAATTAATTATTTTCTCTAGGGAACCTTGTAAAGCGCTCGACAGGTAAAACGGATAATAAAGCTGTGAGTGCAAGAAAGAACATTAATGTTTTTATGCTTAATTATACTTAAATATAAAAAAGAAAAAGTTAAAAAAATTACCGAAATGCAAACTTTGAATAATTTCATCTTTTTCTGAAAAAATTTAAAACATTTGATGCCTTAAAAATTTAAAAAGAATTATTCTTGAAAATCGATTTAATTTGAAATCATGCCAGTACGTTTAAAAATCATATATAACGAATCCAGCTTCAAAAACCTTTTTTTCCTCATTTTTAAAGTATCGGATGAATTCCGTCAAGCATTTATGATATCGCACTCAGCGTGGCATCGTAGCTATGGGGATTAGGTGTTAGACTTATAAGCATGCGGTGTGTGCGTTCGATTCTCGACGCTTGCGGATATTTTAATAAACAGCGTTTGTCTTTTATTCATTAGTAATAAGTCTTCTTTAGCCAAATTTAACAATCAGTTTAGTTTTAGAATAACGTGCGGAGTGTAGTTAAGAATTTAATGTCAAAAGAAATACGAGAAAGCGGAAGAGTGTTTGTCATAGGCTACAGAAAGATGTACAATCTTTAGATTAATCTTATGCAAAGAAAATTTATTTTACATTTGGATTAATATTTTCCTTCTTTAAATCAAAAATTTCTGATAGTAGATTATGGCAATGTGTTAGTTAAACTTTTTTACTACTGAAACAATAGCATCACACTTCAAAATTGAACCGAGCGCGAAAACACCGTTTGGTGCTTAAAAACAATATTTCATTGATTCGGAAGTATTTTTTTCTCAGTGTGTGAGAGACTACCTAGATTCTATAAAGACCCTATTAATAGGCCCTCATTGCGTTGCCTACTGATGACGTCACTAGCTGAGCATGACGCTTTCGCTTGCACCTTCGATAGATTGCCACTTTAGGGCCTCAATAGAAAATAGGAAATCTAGACAGGACCTCATGAAAATCAAGTTATAATTTCTCCCCGGGATTATTGGCTACTCTTTCCTCTTCCCTATGCGAGATCTTCAATGTCAACTAAAAAGAGGAACCAAATTAAAAAGGGAAGTATTTTGCGGTCTTCATGACGTAACATACAATCCTTTTATGATGCATCGGCCGCGAAACCAAAATAAAGGAGAGTCAATATATGATTGGTTTAAAATAATTTCTTCTTATAAACATTTCTTGAGCACAAAGAACTTGACCGAAGACAGGTAATTTATATTATAAGTTTATTATTGCTTTTTAATATGCGCTAATTTAAAACAAATGCCGAATAAAAAACCTATAGATTTGGGGAATGTTCGACAAAATATAACTAGAAATCTGGCTAAAAAAATCTGCAATGAGCTCAGGAGGTAGATTTTTATATGCATGGGCTTAAAAAGAAAAATACCATTAAAATAAATAAAGAATTAAGCAAATTAGACGTGGTCTTTGTTAGTGATAAATACGAAAGTAGTGATTTTGAATGTTCTTGAAATATTACCTTAGTTAACACAAATTTGAGTTAAATTAGTGGTTGTTTAGACAAAAATAAATCTTTAACATTAGAAGATGTCATAGGTTACCAGACCAATGTAAAATTATTGTTAAGTCCAACGCCTTCCTAACAAAATAATAGGGAAATACAAAAAGAGGCCTCAATTCAGAATTTTAATCGCGAATCGATCATAAGCGAGCACGCCAATGACGACGTAGCAAGTGGCGAAGACTCGACGAAACCAATTAATATGACATTTTCAACCAATCAGCCAGTTTCCCTTCGCGACGCGCTTGAAATAATCCCTATTTTTGATGAATCTAACATCCTCTTAGCCCATTTTATAGAAGGATGTACAGAGGCAAAAGCCATAATTCATACACAGGCTCATGAGAATCTGGCTAGATTAGTTAGAAGTAAATTAAATGGAGAAGCGCGAAAATCCATTTCGGAAACACTTTCCGAACTTTAGATGAATTAATTGAAAAATTGAAAAAGGTTTATCCCGCCGCAAAAAGTGTATACCAGCTGAAAGGAGAACTAGGTAATATATTTATGTGGGATCAGGAAAACGTAATATCATACGCTGTGCGAATAAAAGGATTAGCGGATAGGATCGAGAATGCGCATAAATTAGGGAATGATGGTGCCACAAATGATACATTTAAAGCAAATTGAGAAGATGATGTTAATAAATGTTTTGAAAGGGGATTACGTTCAGAAATCGAAATAAAATTAAAAGATAATGTAGGTGAAACTTTTTAAACTCTTATCAACAAGGCTCTCGAAATTGAAAGAAAGTTGAGTGCTTGTTCATAATTGCAAAAAAATAAACAAATAAATCTTTAAAAGAAGAATCAGATTCGTGAGTTGTTACAAAAAATAATACATTTTATTTTGCACAGGATATTATAAATCAAAATTTTAGATTCGTGCAAAATAAAAATTTCAGACCTAGACAGAATCAGAATCTTGAGCCTCGACAAAATCGAAAGGGAAATAATTTTGAAAATGCAAATAACTAGGAGGCAGGCACCGACTAATTAACTAAAGTACATATCGAAATTAAAAAGAACGAAAACGATATCAAAATACATCTCAGTAGGAATAATGTAATTCCTTCGATCATGAGATCTGCCGATGGTCTAACAAACCCGGCACGTATGATGATCGACACTGGTGATGGTCGAAATCTAATTAAAAGAAGAGCGATCGACTCTGGACTAAAAATAAACAAAAATGAGGTATGGAGATTAAGAGGAATCAATGATTTACTTGTTTATACCCAAGGTCTAATTAAGGTCGTGATAGTTGGATTTTTAAATATATTAAATATAATTTCTTATGATGTACCAGTAGATGAAGATCGAACACGGTGTCCAGATAACCAAGTTGGCTCATATGTTTCTGCAAAACGAAAAAATAGACGTAAAATCGACAAAGACAGTGCTTTTTCAGGTATATTTTTGCAAAAAAAAAAAAACAAAAAGAAACATATTTTCTCGTCCGGTGGTCTTAACCAACATATTTATATGTTTTTTGTATTGATGAATTCGAATCTGGGGCCCAAGTAACCAATTTGGCTCATACTTTTTCGAAAATCGCAAAAATAGACGTAAAATCGGCGAATACTGCGATTTTTCTTGTATACTTTTGCAACAAAAAAATTTTTCATGTCCGGTGGTCTAAATCAGCATATCTTCATGGTTTTGGGGTCGCTGAATCCGAATCCGGGGTGAATATTTTTGCAAAAAAAAAAAATCTTCATCTCCGGTGGACTTATCCAACATATCCTTATGTTTTTGAGGTCACTGATTCTAAATTCGGGGTTCAAATAACCTAGTTGGCTCATATTTTATTGGAAAAAGCAAAAATAGACGCAAAGTCGACGGAAACAGCGCTTTTTCGTGTATAATTTTGCAAAAAATATATATTTTTTTATGACCGGTGGAGTTAACCATCCTATGTATATATTTTTTGGGTAGCTGAATCCGAACCTGGGGTCCAAATAACCTAGTTGGCTCATATTTTTTCGAAAAACGCAAAAATAAAGCTAAAATCGAACAAAACAAATGACTGTGAATAAAACAAATGACAGATCCCGCTCGAACTTCATGTCAAAAAAAAATAACTGTGAAATAAACAAATGAAAGATCGCGCTCGAAATTCACGTTAGTAAAGAGGACAGTGGTGACAATCTCTTTAAGCGTGCTTCTTAATGTGATTTCAGCACAGTTTTAAAAACTATTATCAGTTTCTTTTTTTTGTGTTTTAAAATCACTAGTTTACTACACTATACTTATATTATTACTATGATTTATCCACTTCCACTATAGCGCATAATTATGTGGATGATCCAGGTGAATTTTGCTACATATGTGGTAAATTTGAGGTTTTAGAAAATCAAAGAGTAACCAACCTGGGTAAAGCTAAAAGTAAATAAAACTTATTTACAAAAAAAAGTACTATTGCCATGCAAGGAGACTAATGCAAATTAAAAACTCCGTAACGTGAGATTCAAAGGGAATCTGCAGTGAACGACAATCCCAGTCGAGGAAGGTAAAGGCTTAAAGGTTTTCGTCGCTCTTATGTCTAATTTTGCGTTTTCAAAACAAATATGAGCAGACTGGGTTATTTTGACACCGGATTCGGATTTAGCGACCCCAAAAAGATTAGGATATGCTGATTTAGACCACTGACCATGAAAAAATTTTTTGTTGCAAAAATATACAAGAAAAATCGCTCTACAGGTATTCGCCGATTTTACGACTATTTTTGCGATTTTTTAAAAAGTGTAGGCCAAATCGGTTAATTGGGCCTCAGATTTGAATTCAGCGACCCAAAAGATATATAAATATGTTGGTTAAGTCCATCGGGCCAGAAAATATATTTTTTTGCAAAAATATACCTGAAAAATCGCTGTTTTTGTCAATTTTACGTCTATTTTTTCGTTTTTCAGAAAAATACAAGCCAACTTGGTTAATTGGACACCGGATTCGAATTTAGCGACCCCAAAAACATACAGATATGCTAGTGTAGTCTGTCAGACAGACCACTTTTTATGTGTGTGTCGGTGTAATTTAACTATACTACATGAATTTATTTTTACACATAAACCCGCCGATTTAATTTCAATTTCATTAAAAACAATGATATCAAAAATTATAATTCATTAATTATATACAGATAAAAATACAGGTAAATATGAAATACATATACAAATGCAAATAAAGATTAAATACAGATATAGACACAGATAAATTTACAGATGAAGATACAGATACAAATGAAGATACACATATAGATATGTAAATAACCGTGATCACATACATATATCATGAAATTTTAAAATAGTGCCAGTGTAATAGGTAATGAAAATATAGTACGCCATTTCATATACTATTTATATTTAAAAAAAATAATAATAATATGCCTACCAGAAATATTCAGCGTGCCGAACTTGAAGAAGAACAGTTTCATATAATAAAACGTAAAAAAAATGCTGATTGCCAGAGAAGATATCGTGAAAGAAATCAGAATCGAACTGATCAGGTTCACCACATGGAAAAAAAAGAAAGTAATAATGATCGCATTATCAAGCTGCCGTTAAGTAACACTTCTTCTCAATTAAATGATTCTAATTTTTTAACTAAACAGAATTAGTATCGCCTTCGCGATATCAGAATAAAAGATATCAATGAACATTTCTTCGGACAAATGAATGTTACGTGTGTTCATTGTGGTGCTATGCACTTTGCTGCTGCAAAAGTCGCTAATAAGAGAAATTCTTTTCATGATTGTTGCAGCCATGGAGAAGTTAAGTTGGAACCGCTGCCTGCTCCAACTATGATTCTAAGAGGTTTATTCAACCGAAATCACGAACAAACAAATCATTTTCATCAACGTATACGTTGCTATAATAATTCTTTTGCTTCCGCAGCATTTAAGGCTAATCTAGTGAATTTCAATAATAATGAACGACCTGGGATATTCTGTTTGAAAATATTAAGTCAAGTTTATTATCAGATAAACACTTCTCTGTATCCTTCTGTATATGATAGTCCTCCATATGGCTAATTATTTATAATAGATCAAAATGAGGTTACTAATATTCGATGTAACCAAACTTCTATGTTAAATTTAATTGTTACATTTATGCTATAAATAATGCTCTTCACGAATGTAATGTTTTTTCTAAATCTTATTAGATGAATTGTAAAAAACAATTCAAGAACTACGGGGTTAATTTAAAAATGCTATGTCAGAAGATTTTCAGAGAAACTATAATATACAAGAAGCATACATAAGATCATATATTCAGATAAATACCTATCGTTCTCACGGAAGATCCGATATTAGTAACTCTTCAACGACGCCACAAATAACTAAATTTCGGAACGATATTGATATTCCTTTATTTTCTGCTTCTGTCTCCCGTATAAAAACTCAATCTAAAGATGTTCAATACTTACGAGAAGTAAATATTTGTATTTGGGACGAAGCTCCAATGGCGCCTAGGTATGCTTTGGAATTAATAGATCGAACATTGCTTGACTTACATAGCCCTAGAAAAATGTATAGCTACTAGAACCGATGATACAGGACAGACAATATTTAATAAACTTATTAAGGGTCGAAGATTTGGAGATCTAGCAAAGACAGATATATTATCAGTACGGAATGTTGATGTTGAAGAAATAAATTACAGAGTCGTGGA
The DNA here is from genome assembly GCF_010883055.1 of Belonocnema kinseyi. Taxonomy (NCBI): domain Eukaryota; kingdom Metazoa; phylum Arthropoda; class Insecta; order Hymenoptera; family Cynipidae; genus Belonocnema; species Belonocnema kinseyi. The sequence continues at coordinate 148,969,702 of NC_046660.1, forward strand.
GCGAACAAAACCACAGAACGAATTTATAAAAGTTTAGATAGTGTTGAAAATTGTGATAATGGAGATATAAATGATGCAATACTCGTTAGAATACTTGAGCACATTAAATCCATCGACCCTTCCTTCTCATGAATTGCGATTAAGAAACAATTGTATTGTTATGGTAATTCGTAATCTTTCTATTAACGAAGGTCTATGTAATGGTACACGTTTGTAAATAATCGAACTTGCAAGTAATCTTCTGCGATTTCGCATTTTACAGGAGATAAGGCAGGGGACATTGTCTATATACATCGTATTACATTGTATTGTGAAGGACAAACTTTTGATAATGTCAGGTTAGATCTTCGTAAAGATGTATTTAATCATGGAAAATTGTGTGTGGCATTTTCCTGAGTTCGATCTTTGCATTCATTAAAAATTTTCCTAGGAGAGCAGCGGCAAAATATTATTATAAACAATTATGTGTATACAGAAGTAATTAAATAGTTTTGTATTTTTAAATAATTAAAAATAATATTTGAAACAAATTAAGTTACATTGTAAATTGGATATTGCAAAATCATCAAAACCAAATTCATAAATTCTTGGAAAAGAATATAGGAGAAACATAAACTAAGTACATCTGATAGCAAAGAAATACATCAAATATGATAAATTATAATACTTTTAAAGAAAAGTAAACGCGCGCGCGGAAGCGCGCGTTCGGTCTTGTATATTTAAATATGATGCAACACGTGTTACAGCAAGAAATTCAGACTGCATGATATCATAGCTTCCTTGTGAACTGAAGTTGGAGCTCATTTCTCAGTTGGATGACAAGCTGAATACACTCAAAAATGGATAACAAAAAGCTGCAACTGGTGAAGGAGCTACGTAGGCATAACGGAAGAAACTACCAACTTCGAAACTTTGATATCCGTAGCATCTATGAGACTTCGTAAGTATATATTGTTAAAATGCAACCTCATACAAAAGAAAACAAAGGGTACAAGTACATTTTAACTGTATTATTATTATTATTATTATTAATTTTTTTTTGAATAAAGTTGATTATTCTCAAACATATCGTTTTACTTACAAATCTAGCTTCCCCTAATCAAGGTTGATACTGGGACGTCAGATATCGTATCCTGTTTCATATTTTTGGGTGAAAAATTTCTATTCTGGATTTTAGTATTGATTTTCAATATTAATTGTGAGAATCATATACAACACTGAGATTCGTACGTCAGCATAAGGAGCGAAATCCATCTTACAGCCTGCTGCGGTCTAGCCGCAAGTTTGATAATTTTTCAAATTAAAAATGCGATTTTAAAAAAAAAAAACTTTTTTTTAATAGTTTTTTTTAAAAGATTGTAAAGGAAACCCGACTCAGACTTCAGAAATCAGATTTCAAAAAATTGAGTGATACATGTTGAAACGGTTCAGTATATCAAATTAATTTAATATTTATAAAACCAATTACAAAGCGGGAGACACAGAAAATAAAGACGCCCCTAGATGACTCGCAAATTCTTCAGCGAAAGAGTTACATAGAATACTAGTAACTGCTACGCGAAAAAGGTGCCGTTGCATGCGCAATCTGTCGACAAGGTGGGGGTCGAGGAGTCCGCGAGAACGGGACCATCATCGGTGGAGAACGCACGACAATTAGTCGACGCAAAGCACTACTAGAAGCGAGGTGTACTGCGTTCGGCTCTCGGAATTATCGGAATTCCGATAGATCTTCCAGGAATCTTGGTAGCCAGGGTGATTTCAATGAAAGGCTGGATGCGATATCCTTTCCATTTAATATTGAATTGAATATTTTAAATTTTATGGAATTTTCAGTGTTTGGATAATCTTAACAAAAATAAAATTTTAGTGCTTCCCACAGTTTTGTGACGTGTCGGGACACAATACCACAAAGTGAAGTTAGATTGCCAATTGGCCCACCTTTCTTTTACCCATTTAATGGGAATTCAAGGATACTAACGTTATCACTCTATGGGGATTGGGATCTTGGGGACACTAAGAGAGTTATAGCTTATTTTGTTGATTACCGGTTCATTAATAAAAAGTGACGCTCGTTCATAACACTATCAATTAGATCTTTTACCCATTCTTATGGGAACTCATCCAATTAGTAATAGAAAAAAAAGAGTGTCGATTGTAAATAATTTGTGAAAGGATAATGAATTGGTTTCGTTTTATAAAAGTGAATATTGAAGCTCACTTTGGAAATTAGTAAAATGTCTAAGATGCGCTAAAGTGTTTCTTTTTAAAAAGGATGTTTCGAGCACTAAGAGTTAGTTAAATCAGTTTTTATTTTGAAACGCAAATGTCATTAATTATTGTTAGAAAAACCGTAGGAAACTCCGTCCGCAAATATTGCACTCTAATTTGCAAGGAGTGGACGACTGTTTATAAAATTAGCTCTCATTTAAGAAGCACAGCCTTTCCTAGAGAAGGGTTCAACAAGTACTTAGCTGGCGTTATTGTGTTTATTTCAATAAAGTGAAAAGTAAATATAACAAAACACGAAAAATTCAACTATCATTAAATAATTCATAAGCAAATCTGTTCTCGCTTTCATCAAGACTGTGTCCAGAGGGTTCGTGCTAGAGAATTATTTTAAGATTCAGGGATTTAGATTGGAAAAGAGCGAGTTTCAATTTAACGTCGATTGGGAACCTCATGTAGTAGATAAAGTCTCTTTTTATATAGTTGTGTATAATAGATTAGTTTGTTTCCGGTTCATCGCCCTACCAGAATTGGTGCCGATGTGCATACTAGGTACCAACTTTCTGAACAGGGCACATTAAATCGTCGAACGATCCAAAATATCTTGATTTGAATTCGAAACAAGGAGAGGTCGATATAAGTAGTAGCTAAAAATAAGTAAAAATATCAAAGGGAAAATTGTCTCTGGGACTCAATCGTATAAATTTAAGTAAGAAAGTGCATGCTCTTATCCAGTGGAAAAAGAGTAGTGTGACAATGTCAAACTCTTCTAACCTCAGAAACCTTTAACTGTTTTACCGTAATGTTTTACGAAGAATAAGAAAAACAGAATTCGACATCGTATTACGGTTAGCGCATCTACGTTTATAATATCTTTATATTGTGGTGTGAGGGTTTAAGCCTAGGCGCGGGAAGTATAGAGAAGGTGTAAAAAAGCTTGTAAATATCAGAGAATGCAGGTGGGGGCGGGGGGGATGAAAATATTCTAATTATTTTTAATTAAAAATAAGAATGAGATTTTTTGTATTTCGGCCTAGATTGACTCATCGGGCTGTAATGTTGCAGGTTTAACCTGAAAATTACTTTGTATTGTTTTTGATTTTATTTATTTGTACACAGCTTAGGCCCTCTAGAGGAAATATCCGCTAGAAACCCTACTGAAAAAGCTATACAGATACCTGTAAAGGTCACTAATAGGGTGCAATATAAGCATCCCATTAGTGACCTATAGAGGATCCTATATAGGGTTACCTATATAGGTCAGTATAGGTGCCACTTATAGGAAATAAAACAGCTTCCTGCATAGGATCCTTTATAGAATCCTAAATGATTCTATGGTAAGAGTATGGGTTCCTTCTTCCTACGTTAGAAACCATAGAAGAACCTATACAGGTTCCTACTACTAGGCAATCGCTTAGTCAAAAATAACAACTGCTCAGCTGTATCTGCTATAGGAAACTACTGTGGAACACTTCCGGTTCATCATCTGCCCAATATAGGTCACTAATAGGATTCTATATAGTTTTATATGCAGGAATCTGTTTCACTTCCTATAGATGGCTCCTATACTGACCTATATGGTTCACTTATAGGATCCTTATATAGAATCCTATTAGTGACCTATATAGGTATCTGCAATAGGGAAACGATGCTCGATGGAGGGCCAATGAATTTTATTTCTTATATTTAATTTGATTTTTTTTTAACTTTTGACGATTTCTCTTTTTGCAAGACACACTCATGGGTTTTTGTTCTCTTTTGTTTTTGACACTTACTGAATTTTTAGTACAAGAGGGATATGGATAAAGCAGTGGTTTTCCCTGAAGCATTATCTATCTTCAAGGACCGGGGGTATGTACGACGAGAAAGCAAGGCGGGTCAAAGTCGCACAGTTATAGGCGCAAAAATGGGTTTTTCAACGGGGCTGGAATGACGATGAAATTCCAGCATTCTAAATCCTGTACCTAGTGCGATTTAAATCTCACCGCGCAAGATGCTTTCCAGTACCACTATTGTCATCTCTTGGGCATAAGGGTGTCAAAATGTCTCTCTATACGCCATGACACTGCGATAACGCAGAATACACATCTTAATTACCTGCGCAGGAGGTAAGAAATTGGGTGGCCTACATACAGACGAGTGACGTATGCTTGTTTCTATTCATCGGTCGAGCCTTATGGCAGGATGTTTGCTTCTGGTTTTGTTGTTCGTATAGTTTTTGATAAAGAGTGGTAATACACGTGTTTGATCTATTCTTTATTTTTTTGCCTGAATTGTTAATCAACTGCTGTGTTACGTATGGAGTTACTTAGTACTTCTGGTAAAAGTTGGACGGTATTACTTGCTTAATTTATTTTTATTATTATGTATTTCAAATTATGCTTGCTCTTCAAATCGCGTCCGCAGACGCAGAGATATGTTAGAACGTTTTTGTTCGCTCTACGGCGGACTTCAATCGCTAGTCTTAGTTCATTCCTCTAAAAATACAGTGAATTTTTTCTTTTGTTTTGATGTAAAATTTTAAAATGACTTTTTAAAGAGGGTCTCTTTTCTTATCTACAGTAACATGTCAATTTTGACTCCCTATCTCTTTTTCTTTCTCTTTGTAGATCTTTGTAATTATGGGATATTTATAACAAAACTTGATACCTGATGTATTTTGGAAACGTAAAATCATCTTTTTAAATTTTATTACAATTTGAAATTAAGAATGCTCATGAATGGATTTATTGATTGACAATAAACTAACAGTTTGTAATGTTGCAGGTGTCACCTGTCAATTACTTCGTCTTGTTTTTATTTATATTTATTTATAAAAAACTCCTCCGCTCTTTGAAGAAATATCCGTGAGAAAAATAAGGCTTGATTGAGGGCTACCTGATATGATTTTTCATATTTTCTCTATATTTTTGTTTTGCTCGAAGTGTTTTATCATTTATACTTTTGTTAGGCACACTCTCATGGGCTTTTCATAAGGAGAAGGAGTAAAAGCCACTCTTGTTAATTTTTTAGGGGGTTTCGCCTAAAACAGAAACTCTTATCAAGGAACAGAAATGCGGACGGTGGCGTAAGGCGGATTGAAGTCGTACAGTTGCAGGCGCAACCGTAGTTTGTTCACCGGGGTTGGAATGTGGATGTAATTCCCCACTTAAAATTCTGTACCTGGTACGATTCAAATCTCACCACCCTGGATTCGTCGCGGAACCACTATAACCATCTCTTGCGCATAAGGGTTTTGAAATCTTCCTCCACACGCCATGACACCGCGACAACGCAGAAGACAAGTCTTGACTACCTGCCCAGGATAGGAGAGTTTGGGCGGCCTACGTACCGACGAGTGAAGCGATTTCGTTGTCTTTGATCTTTCGAGCCTCGTATGAGGAAGTCTTTGGTGTCGTTTTTTGTGTAACTCTGTAGAGTTTTTGCCACAGAGTGGTAAATCAATTGATTTTGTTCTTTTTGAGCGACGAGCTGCTACATCACTGTATTTGGATTAGTCGTAAGTTGGGCAACTTGTGTATTTTATAAATAGAGAATTTCGCTATCTTCCTATAGGAGTGCAATATTGTTCTTATGAATCTATATCAATTTTTATTTGAAAATTATTTTTGAGAGTTATTACGTGACCTATTCGCTAAATTTGGATAATATTTATTACTATTTATACATTAGCTACTGTACTTATTCAAAAGATCTCTCGGATGATTATCTAAGGTGAGATTACAGCAACCCACACCACTCCACCGAAATAATGTGCTAGGATTAAAAAATGTCGCTTTTTTCAAAAATTATTTCTAAACATTATTCATAAATGTCCTTTCATTTGTAATGGTTATTTTTTGAAGGGCGAAAAAGTGACGTTTGCCAGGCGCCATATAAAAATAAATTGAAAGCCCTGGGGAAAAATAATTTAAAGTCTTCGTTTGGCATAATTAAATAAAATGAAAAAATCAGAATCTTCGTTTAAAGTTCATTCTTTTTATACTTCATGGGAAAAATGTTCTGGTTGTCAAAAGTAATAATTTTGATTCACAATTCTATTGTTAAATACAGTAATTAGTGTGAAATTAATTTCACGTCTGTCTGCGAATGGAATTGTCTAAATTAAAGTTACCGTCCCTAAATCGATAATTTTAAAAAATATATAGCAGAGCGAAGCCTGTCAATCAAGAAAGGCATGCGATATGCGCCTAGGAACTAGTTCATGCGTTAATACCTTGAACTCTCTTGCGCTAAACCCCAGAGTTTTCTCTTCGTGTAGAATCAGTGTTACCATTAATCTTCAGCAATTACGTCGCAAAGTGCTATAAATGTAATTCTTCGTACACTCAAAATCATGGAAAAAATAACCCAAACTCACCCCTCGAGAAATCTGAAAGGTGGTGAAAACAAAACAGAAGAATATTCGGTCAGTGATCACGAACATTATCAAAAAACATACACTATACAGGTCGTTCACGCATAATATCGGTAAAGGGCTTTCGAACGCTCACTTTGCAGGGGCATCTATGGGCTTATAACATTCGGTGGTTTCGAATAAAACAGCTTACATCACTCATAGGGTTATACACGTTTTTACACGAAGAATTCAATGTTCACAGGACGACAATGAAAAACGATGGTTTGACTATTCTTGCAGCGAATATTGACCTCCACGCGGTAAAGACTTGCTTAACCCTAATTGTGATGTAATATACTAATATATGTTTTTTTATGAAAACTATTCAAATGAAAAGTTTTTTAGTATGTTATTGTTATTATATTACATGTGATGGCTCATCGACTTCCATACCAAGCTTTTATTCGCGAAATTATAAAAAGAATCATAAAGGGATGGAAGTATTGGCGGAGAAGTAGATAAAAGATAAATACTAAGTTTTCTTGTGGAAAATGTACATTACAATAAATTTAGATAAATTAAAATGTATAAGGCAGGACTGACTGAAATGTAGGAATGAATCATATAGGATAAAAATATTGTAAATAAAATTTTTGGTTTAAATTTGTTTGTAGAACACCAAACAAATCAATATTATTGATGTTAATTCCAATTAAAAACATCTTCACTATTATAATACTTGTGTTCCCTAGCGAACCGAAGAAACGGAGAGGACCCGCTACAGCGTACCCTTATAGTATCCAAATAGTATCGCTTTCGTATCATGCAAAAAAACAGCAAGATGGGCATTTAACGTGTTAAAATTCAGACTCTACGTGAAATTTGATATTATAATGCATCATACGGAATGGATACTATATGGATACTGTAAGGGTACGCTGTAGCATATCATTTTTATTAATTCGGTCCGCCAGGGCCAATAAAACGATATCTTTCCAAAAAAACAGCAAAGATGTCATCTAACTTTTATTCTTATCAATTTCGTTACACATAAATGACGTATCCTAATTAGGAGTTCATATCAGTTTTTGGAAAATAGGCTTTAAAAGCATCAAATAACAAGCATTAAGCAGTTCTTTAGCGTCTTGAAGGTTATACAGGGTTTTTATTTATCGATATCGTACTTACCTACAGACGTAATTTTAAAACAAACATCAGGATTTTTAAGACTTGCTACCGCAGCTCGACTTAGCCTCTCGTATTTTTTGTATCATGGACATAATATTGTTATTGTGGCATGGATTACTTGCTGTTTGAGATGTTGTAAGGAGAAGAAGCCCGTAGACTAGCTTATTGGGATCATCCCAATACATATAATAAGGCTTTTAGTTTATTTGTAGCACAATGATTTGAGGTAACAAATTGACTGGACGTTTATTTTTCTTTGATGAACTTCCACTAGTGGAAATTTATTTATACACCAAATTTATTGATACGCAAATTTATTGGTGAATCACCAATCATAGGCGAACCGTGACTAAGTTTTCGTGCACTATAAACTATATCTAAATACTGCTTTCTATTATGTTGCAGAGCTCTGTGAAACTTGTTCATCAAATACTCATAATTAACTAGAGGTTGAATTGTAGCATCTTCTTCTTCTCCAAGTTCTCACAACTTTTGCTATTTCACTTATCATATTTCTTTCCTTTAAAAACATGTTGATATGTCTACCTTTGTTAAGATTGAGACTTATATAAAATGTGATTTGATTCGCATTATCTTTGCCTCAGAGAGTAAGTACCTCTCTGCACACATATTATGTAAGTGTGTGTTATGGCTGGTGCCGAAATCATTAGTACGCTTGCAATCGTGAATGAGGGAACATCCTCAATGGTTTATAATCGACACGTGCAAATACAAAATTCTCACTATCGACCCAAAAAAATGGATTACTAAAAATTCAAGTGAAATCTACGAGCATGAATCTGGTGTAATTGCGAGAAAGATAAAATAAATGCTCAGTTTGCTTGTTAGCTTATTAAACAAAGATTTCATTTAATCAAATAACCATTAGACACCTACCTTTTCATTTGCCGAAAAATGAACCTTTTTTAGCTAACAAACAACCTTCATTTATGTAAATCAATACATTTATCAATAAAAAAAATTATTGTTTGTCAATATTACGACATGCTGAACAAAAATCTCGAAACTGAGTGTATGTCATACCAGTATTTAGATGATCTTCATACATATGTTCCAGATTTTGATTAGCTCGTCAAAATAGAACTAATAAATTAACATCATATATAACGGCGATTCCACAGAATTTCTAGATTTTCAATTTTGCGCCTTTTTCACGTTTTCGTCTCATATATATCAATATTTTAACTATCATATAAACTATTATAGTGGTAGGTATGATAAAAAGAGTTTTCCAGGGGTTTTGTAAAATTTGTGAGCTATCAGTGAAGTCAGGAAGTCATTAGAAAATTGCCATTTTGAAAATAGGCTTGTGACTCAATTAATTCTCAAACATCTTCAAATTGTTGTAAGAGCACCGTTAAATATTTTGATGTATCAATAAATGTAAAAATATAAGGTATATATGTGAAATTAACCTACAAATCTTACATATGTGCTATCATTCTACAAATAGTAACATGACTATGAAAGCATTTGACCAACTTTCTATAATTATTCAATTTTGTAATATTTTGTTATACGAAATTTACGCAGTCAACTTTTATTTATTTCTCATCACTTAAAATCGATTGTCTTATTAAGAGGAGTTATTCGCGACCACCCATATTAATGTGCCTCTTTTTCAGTTAGAGCAGTTTAAAAATTTTGTCAAAAAACGTGATCGATATGACAATTTCAGTCTTACATGAAGCACATTCAAAATAAACATTGTATAACCGATATCGCAGCTATGAGCTAAACTATATAGAGTAACTTTCATGAAAAAAATAATGCATTATTATTTTCAGGTTAAAAGAAATTGATAATTGAAACAAATAAATTCCTTTTTTGCACGGGAAAGTGTACACTGTAAGATGTATAATTTCGCACTATTTTCGCACAGTAAAGCTGGAATTTAAGGCGTACTATTCACGGTGTCAAGTAAAAATCGATTACAAATACAGTTTTTGTTAGGTCTTGAGGGTGTCAATGTGTGTACCAAATATGAAAAATGTGCTGTAAAAAAATTAAAATTTTGTTAAGTTGCAAATCTAAGATTTCTGTAGAATTGTCTATAGCAAAGTATTCAAAAATGCGCGCACATGTCTGACATAAGTAGAAACAGTCGACTTAAACGTGTTTACCCATGCAGAAGAAGGATCTAACATTGTGAACCAAGCAATATCATCAAAAATGAAGGGAGAGTTGCGTTTGGATGCACAAAGTAAAGTTGCTTGTTTATGCTCACTGTATGGAAAATACTCAAAGCCATCTATATCTTTTACTACTTTCTTCAAGAATGTATACGTAGGTTATTGGACAGATTTTGAGTAGAGTTAATATTTAGAAATATTAGACCATTACTCAGGCTCAAAGAGGGTATCTACATTCACAACTGGAAATTTGACAGGTTGTGTCTAAAACGGCGTCTGGATGCTGATTGACGTAAAAGCTATGAATATAGCGCGTATATCGATTCCAAATCAATCACGTATGAATCATTGTATAGTGGGAAACCATTGTACATCTTATAGTAAAATTTAAGAAGCTTCAAGGTATAGATTTGATTAACAGTCTCATAAACAAATTGCCTTTTAAAGTACATTAACCAGGTTATATGTATTGTAGGTCCAGCACTGAATTAGATAAGCAATTAAAATGATGTGATACATGTTTTAATACACTGAACGCTGAATGCGAGGAGCACGATAATGCCTACTGAAAAATCCGTGACATCTTTGGAGCACGACACGCTGAGTATGGTGAACTATCCAACAAAGCGCGGCAACGTGTTCTTTCTAAAGACTCTGGTTTTTGTGAAAAAGCAGTTGCATTATCTAACATTAATATCGTGAAAAATAAATCAAGAATCGGTATGGTATCGAAGAGGGAGATGGTTTTAAAGAGAAGAAGATTAAAGAAACAAGTTGCGTTGAGGGCAATTGTGGATGCTGCTAAAAAATCTATAATTCCTAGTAATAATGCACGGGTATCCATCAAGCCTGCTATATAGAGTGCTGAAAAATATATTTTATTACCGATTCTAAATTTTGCTGGACTGAATGTACTTAGAGCTCTTGGTGGTGAAGCAGCGGGTACAGTGAAAGCTTTAAATGATTTCTGTTTAGCTGAACAGCAACTTAAAGACACTGGCTTAATCATTTAGGTCGAGCACTTAAAGTTAAAAAACAAACATAAAAAACTTTTAGCCAAGCTAATAAACCATGCATTAACTCATTTTAATTTTATCAATTAAACTAGAAATGCAAAAATTTCTCATTTTCGTGGAGTCTTTATGCGAATAAATTGCCTGCTGGAGGACCTCGTAAAAATAAATCTGCCATTATCAAGCTTGATAATAAAGATGGTTATGCCACAAATTAGGATAGAAGTCAAGGCTATGATACATTTGTAGTTATTTATGGCTTAAATTTCCATATGGCTAGCTTAAGGTAAGAAGCAAATATATTCTATATAAGTACAAGTAACTACTTGTAAGAAATCCGTATACGAAAAGACATTAACATGGATGAATCGTTCTCTACGAGGGTGGATTGATAAGTTTCCGGCCTGACCAAGAAAAACAACGTTTTTAAGAATTTTTTTTTTATTTCTCAACATAATCTCCTCCAAGGCTGATA
>NC_046660.1:148981195-148982319 GCF_010883055.1 Belonocnema kinseyi
TAGAGCTCCAAGGAGATTATGTTGAAAAATAAAAAAAAAATTTACCCAAAAAAATTGTTTTTATACTTCATTCTAAGGACTTATTGAACTACCCTCGTATTTGAAACATTTATACGGCCAGATAGGAGAGGCTTAGAAGTCTGAGCTCGCTTTGACGGTGTGGGATGTACTGTCGCGGAATGGACGAAGTGATATCCAAGTTCTGCTGCATATACCATTCCTAACGCGTGAAAATATCGAGGGACGTAAGCTCGTGCTTTCTCTATGGAACTTCCCCAAACGGGTAGAGCAGGACCAAGGTGTCAAGTATTTTAGTCGCAGACCCCTTGTTCAACGCCTATAGATAGAAAGACATAATCTATTGAAGGAGATGTTCGTATCTGCTTCAATAAGTGCCCGATTCAATAAGAAAAAGAAGACATCCAAGGCTGAAAAAGGATGAAGATAAAGTGAACTCTAAAGAAAAAATTGTAACACAAAAGGGAGAGAAAAGGAAATAAATCTCTGAAGAACAAGAAGAAATAGAAGTGAACCTGTTCCTAAACACGGGGGAGCGGCTATATTACAAATTTTTAAACAAACCGATTTCACACACCCCTGCATTTTAAGCTAAAGTGTAAGGATAGATCTGACGCTAGAAGGTTTCTCACATTCGGTAAACCTCCTCGTTAGTTCTCGTGTAACCTTATTGATGAGCAGATGTGCCTTCCTTATCGCTAGTTATCCTTCCTTCGGGAAAGATCCTATTTATCTTATTAACAGGACTTCTCAAGTCCCATCCCTTCTCTGCGCTGGATACTAATTGTATCTAATGGTACGTATGTTTTGAGGTGCTTCTGAAAGACCAAAAAAAATTCTGCGCTGCCGTAGGCGCCATAGAATACTATTGCGCATCTGAATATGGTCCCATACAGGAACATACACAGGATACTAGATAGGATTCTGCACAGGATACTTTATAGGATCCTATGTCATTTCCTATAGCTGGCACATATAGGTGAAACATATAGGTTCCTATGTAGGATCCTACCAGGTGTATACATATGAAACCGGTATTGCCATTTAGCGGCCAGTAGGCACACTTGTAGGCACTGTCGGAACTTACCATTTGTGCTAATTGGCGT
>NC_046660.1:148982419-148988568 GCF_010883055.1 Belonocnema kinseyi
TATCTAAGGATGGTACTATAGAACGCCACCTCAAGGTAGGCCTAGTGGCGCCATCTCTTGGTCAGGCCGGAAACTTATCAATCCACCCTCGTATAACTATTTCAGGGATATGTTTTATATTGATGAATAGGCCCTAACCATACCCCCTGGGAACTATAAATTTAAAGATAATGAGAATTAGGTACATACAGATGTCTCTACATAATGAAGACTTTTTCGCTGTAACAGTGCCGGATAAAAGTGATGATATTGAGGATTTCATACACAAAATTTGTTGAAGCGAATGGCACTATTATAAATATTAAGGCTAACAACAATATATTGCGCAGTGAAATTTAAAGAATCGAGATGTAAATTTTTTTTAAATGCTGTAGGTTAACTGTTGGGATACACATTATGTATTTTCGAAGCTAATAAGACTCGCATATCTGATATTTCACCAGCACTTTGCAACGTTAGCTCTCTTAGAGTTGATTATCGACACACGAGTACCATTACATGTTATTTATCTCCTTATCACAGTAAAGCAGACATGCTCATCTAGGGGAAATTCCCGCCAGGAACACATGTTTTTCGTGTACCACTATTTCTGCTGGAGAGCGAGGGTGGTGGCTCACGCGTTACCATAGAGACTAGATTTTTAATCATTTTACTTTAGTATTTTTACATTTATTGACAATAAGTGTAATTGAAAATAGAATTGTACAAAGTTCTTTTCTGTTGTACAAATGATGAGGTGTCTAGAACGGTGATTCTGGGATACCGGGCGACCTCTTAGAGTACGCAGCCTTATCCTTGCATGCGGGGCTCTACAAGACTGGACGAACCCCTTTCCCTAGCTTCTCGTGGCAACAAATATGACAACACCAAACATAGGGTCGAAAGTTCGAGGGCGAACACCGGACCCGTTGTCACACACTTAACAAGTCATAGCTGCTGACCATCAGGTAGCATATTGTTGAGAGAATACGGATACTATTTCGTGCTAAGAGAAGTCTAGAGCGGAGGGAGAGGTGGATGAGAGAAATTCAACAGTTTCTCTCTGACCCATCTCGACTCTTCCCAGGCCCTCCAGTTACTGTAGACCACTCGCCTAAACCAGAGAAGGTCGAAGTATTTTGGAGAGAAGTCTACGAAGTGCAGCATAGACTGAACGAAGACTCAGATAACATAAATAGCTTGAAGGAGCTGTGTAGTGCCCTCATAACTCCTGACGAAGAATGACCATCCATCACTACCGAGGAGGTGAACAAAGTATTAAGGGGATGAAGAATTATTCCGCACCGGGACCAGATTGTATCAAAACCTTCTAGTGGAAGAAGTTTTCTTCAACCCATCAGCATTTGGCCCGTATTTTTAACTCATATTTAAAGTTGAAAGAGCCCATTTCGGAGTGGTTGGTGGAAGGGCGCACAATACTCCTGCCGAAAATAGGCAACTTAGCTGACCCGAAGAATTACAGTCCAATCACTTGTCTGAACACACTTTATAAGATATTCACAGCTATCCTAAATGATAAGATTTTTCGGACTATTAAACCTGTGTGGCAAGAAATATATGAACAACGAGGCTCAAAGAAAGACGTAGCGGGATGTCGGGAGAACCTGCTAATCGATAGATGTGTCTGCAAAGATGCAGCATTCTACCAGCGTGACCAATCGATGGCCTTAATTGATTATCGAAAAGCTTTCGATTCGACCTCCAATAGCCTTATCATCTGTCTTTTGGGAATCTTAAAGATTCATCCGAAAATATTTAGATGCATAGAGAGATTGATGCCGCTTAGGAAAACCAGATTTACTATCTTATCTGGAAAAAATCGCGTGACAACTAAAAACATCACCTTTCAGAGAGGTCAAAAAGCCATAAAGGTCAACTGCAAGGTCAAACTGAAGTTTGCCATTAAATTCATATATATATATATATGCATATTTCATTCATGTAACTCATCTTTCTATATTTTCCATCATATTAATATATTGTTAGACTTTCGACAGTGTCTTTCAACTAAAACTATGATATTCAAATACAAAATAATGTACAATAAATAAATACTTTGAACAATTCTCCTTGGAATTACATTAATTGAAAATAAATGTATACATACGAAAATAAAATAATTAAAATTCTAGTCACTATCACAATTTTATATTGAAAAGGTAGTCGCTCCAAGCACCCAGACAGATATTTCGTATCTGCGGTGCTGCTTGCGTCGGAGAGGAGAGCATCAATTACGCGTCTAGTACCGCCCCCGCTCTCTAGGCAAAATAGTGGTGGACGCTGAACATGTGTTCCTGGAGGGAATTTCCCCTAGCTGGGCATGTCTGCAGTCATGATTAATGCGTAATACGTATTTTGTAGCCGCTGCTACAAAATTGGCAGAAATATTAAACATTCCAGATCCTTATGTCTCATCGCGATTTAACAATTGGGATCCCAAATACAGCGACACGCCATCTGGTAGCTAAATTTGACACTAAAATAACGGGGTCGTTTTTGAAAGGCTGTGTGCTATTCCGGTGATATTCAGAGAAGAATATAAATATATTTTTTGAACGCTACGATTTAAATCCTCAAATTAAAAAAAAAAAATCCGATAATATAGAAATAGACGATCTAGGTACGAAATTCAGTCACAGGAATAGAAAAAGTAAAAGATTGTTCTCTGTTTTCGGATGTTCCAGCAAGGCTAGCAAACCCTCGATGTTAAGTTTCACAAATTTCTCTTCCCTAAAAAAGGTTTTGTTAAAGTCATTCTAGAGAAAAATAAATTTTTTAATATTTCCAATTTATCAGTAATTTAGATATACGAGTTGAGTCATCTTGAATGTCCATGATTTCATTTTATAACCTCAAAAATTTGATAGAGACTAATTACAAGTTCTCAAAAATACATGCAGCAAAATCTTTTTTTATTGAGCATGCCCAATTATGATCTGAAAATGTACTTTTTGTAGATTGGAGTGCAGGGAAAAGGTACTTAAAACTGTCACCGCAAACTGGGCGATTGTAAAGAAAAAGCAATTAGCTTTTTGCTCGTCTGATCATCCGGCTGTTTTACATAAAATAATATGTCTCCATCGCGTAACACCTTTTCTCCTTCCACAAAATTTCTATACGAAGAAATGGAGAAGGTAAATTTACAAATTTCAGCACTACTGAGCGACATCTTTGACGTACTAAGCACGAGAAACGATTAAAATTCACTAACAGCACAATGTATCAGTTGCAAAGTGACCCCGTTGTCGCCGGCCATCTTTGTTTAAACCCCCCTTCTGATGTCATGATTTCAGATCACAATAGTGATGAGACTCGAATTTCATTTTAATCGCAGGATTAATCCATTCTCCTGTATAAAAGTTAATAACATATATGCGGAAACATAATTAATGATGATATTCCTCTTAAAACTGCAGCCAGAAAAAAATGGAGTTTATTAAAATATTAACTTTATTACTTAGCATGAACTCAGTTTAACTAAATCACGCACACATAATTGCTATCATTTAGCCTTCAGTCAGAGATCCAGAAGTATTTTAAATTCTACTGCAAGAAAGTTGATTGTATGAATCCATATTTGTTACCAGCTTATTGTCAGAAGCCACAGCTGATTGCTAGAGAGATTAATAAGAGACCTGTGTGAGAACCACACTCGTGGTGACACTTACCTTCCATAACCTTGCATAAACTGAATAGTAACAGGCTGTATTATTCCTATGGCCGAACAAGGTCGTAAACGGTGCTTAGCCAACGACGAGGCTATTAGGAAGCACGGTTCATGGTGATTTTATAATTGCGCTAGGTATTACGTAAAAATGATTTATTTTATTTAGATTAATATTTGACATCATTTACATGAAATTAAGTGCTTTCTCATACTCCGTTCATATGTGTAATAAGACCGTAGCACAAATGCAGCACTTGTATAGCGCAAGGAAGAGTATCATCAATTATAATTTCTAAAAAGATTATTGATACAACTCTTGGTTAAAAATGTACACATCTAATCTTATCAGAATTATATTTAAGTATTCACAATTTTAGATTTAATCTACACGCTCTTCAAATTAGTGCTATGCCTTCGCAATTGTATCGAAATATAATATTTGCGGCAGTTTCAATAGACATTACAAAGCGAAAATCCTTTGAACTGCCATGCTGTAAATTGCGCTTTGTATAATAAGTGCTGAAAATCAGGCATTAGTGAAGAGCTTGCGTGCACGGAGTCAGTCATCAATGTCTGGTTTTTAGCATATATTGCACGCAGTATTGTTTTACGACGCGTTTAGTCCTTTGCCTGCTGTGTTTTTTTCTTGTGAAATTTAGATCATTGCTAAACCTATAAAATGTTATGTTCATAGGCAGATATAGATGCAAAAAGGCAAATGATGAAAATAACAAAAATATTGCTGAATTTATATTTCCATGACTAATTTCAACAACCAAATTAGATAAATTAACATAAAACGAAGTTTATAGTTAATTTAAATTTGGTAAAATAAATGTATGGAATGCAGGCATGAGTTACGCGTTTTACAACGGTTTCTACACAGGCTACATTAAATACTATTTTATTATATTATTCAAAATACTGTCAAACTTGCCGGCTATTACATAATGCTGACTAATAGTCAAATATCTGTGGAGAATTAACCTTTTACTTAAGCGGTCTCTTTTCGTTGATAATAGATTGCACATCGAAATCATCAGCAATTTATTAACCACTGAGTACGTTCTTTTACCTCTGATATTCTTTATTCAGTTCCTTCGAGAATTTCCATTACATGAAGTTTTGAAACTTAAATTTTGTTCAGACTTGTGTGGTCCTGTCCACATATCTTTACTTCTGGGCGTGTACGATAATGCTGGTCGAAAGAGATAATTTGAAGTATATGAAACGAATTTGTAAGAAGAATTACATGCATTTAAATTACTGCTTTCTTTTTTTCTCGTCTCAAATAATTCAACGGGCGGCGATTGCCACATATTCTGCTTCTGCGAATTCAAGCTTTGTGCTCGTTTACTTTTTATATTGAATGATATCTCTGGAAGTTGTGGAATATCGTTGCTATCCTTTGGCACGATAGCAGAATTACCTGCAAGTCATACAAAATCTTTAGGCAAAAGGATTACGATTCATTATTGTTTATCATTATTATAATTCAGGTGTGCAGTGAAGAGAAATTCTGAGAAATGAAATTATGATGAAAAACTCCCAGAATACAAAAACTCGCTAAAGTGAAACGTTATCGATTCAGTAGATAGTTATTGACGAGCGTGAGGTAATTCACATGAGGCAAATACGAAATCACACTAAATTCTTTACTATAATACGACATTATTTGAAATAAAACCAGAATCATGCTGAAAGCACTGAGGTTCAGGAATGAGAGTCCGCTGGAAAGCGGGTATCGGACTAAGGTGGAAAAGACAGAAAAAAGTACCCTGCTGAACATTCGTATACAGGTTCCGATGTTGGGACCTACATAGGATCCTATATACCAGGTGTATACATATGAAACCGGTATTTTTTCAAGAAAAAAACACATTTATTTCAAGAGAATGATAACAAATATTTTATTCAAAGTATGCGCCCTCGCTGGCTACACATTTTGTCCACCTCTCAGGCAATTTATGGATGCCTTTCCAAAAAAAGTCTTCGTTTTTTGAAGCAAACCAGTCAAGCAGCCATTTGCCAACATTTTCGTAAGACGTGAAGCGCTGTTCGCTGAGTGCGTGCCCCATCGATGCAAATAAGTGGTAGTCGGATGGAGCCAAGTCTGGTGAGTAAGCGGGGTGGGGTAGCGGTTGCCAGCTGTACGACTCAACCAATTCCCGAGTCAGTTTTGTCCGGTGTGATGGTGCATTGTCATCGAGAAAAATCACTTTTTCATGCCTAGTTTCATATTCTTGGCGTTTTTAACGCAGAGCACGGTTCAAATTGGCCAATTGTTGTTGGTAGCGTTGACCATTAACAGTTTCGCCCGGTTTCAGATGCTCATACCAGATTACACCACGTTGATCCCAGAAAACACAGAGCATTGTCCTTTTGCCGAAGCGATCTGGCCTTGGGGTCGATTGTGCTGGTTGGCCAGGGTCCGTATACGATCTCCTGCGTTTGGGATTCACGAAATATATCCATTTCTCAT
>NC_046660.1:148988668-149011620 GCF_010883055.1 Belonocnema kinseyi
CATATATCTAGTCGGGAGTGGTGCTGACTGAAAACAGATGATTTGGGGCGATTCGCGCGCCATCTGTTGGTCATTCTAAGGACTTATTGAACTACCCTCGTATGACAAAACACGAAACTCGTTTAATTCCAAAGCGTTGTGAATTTGGGCTATAGGAGCAATTTTCTAAAATTGCATTACTCCATCTCCAGGACTGCATTACTCCATCTAGATGCCTCCTATGTCAAAGCCCAAGTTAGGAAAGCAGAAACTAAACACTCCCGCTTAAAGCTCCTTGACAAGAAAATGCATGAGAACTGTTGGAGACATGTAAAAAATCAGCCTTTTCGGAGAAGCTGACTTTCGATTCTCTCAGGCCATCCGTAGTTACTTCAAGCACAGAAACATTTATTTTTGAGAGCCAGCACGAGGTCATTTCAAACTTAGAAAACATCAAAGGCATTTTACATCAAGAAGTTCTTACCGGTAGGTACAAAGCATGCCATCCATAATTTGAGTACCTAGAATAAATAATATCCAGTTGCTCCAAGCTTGCGGGAACAACGTATATATACACACATAACGCAGTTCTATGACTGCTCTTACGGTGTTGTCCAAGAACGCTGCCTACCAAACGCTTTGTGTGAGAGTTTTAATTATTCATGAACCAGTGGCTGTTTCACACCTCTAAGAGCATCTACCGCATGAAAATCACGCGAAAAATTAGTTTAACCGAAAATTTTAGTAAAGTCGTTGCAGCTGTAGTAGCAGCTGATATTGTAGTCGGCCGGTGCCGAGGATTCAATCACAAATTTAGTTCGTTTCTCGAAGTGTCAGAGAACGATACTAGGCGTTTAATGTACAATGAAGACTGCTACTCAAAAATCATAGTTATAGAAAATTTGGCATTTCACGTTTGACACAATTGTCTCTATCTTCTTTGAAGCATTTGACAGGGAGACATCGATATCAACCCTGTAGAAGAGACAAAGGTTACAGTACACAAAAGTCGAAATAAAATCTTACTGGTACGTGAAAATGTAACCGTTTTTACCTGAATTAAACTCTGATAATCTGATATCAGCCAAAGTTTCCGCTTTCGAGAAGGACTGTTTTCTTGCATTTCCCTGAAAGTTTCGGTGCAATTCCTTGTCAAGTTACTATTACTGCGATTTTTCCCTTTTAGCTGTCTTTACTTCGGCTTTTAGAAGTGAAGCATCTAGATGGAGTTATGCACTTTCCTTACTTCGGATGTTAAGATTAAGGACAAGCATCTCGGTCCACTTAGAAGAAATAAAAAACTGTACTCAAAAGAAATATGCAAGTTTTTATGGATATGAATGATCTTACGTATGATGATAGTATTGTCCGCAAAATCTTTCTTCCTCCATTGAAATACCTCGAGCTGATAGAGTACAACCGAGCCACTTAGCATGTTTGTCACAAATACCTTTTTCTTCTCCGACAGATTTGAAGACCAAATATATCGATGATATGCTTGCATCTGCTTCGGAAAGCCTACTTCACTGAGCCTTCTCCTTTCTTCTCCTTTCTGCAGATAAACTTTAGCTCATCTGTTTATTCCAAAGTTCATATTAATCACCCCTTTTTTGTTGCAAAATATGTGAGTGAACTTATTCTTATGATGATCAGTGCCTCCGCAGAGATATCTAGGTAAACATTATACCAGATGTTATGTGTTCAATAAAACATTGAACACGGACTAATTCTGTCTTGCCATCCAGTCTTCTTGTTTAGTTTATGCAAGTGAATTTGGTCTTTTGATTCATCGTTGGTATTAGCCTACGATTTGAATAAGTCAAAGCACTTGCAGCATCTTAAACTGAACAATTCAGATCTTGGAACAAACCCAGATCTTAGGGCTGAAGAGAAACCTGAAATTCAATGTTCCTCCTTATCCTGAAAGCGCGATTATCTCTCAGAAGGCGCCTGCTTTCTACGATTAGACTTAATATCGCACCTTATATTCGTCTGCAGTTTCTTCAAGCAGCGATAAGGAAAGCCCTTCGAGTAAATATCCATTTTTCAAGAGGCAGGCACGTTGATTTCGCAATGATTGATGCGAAACGTCCTGATGCTCTGGAAGTTTCATGCACTAGCGATTATCATTAGGCGCCATATAGCCACCGCGAGCAGGTATTATGCTAGCATCGCAGCAGCTTGGCAAGACTTCCCTGAGTTGATTCATCTATTCAAATTAAGGGTTTACCCGGTTCGTCGTCGCATTTGCATCCAAATTATTTTCAGCGCCCAAAAATCAAGGGGGCCGGCTTAACAGAGTACTCCGGGTAAAACACTCGCAAATCCCTTATAAAGTATTTATACCTCTTTTTCTTTCCTTGGCTGTAATGTTTTGGCAGCTGGTGCGGAAAATTCTATAAAGAACATGATTCGCTTTTCGAAGTCAGGAAGAAATATGTGAGGCCTTAAATTCGCGACATGCTACACATATATCATCGAGAATGTCTATACACAAAATGTAGCGACAGTACGATAGAATGGAAATGATTCCGCTTTGGCAGCAAAAAATGAAACACATTGTGTCCAAATTAAATCTGTGTGAATTAAGACCTGGAATAGCAGTACGCATTTTTTGTACACAAAAAATTCAAGAGGAAGTATTACATAATCCCACTTATAGAAAATCCGTCCAACATACTTCGCAAAACACAAATTCGAGACAGAAAGTAAATAAGTGATAAAAAGTTAGTCAGTACACCCCTAAAATTCTACCGCACTTTTCCGACGTTCTCAAGGCGGAACCCGTGAAATCCCGAAACGTTAATAGTAGACTCTCTCTCGCTGTTGTTGTTAGTGCCAAAATAATACTAAAACGATGAATATGAAGCATTAAATAACAAATTTACATATAAATTATAAGTGAAAGTGCTCGTTGTGGAAATGGATTTTCGTTCTTCAAGCCCTACCTTGGTTACAAAAAGAAGGAATAAATAAAAGTATTATCCTACTAATACCCCAGTAACAGTAGGGATTGTTTGTGTGACAGGTGGAAAAACACCTCGACACAACTCCCCCAACCTTAGCCGGGAACTACAGGTCGTTTATGATTTCAGCAAATCGGTTGTTCGCTTTTTACACCAGGAACTTCCCGAAAATAAGCAAAAAAATGCATTTTTGGTCCTTCCTGATATTGT
Source organism: Belonocnema kinseyi (assembly GCF_010883055.1). Classification (NCBI taxonomy): domain Eukaryota; kingdom Metazoa; phylum Arthropoda; class Insecta; order Hymenoptera; family Cynipidae; genus Belonocnema; species Belonocnema kinseyi. The sequence goes on from NC_046660.1 coordinate 148,991,824, forward strand.
CCGTTCCTCAGGTTCTCTAATTCGTTTTATTATAATCAGGTATCTCGGGGAATGCATACAAAATTTAATGAAGGAGAACCCTCCTTTTAGAAAATCCGTTGATAATATTCTCCTGTGACCTGTGATGGGTGTTATATATACTCCTTTTCGCACAGGGGCGAAGTTTTCAACAACAAACCATATTTACAAGGGGACCTTCAGGTCTTCTTTTTTTGTTTAAATTGATGCTCTCCTCAATAGAAGATACCTACTAGAGATATGTTTCTATCCCGTGGATTTTCGTATAGTGGGGATCAATGATCAGCTTTCTACGGATTATTCGTTGATTTGGTCGCGGATGGACCCTCCCGGCCAGAGACAGGTTCGACTTATTCAAGTCACTACAAGTCGGGCGCGTCCGTTTTTCTACACTTTTCTCGCTACGTCCCGTGCAGTAGGGGGGGGGGGGGGGGGGGGGGGGGGGGTGCAGGTCGGTTTAACGACAATATCGCTGTTTGCAACTCAAATTTCACACTTCCAACACTTACAAGGGATGAGTCCCCTGCATAGTTTCGAACGCAGAACACACGATTTGAGCTAGTTCGTCCTCTTTGCATACTGTGCATCTAGTCAGAAGTAAACAAGCAAGCCCGGATCCTGGACTCACATTAAATTAAAATAGGGTCCAAACGAGAAGGACTGCAAGCCCGGAGACTCTGAGCGAGGTTGCCTGTGTGGTTACGGAAGGGATTCAGCCTTGAAACCGCACCACCTGATCACTGTACATAGGTCAAGGTTCCCTATGCTTCGGTCCGGCGGTTACGGTAGTGCTTGGTAGGGACAGCAAGTCCTTTTACATCCACAGATATTTGGGCCGAATTTCAGACTCCCCTATCGTGTTTTACCGGTAAACCATTCCTCTAGTACAATAAACGCGAATCCCTCCATGCAGTCTCAGTAATGGAATCCTCTTCCGCAATAAAGGGCTTCAGGTTCTGTACGTTTTACTCACCTAGAAACTTTCTAAAAACTTTTACTAGTTCTGAGAAATAAATCCAACACATTTGTTCCAAAAGCTTTTTTGTGAACAAGGTGTCATTGTCGGTATGGATCACTTCAGGCGACCCTCAATGGGATATTGCTAAATCCGGTACCTCTTTCCATTTTGTCGCTCGCATTTAAAAGAAGAAGAAAATTTAAATGGCAAAGAACTCTCGTAAGCGCCACCAAACGTTACTTCTACAATGATTTTAAACGAATTCACAGGCGGGATTCCCTCTCTGATTCACACCTGCATTGTCCATAAATCTAATGATTTTTTCGGCAAAATGAGTTTTAGGGAAAATGAAATGTTGGGCAAGTGAATACCTACAATTGGGGGTCCTCCGAATGGGTTTCAGTGGTTTACGTATTCTATTGTATTTTGGCACGTAGTTTTAGGGACCAAATAGAAAGATGAAGTTCGTTTATCAGCGGTTTTGGATAACTATTCAACAAGTTAGAGTATTTAAAAAATTGTTGAGACAATTTTTCAAATTGTCGACTCTCCATGATGAGCGATCCGACCTTTTATAATGACGATTTCCACCCTATGTAATGATCAGCTTGACTCTATATAACGTTATATTAGGAAGCAAAGATACAGATGGCTAACTAACTAAAGATTGATAGCTAACAAAGTGACACCATTACTCCGCATATAAAAGATATCCGCGTTCATACATCACTGACTCTATTTTTTATAAATAATATTTTCATGTTTATAAATATAGTTATGGAAGTAAATAACTTATATTTAACTATATGAATAACGCAAAAGAAATATTAATAATATCGACATCGCAAGTATCGATCATCGGAGTACGTCCTGAAATGCAGGTTGCTCCAAATCCAGCAATACCCATAATGGCCATAAGCGCTGCAATGGCCACAACCTTTGAGGGCATGACATTACAACAATGTAAGCTTCATATCGCGCCCGAATGTGTCCGCGATAAGGAATTCAGGACTTTACAGGATTTGATGACACACTTAAAGAAGAGTTTTGCTCCCACTAAGAAATACCAATGGTATTTTAATGCTATTGTCAGTGGGCGTATGAAGCAGCCTGAAAGTGTCAGTGACTACTATGATAGAACATTAAAGCTTTTCAGTGGAGCAAAGTATTAATTGAAAGAAGAATATATCGGGTCAAATGACGATACAGCTACTATGATGTAGCCGGTCACAGAATGTGCCTTAGACGCTTTTATCCGCGGATTGCCGGATGAGATGTCCACGTTTGTAAGAAACCCTAAGGATATTAAGGAAGTATATGAACACGCACTCCATGTGAAGGGACGACAAAAATACGCCGATAAGGCTAGTGAAAATGCTTAGCGTTACTCACAAAATTCAACATAGAATTCCGACGACTGACGATCTTGTAATCTTAAAGAAACAATATCGTAAGGTGCCTGAAGCACAAGAGCAAATGGTCTTACCGATTAGCATATCTATTACACAACATTAAAGGCATACTAGACAGACTGGGTAGAGCCCAATACTTCTCAGTGCTCGATCTTACAAGCGGTTATCATCAGGTTAAAACTTATCCTGATGATAGAGCCAAAACAGCCTTTTCATCTTCAAGGGGAATGATCGAAAGATATACTCGAGGGGAATATTCCGAGGAGTGCTAGGAACTGAGGCAAGTACCTCGACGACATCGTCATATACTCAGAAGTTCTGGAAAAGCACGATAAGAAAACCAGAAGACTGTGGAAGTTATATCAGGTGTCACGGATTGTAAACTTTTTATTTGGTTGGTCATCACTTCGTAAAATCTATCTTATCTAAAGTATCTTTATATCTTGGACAATTTTGAAGATTTTCAAAAAACTTCATGACGCATACGAGTTCATTTGAAACCCCATAGGAAACTCCCTTCATCAATGCGGATGTCGAACTTTTTATTTTGTTGGTCATCACTTTGTAAAATTTTGTTACCTCTATGTCTTACGCAGTTTTCAAGATTTTCAAAAAATTAAATAGCGTATATGAGCGCATTCAAAACCCCATAGGATAGTCACTTCATTAATGCAGATTGCAAACTTTTTATTTTGTTAGTCATCACTTCGTAAAATTTTGTTACCTCCATACCTTGGGCAATTTTCAAAATTTTCAAAAAACATTTATGGCGCATATGAGCGCATTTAACGACAAATTAATTCATGTCCTTAACTTTATAATGCACATCACTGTTGAGGATGTAACACCTGCGTTACACTGGCCCCCTTCAAAATATATCTTTGTGGATTAGCCAGCGCAAAATTTGTAAGTGGTGGCGCATTTAAGCACATTTGAAGTTTTGAAAGATAGGTTTGATAAATTAAAAAAAATGTTATTAGTTTAGAAAAACGATGCTAGCCCCCCCCCCCATTCAATCAATTTGACGCCAAATTTTTTCTTTATGGCGCATATGAGCGCATTTGAAGATCGTCAGGATCATGTGATATAAATAAAAAAATTTTAAATGGGGGAGGATAGCGTGACGCTAGACCCCCTAAATAACACGTGATATAACTCCTACAGTTATGTGGCGCAAAAATTGTTACCGGCGGCGCATTTAAGCGCATTTGGGGCGCAATTAATTCGGCTATAGAAAACCCGAAAATTAAGATAGGGGGGGGGGACTGGTTTAACTGAACTAGAAACTGTACGCAACGTACGTCAATTCTTGGGATTGTCGGGGTACAACCTACAATTTATAGAAAATTGCGCTATTCGAAAATATGTATACTCTTCTAAAACTTTCAAATTAACCACTGATGCATTCGACTATGCAACAGGAGCAATACTCATACAAGAAACAGGTGAAATGGATATTCTCATTGCCTACTACTAAAAAATAATAACTATCATAACAAAGCGTTATAACCAAACTTAAAAAGAATTTCTTGCCGCAGTGTATGCCGTTAATAATTTTCGACCGCATCTCTCGGGCAGGGATTTGATTGTGGGCTGTGACTATTAGTCGGCTCACTGGATTACCTATGCAAATAATCCTGGACCCCGATTCTTTCGCTGGAGGTACAGACTGAAAGACTATCCGTTCAAATTTGAATATAAGATAGATAAGTTAAATCGCAGCGTAGAAGTCCTTTAAAGAAATCCTGTAGGTTTACTAGAACATGACTCTAACGACACTGAAAACGACACTCATGCTTCCAAAAAATCGACTGTCAAATCTTTTACTCACAATAAACCATATTCAGAATTATCTTCTATTTTAACGAGACATTGTGCAGTTCAACTCAAATTAGAACCAGCTGAAACAAGCAGGCAAAAACGAGATAGACCACTAACTCGATCTCAATTCTCACAGCTATCATAACTATCAACAATTTCGGGTTTAGGAAACAAATCTACTTTGTTTAAAACCAGAAGTAAACTTTTAGCAAGAAAAGCTGCCTCTAAACCTTTACCCACCTCACTGGCCTTACAAGAAAAACCTGCGACTCAGGCAACAAAGGGCATGGGGCAAAGAAAGTGAATGCCGGGACCTTCGACAATTGACGATATGGACAAAACATAGCAACCCCCTGACCATTACAAGGAGTCTGCTTCAGATCGAAGCCTGATAGCAACTAGACAAAAACAACGGTCACGTAAGGAATACAGGCTTAAAATACCTACTTACGCTCAGAGAAATTCGTCACCAGAGATTGCTTTATCCGTAGATAGCGAAGATTCCTGCGTATCCGTTTAAAGAAGACTACAACGTGCTTCCCGGTCTGAAGCCAACACTTGTAACTTCTTCAAAGGAGATTACAGTGAATAGCGCACTACATTATTTTTTGAATCCACGCATCCCTAAACAAGGCAGTCGACCAACCGAGGTATATATAGATGGGGTATGTATTGACAATCAGAACGGAGAGCCCGAAGGAGCCAATAACTTTGCGGAAATACAAACTGTAACAGCTGTAGCCAAGAAAGCTTCTAAAAATGACGTGAGTAAATTATCAATATTCACAAACTCTAAGTTCCTCACTCATAGCTATACTAAATAAATACCTACTTGTAAAAGCAACGGATGAAATACCGCTAATCGGAAGCCAGTACTTAATAGAACAGAACTTAAAAAACTATGGAAAGCCTTAACTTCTCTGAAAGTGATCTGGAATTATATTCTTGGACATCAGGGCGTTGAAAGAAACGAGGGAACAGAACAACTCGCCAGAGATGGAATCATTAAAGGTAAATTAATTACTTCGTCATATTTAGGGAGGCGGTACTTTTCACAAGGATCCTTCTGAGGACCCTGCAATAAATTCTGACGTCGTAGTAGATCTCAGTCCAAACTGCACCAGTATTGAGGACACTGTTAGTCATGACGAGGAAAACATCGCGCCGACCTTTTTCATCTCCTCAGCGGAGATGGCAATCACATACAAGACGAAAGAAGCAATTCAAAAATCTGTAGCAGAGTTTGATAAATCGTTTACAGAACACTAATTTTATTTTTGGGATAATGAAGATTTAGATCACTCAAATCTAGATGAACCCGTTCAATTAAATATTACCGCGGTTTCAGAAGGAGAGAAAGAACAGTATCTCCTACTCTGTCTAAGGAACATAGATCCTTGCTCGGGAATGGATGACACTTTACTAGTTTGAGTAAATAAATTTCTAGAGTCATTCCAACAACATTTAGATCAGAAAGGTGATAAACATTTAGAAACAGAACAAGCCAAACATTTTCCTGTAAACACCAACGGTAGTATCTACACCTTTCGTACGGTCAGCTCCAGTGCCAGATAAAAGTCAAAAGATTACCTCGGCGGCCGATGGAGAAAATGCTTTGCCAAGGAATCCAATTGTTCTTCGGCTGATGCAGAAGTCTTATCCCCCTTTATCTGCTCCCCGCGAGGATAAAAAAATCAAGAATTAGGTTTTGCTCCATTAACTTGCTCCATAACCAAACAATGATTACTGATTCTCAGTAAGGCACTAGAACATGATCAGCGCAGAACGTGTCGAATTGCTGGTTTAGGTGACTTTTTCGGCGCATTGTCACAAAATTGAATCGTCAAGTTATTGTTGGACATATTCCGCAGCGGCCCTCCTGTAATAATAATATGCTATGGGAGATTAGAGGTGCCTTGAGGACATAAAGGTTCAACAAAAAGATACCGACGCATATATGTGAAGGATACGCTTGGCCAAGTTTAAGCAACCACGAATACCAATTTTTTAGAAATTGTAAGAGCTGTGTGATCAAAATACATAATTTTTAGACGTGAAGACTTTAAAAAGGATAGACATGGCGATAGTTCTTAAAAAATTATGTATGAAATAGTCAAAAAAGAATATTACAAATTGGAGTAGTAGTACAAGTAAATGATTGTCGTGATAATTATTGTAGAAATAAAAATTATGTAAATTCTATTATTCGGAGTTATTACCTGTTTGTTAAATTTAATTTGTTGATTACTGAAATGACTCCGCCTGTCGGACGGACCTAAATTAAGATTGAGATTATTGTTGAGATTGAAAAAAACACATACTTATCACATGCCGTCCAGCATACGGAATGATTACGGCAAGAAATTTAATCGACGTATAGACTGTAGGTTGATTCACATTGACTTGGTGGTACATTATTATCTACTACGCATGATATATCATTATAGAGCGCTAACGGTACACTGCTGGAGAAGAGAAGGAAAAGAGAGAGAGAAGCAAGATAAAAGAATATTAATTTTACATTGTAATGAGAAATTGTAAAATTATAGTTTAAGAAGAAATGAAAAAAGAGAGAAAATTGTATATCATTGAGTTGCATGAGTAAGGCTATTCTAGGTTATGCTCATATTATCTATCTCTGTTCTAAAATTAACATTGTTGTTAATTTTAAAAATATAAAACATTTCCATTAACATATGTTTGAAGTAGTATGATTCTTCAGCTAGAATAATAAAGTTTTCAAAATCAAATGAGTTTTTGTTTAAAGTTGCATGTATTGAAAGAGGTAGTGTTGTGTCTATTGTTATTGCAATCTCTCGTGTGGTCCTGGCGGACCGAAGGAACTACATGAAGACTCTACAAAGTACCCGTAAAGACCACATTGGGTCCCCATTCGGTTCCTTCTTAAAAAACTCGAAAAAACATCAAAATCAAATTTTAAATTGTTAAAAATTCGGATTCTACGTTGAAATTCCCTATAGAAGGTCACGAAATAATAGCAGTAGTTTTTTTTGCAACGGTGAAAAGTTTAAAAAAATATAAGACGTATAACTTACTGATTGCTACTTACAGGCGATGCGTTTGAAGTGTAGCAGTCAACAGGCGTTATGCGTCTTATATTTTTTTAAACTTTTCTCCGTTGCAAAAAAAAACTATTGCAATTATTCTATCGATGTTGAAAGAACACATGAGAGATTGCAATAATAATAGGCACAACATTGCTCTTGCAATACACATGCAACATTAAACAAACACTCATTTGCTTTTGAAAATTTTATTATTCTAGCTAAAGAAGCATACTTCTTCAAGCGTATGTTTATGGAAATGTTTTATATTGTTAAAATTAACAACAATGTTAATTTTAGAATAGACATAGATAATATGAGCATAACCTACAATAGCCTTATAAATGCAACTCAATAATCTCAATCTGTATTTAAATCCGCCCGGCAGACGGAGTCATTTCAGTAACAAACAAATTGAATTTAATAAACAAGTAATAACTCCGAATAATAGAATTTACATCATTTTTATCTCTATCTTAATTATCACGACAATCATTTACTTCTACTGCTACTCCAATTTGTAATATTCTTTTTTGATTATTTCATACATAATTTCTTAAGAACTATCGACAAGTCTGTCCTTTTTTTAAGTCTTTACGTCTACAAATTATGTATTTTGATCACACAGGTGCAAAATTTCGTAGAAAGAAATACTTTATACTGATGAGGACTGTCGACATACAGTCGAAACGTCTACCAAATATGTACTGAGAATCTCTCAGACATAATTTCAATAAATTGACCAGTAATTTACTGACATTTCGACTTCCATCTGCAAGAACATGTAGTCACATTGTATTCACTGACTACATAAAACACTATGCAAAAGCCGGTAATAATATTATACAGAATAAAGAGCGCTTAAAATTACGATACGATTTAAAGGTGCGGCTTCTGAAAAGCTCTGTGAACATGGACTTTTTGAAGACATTTCGTTTTGGCGTAATTTCTAAAAAGTATTGTGAAGTAGAAAAATATGTGGGAAATTACATCAAACTTAAATTAAATTGAAATTAAATGAATAAAATCAATACAAAATTAATAAATTTATTATTAAATTGTTCATTATTGAGATCTGAAATTAAACATAAAATGTGTTTCCTACCGCATCTTCTAACTCAGTTGCCTCTCTGCTGCATCCCTTGGGTTATCCATAGCTTCATTGAAGAACACTACAAGAACCTACAGCTTGATACAAGTATAGGAATATTCTATGAGTACTCAGGTTCAGTGCATCGGGTTGTTAGCCATTAGAAGATCAACACCCTTTTGCACGTTAATAAACTCCACGAGTCACTGATAGAATCGCAAACCAAGTGGCGTACGTTAGCAAAATACTGCAAAACTCAACATGAATCCCTCTGCACTAAAGTTATTCAGGATTACCAACTAAAATTAAAATTGGATACGAAATTGATGGACAGGAAATAAATTTAAAAATTCAAGAGCTCAACCGTGCCCAAGCTAATCTATCTCATCTAATTGGAAAGCAAACACACATCATAAGATCGCAATTAGAAAACATACACAAGGTAGCCAAAGAATACGACAAACAGCAGGGACAATGTCGTAGTCAACTATTTCAAGCCATCCAAAAGATGAATCAGGGTTAAACAGAAATTCAAGATATCAGTATCATATCTGAATTAACAAGAATATTACATGTTTAGGAAACTGTGATGAAAGAGTATATCCGATCTGCAAACCGAATTATGAAAGTTATACACGCCGCAAGAAATAGAGAACTTTATTTTTCGATTTTGACGTCGGAACAAATCCAGCCCATATTTTGAGATATTTAGGATCACTCACCTAAGGTCATATTTACAGTACCTGGACCGCATGTGGATATGGAATAAGTAGCTCAAGTAGCTGTAGTAACTATTATTTGCAAAAAGGAACTTTACGGGCTCTGCTGGATATTTCATTACCAGATCCCGTAGAATATATTATGCACGAAATGCACTCTCTACCTGTGCGGTAATTAATTCTGGGAAACGGCTCTGGACGAGTACACGTAAAATTTGCATTTTCATAAATCGCAACAGAGGATACGCATGGACCTACATGTTGATGGCTCGTGCAGCACACACCCATTGTAGACAAATAGAAAACTACAGCCTTTGTGTAGGTGTGTTTACTGTCTACAAAACTTCAAGCTACAAAACCTGCGAATCCCAACTTCCACTAGAGCCTACGATAGCATCATTCAAATCTTGCGACAATAAGATCTCTTACGGAATTCAACCCTATTGGAAGGCCTTGCCATCATTGAATGGATGCATCTAATCTCTGATGAACTAGCTGGACGTTGATTTGAACTGTATGGACAAGTCAACCAACCATCTTCAACTTCATGGACTGGGTTTAATTCAAATTGCACATGGGTGTCACCTAAAACAATATAAGAAACTCTTCTAGGGTTACAAGCTATAAAGGACGTTGTAATAAAAATTTATGAACCTCCGATTCCCTTGAACTTATATCTGCTATCTAGTAAACTACCAGAAATCCAAGAACTAAAATTACCAATAAAAGCGTCTAAAGAAATATGAGAGAGTACCATTAAAGCATTTATACGATGAAAGTGAAAAAGCATTGGAACGATTAAAGCAACAGCTGTTTGATCTGAGCTTGCAATGGCACGATGAAACAACACAATACCTACTAATACACGGTTTTATACTGGATTAGTTCTGCTTGAAATGCTCATACTAGGATACTTCTGCTATCCTAAATTGTTATTTCTTCTGACTAGCTTTTGCACTTCTTTTAATCGTAAGGTGAACCGGAATGCTAATAAGACATCAAATACTACCCAACTCAAGTTCAAATGGAATGCTCAGATCTTTTGTTAAATTTAGAGAGATGCCGAATCCGCGATGAGGAGTCCTCATCATCTTCACCTAATGAGACAGTCAAGTAGCAATCACAATCCACATGAACGGAACTTACGTAAAATAAAAAAAATTACAATACCAAAACAGAAAATGCAACCAGCGTGAACCCTGACTTTCACCAACCACTGCTCTGAGGCTCCAAGACCAATAATAAACATCCTCTTGGGAAAACAGATTCGACAACAGTGCAGTGTAGTGATGTGATATGGGAATGCAATCCCTAAAAGTGTGGCATGGATAAATGATATTAAATGACACAAAAAGAACAATTGTAAAAAGACATTTAAGCAATTTAGCATTAAGATTGTCATGTTTTATTTTCTCATAGCCTACGCGCACTTAGTGATACGCCGTGCCTGTGATCTCCCCACCGTCCCTTCCTATTCTCTAACTTTACATGCGAAAATAGGTTTCACCACTTGCTGCCACCAAACTAGGAGACAGGAAAGCGAGAGAACGAACAGACGAAACAAGGATAGCCAGAGTAATTCGTTCCAAATTGACCACAAATAAGCAATTCAAAATCATAATTGTCAATCAAATGAAAAACTTTATTAATGTAAAGAAGCTCAGACTTTCTTGAACTATCAATAGCTAAATTTTTGGAACGATTAGACAAGATTGAAATTTCAATGACCAGTAATGGAAATCGACACACTTTGGCAGTATTTTGGGGAAGGATAATTCCATCCCTATTAACTGAAGTATTCATGAAATTGGTTAAGAACATTAAAGCGAATTTAAGTGCTGCTCTACATTGATTACTGATGACTAGAGATCAACGAACAGTATAGGCATAAACAAAAAGTCTTTATTCAAAACGATTAATTAACAAATTCCGATAAATCTTCTTTCCAAGTCCAAAATCTTGAAAGAAATATAACTATCGATTATGGTCGACTGCGGGAATATTAATTTCTATGATTAAATTTAACATTTCACCTTAAAATGACTTTGAGTGCACGTGTCCTGAAATATTGGCTAGTCAACATTTTGTCATAATTAGCCAATTTTGGATAACGTAACATCCTGCCCTCATTCCCATAGCTGTCAACAGAACTCAAATTTAAGTCGCGAAATCCCCCAGTACTATGCAGTTTATTTTTTTTTATTTAAACTTTTTTATTGTGTATTGTTTTGAAGAATTCCGAAAACAAATAAACTTGAGTTGTTACATCTTCGGAAGTACAAAAAATTCGACTTTATAAACTTATGTGTCGACTCTTACACCTTTCAGAAATTTAGGGTGATTATAAAAGTACTTCCAAAGAAAACAGAGATTATAGGCGAATCTCACACAAAAATAAAAGTTTGGGTTCCATCCCAGGTGATTTTCTGAGTACCTCCGATCAGTCGATAGAAAAATCCAAATTTTTCACACTACCTGGGTTTTTAAACTCACCTGAAAAACCAATTTTTAATAAATGCATTCAATGAAGTTAAGTGTAATTGTTTATCGTTTCATGTGGGATTTATTCCAGAAGTTATAGAAACAAAGACAAGGATTAACGTGACAAATTATGGTTATATTTAATTTAAAATAAATCAAAAATACTTCAATCAATAACAAAGAATAAATATGATTTGTAACAAAATAAGATGAAAGAGGTCGCTAAATAAAACAGTGTACACTATTTTGAGCACATGAAGGGAGAGGAAAAAAGGACTGTAAGAAAACATGTACAATTTCATATGCATTGCGAAAAAAGTCTGGAGGTCGACAGTGATCTATTCAATTTTAATAACATTGTGAATTATTCCGAGGCAAAGTAATACCTCATTAGTCTCCTAATTCTACATTTCGCATCCTAATACAATGTTTCATGTTATGTATGCTCTTTGCTTCCCACATGTTGTAAAAAACTCCCTTTTGTACAGTGATGTTAATAAGATTGATGTAAGAAAATTTTTGTATATAATTGTATTTTTTGCTTCGTGGTTTCCTGACATTTTCCTTTTGTTTCTTTCTCAGTTGCTTTTCTTATTTATTCTGTTTCAATGGTTCAATTTTAGGTACCTCTTATTTTAAGGTCATGTGGTTTTCTTCTTCAATTTTTATGTGCAGAGTGATCAGAAGGTCGTAGTTATTCCCAGTAAAAAGCCTTGCATTAAAAAGTATAAAAAATTTGAATCCCTAAGAATACATTTTCTTTTCTTCGTTTTTTAATTCTCATTAGGCAGCGAAAAAACAAGATTTCAACCCCTTTCAATGCCGATCGGAGCTGCCAGACGTAATCCAAAAGTGTTCAGCAAAATATTTTCGTCACAGTATACATAAGGGATTAAATTTAGGATATAACTTCTACTGTTACAGAGATTCAAAACGGGAGGGTAAAAGGCGATCCAAAAGTATTTCAGAATTATGGCAAATATATAATGTCTTATTTGGTTAAATATGTTCCGCAAATAATTCTATTATTTTATTTTTTCTGCATTTAAATTATTTTCTAGTCTTGCTGCCTCTCGAATCATTGATTCCTTTTTCTTAGATTTTTTTGTGGACCGCGTTCTTTTCTATTTTTGACTAGATTTTCGTTTGACAAATCTTTTGGTTTTGTAGATAGAATATGTTTTTTCTTGTTTCTATGAGAAACAGTGATGCCCTTTCTAAAAGTCTGGTAGCATTTGTTTTCTAATTTAGTGAGCTGATTAAACATGTTTTTGATGAGATAACGTGGTACGTAGATATGCCCTTATTTTCCTCAACATGTGAAATTCATTCTGTTTAATGATGTGACAGTGATGTAGTATAATTATCAAATAGGCAGTTTCATTTAGCGGGTATATTATTGTAAAACACCTATCGAGGCACGAAGAATCGAAGAGGGGGTTAGGCAAGCCGAGAAAGAGGCCCGAAAGGTTGCCGAGGACGCAAATCGAAGAGGAGGAGAGGCGTGCCGAAGAAAAGTCCAGACGATCCGCGGAGAGGGCTCTCATCACAGCCGAACCGTTCCACTGGTCTTGCAGCTGATCCGTTTTTATATAGCGTGTTCTTACCCGGGCGACACCCTTCCAGTCCCTCCATCCGGCATAATGAGTTCGTTCGGGAGCACCCGTCGTTGAGTCCTCGGACTTCCATTCCTCCTTTTCACCTTTTCCTTACTTCCTACCATTCCCCCACCCCTAACAAAATAGAAGAAAAACAAAAGACACACTCGTCGAACGCTTCCACCTTCTACTCCCCGCTACCATACAGAGCTTTCCTCTTCTTTCTTTCACCCTAAAAACCAATCCAATATATCGTTCCCCCCACCCTATATCACACAGTGAGAAGATATTACTCCTATCGTAAGATTTCCAAATCCATCATTAATATGCGAACATTCATGTAATTAAACGGAAGATAGTGTATTTAATACCATTTTGAAAAAAGTTTTCGCTGTGGCAATGATATTTGAAAATTCCCAAGTGGGTACTATACGATGTATCTTTTCATTGCACCTTGTAACGATATATTTACCGTTGACTTATTTTACCCACCCAAATAATGTTGCATCGGCTTGAGAACCAAGTTCGCAAATTTTAAAATGCATTTTTGTCAAAAATAGGTCAGAATTTCACCTTGTTTATTTTTTTCAGAGAACCTCTAATATGTGCCTTTAATTACGAAGGGTATCAATTTAAACAAAACAAAAAAGACCTAGAGGTCTTCTTGTATAACAAAGTTATAATCACCCGACAATAATGCGACCCTGCGAACCCAGAGCTATAAGTGGGGAGAACACCACTTCCACCACTACCACCAGCGCTCGCCCACTCTTGGCTTTGTCGCCCGGTTCGAGCTATCGAAACGATCTCGATTTCCAAACTAAACACTGTAAGTTAGTGCGTAAACCCTGTTTATATTTATTTGGCTACCCCTTATTAATGTCGAGAATGGAAGTCGTTTAAAATGATGAATTAACAAAAATTAACAATGCATGTGTGCCACGATAGAAATTTTTATATTAAAACGATGTAAATATTAAATAATGTCAGAAAAAATCGTACTTCAGAAAATTGTATTGAAATTGTTTTCGTTTGAAATTTTTCTATTGATTTTTATTAAAAGTGCGGGTAGAAATCTATTCAGTCGAATAAAGTGTGGGTAGTCTATTATATGTGTTCAATAAAAAAGTTGGTATCATTCACGTGCACGCAAGCACTGCCATCTTTAAAAAACTAAAATAACTACCCTAAAAACACTTTGCCTGTACTCCTTGTAGCAGGATTGGATGAGTTAGTGGCTTAAAAAATTCGTCGAAAATCCAAAATGGCAGTTTATTAGAAAGCCAAAAACGGAGATGAATTTCTGAAACATAAAAGTGACAAAATTGAATTCGGTAGTAGAAAAAAGGAATTGTAGTAAATTAGGAGAAAAAGTGAGAGAACTAGAAAAGAAAGCGGCCTCAGCCACAGAAATTGGCGCGCTAAATCACAGTTTGAGTGACGTGACTCAAACATCCCGCAAGCTTTCCCGCCCTCAGTGGATACTTTCGCTACGTGAGCAGGCCACGCGCATACCCCACTAGCAAAAAACCAAGACTCTTACTTGAGTGAACGCGCATGTTTTTAATCATATATAGGAACCCCTGAGCTAGACCGTGCAAAATACACAAATAGAATGCAAGCGAATTCAAGCAATTTAGAAAACGAAAATATTGATATTCAATCGGTCGAAAACGAAAATATAAGAGAAGGAATTAGCAAGAAATTTAAATTTGGAATCGAACACGATTAGGAAATAATTAGATTGGGGGTGGTACAACCATATCAAGAGATGGTCTGTCATCCCAAGAAAGAAAAGAGAAAGGCAAACGTAGACTGAAAGTACCCCAACCTCAAACAAGAAAAACCGTACTATACATAGACATGAAATTAGCATTAAGCGGATACCGAGAATACGTTTGGTAGTTGGAGAATAGAAGACAAAAATAATATGAATTTAGAATAGCAAGAATAAAGTCGCGAAAGACTACGAATAGAGGTAGAAAGGTAGGAAAGAGAGAACACGGAAATAAATTTTTAAACTTTTGAAATCGATTTGTTTCAAAAAAGTAATAATGAATTTTCGAATGGTGCAAGAGAATCAATTAATTTTGAAGAGAATAAAAGCAAAAAAAACGAGAATAGAAGAACTTTCAGAAGAAATGAAAAATTTAAATGATCAAATAGATAGAATTTTAAATACAACGCAAAATTTATTCAATCAAAATAATAAATCACGAAATATACAAAATGCAGTTAATTTCGAAGAAATGAATTTAGAATATAACGAGCATAGTCACGCGTTGACAAGTGCAAGAAAAAGAAAAAGAAATAATTAAAGCAGCGGGCAAGGGGACGGATACTCCTTACCGAAACCGGTGCAAAGGCAATCAATTATGAGAAAATCAAATTCGCCATAATTAAAAAACAGTCTTTCAAGGTAGAATGGTTAGAAGTAGAGACGCCAACAGCGAAAGAATGGAGATAATATTAAATAATTCGCATGAAATTCCAGCAACTCTGTTTCCTTTCGGACTGATTAAGATTCCTTTTCAATTAGTGCCAAACTGGCATATTAACTTAAAAATAATACTGAAAATAGCCCGAGTTATTTCTTGAATAATTTAATTAGGTTCAAAAGACGGTAGAAAAGTAACGAAGTAAACAGTTTAGAAAATTTAGACGCAGTTTTTGAAAAGAAAGCAATCAATTGGTACCAGGTTAATTGAGGTAATTGGCCAAATTTTGACCAATTCATCAAAGAATTTAAAGATGCATATTCAAAAAAGGATACTCATAGATTACAATGAATAAAATAATATTTTAACCAGAAAAAAGATCAAAACATTCACGCGTTCGTGACAGAAATTAAAAAATTATTCAAAATGTTAATGCCACGTCCACGTCTAGAAAGGCAATTAAGAAAGACATATAAAAATTTCACAATTGAATATAAAGCTCATATTGTGAGAAACATTTTTTCAAATTTTTGGGAATTGGAAATTTTGGGACGAGATTGGGAAACAGAATTATTGAAGTCAAAATTAATGGTAAAAAATTAGACATTTTAGATAAAGATGATAACAAAAATAATAGAAGTAAAAATGATTAAGGAAAGGATAAAAGTCAAAATAATATTGAAAATAAGAATCAGAAATAAAATTATTATCAAAACCAACAAAAGGAGTTTAGACCAAGATATCACAACCAACAAAACAGACAATTCCAACCACGGTTTTAAATGGAAATCTAGAATTTTTTAATTCAAGATTTCAAAATAATAATTCAGGTTTAACAAATAATCAGAGGTACCCAGGAAATTCAAGATTTACGAATACACTCAAGGTTAAATAACTTTCCAACGTCGAGACTGTAGGGGCACGATATAAGCAGCGCGCATACGTAAATATTGGGGGCAAATCATTAGCAAAATATCACACGTAGTGGGAGAACCAAAATTAGAATGCGTCCCGTACGCGGGATGACGTCTTAAAGGGTGTGTACGCTTATTGGATGGTAAAATTATCGGACCCGTACTCTAATAATAATTTCAGAAATCAGAATTTGAATCAGACAAAACTCTTGCCGCATTATAAATTGAACAATCGATAGTCCAGAGGATCGCTTCCGGAGTTCCTCGTGCAGGAAGGCATCAATATCAGCGAGATTTCAGGGCTCACGCTGAACCTTAATTTTAATGTTCTTTGTCATAAAATCGGGATCTTCTTACAGTGAAATTGATAGTCTTAATTTATGAAAAATTTTGACTAAAAAATGGACTCCTGTTTTTGAGGAAAAAATTGATACAAGCGACAACTTGAGTCTTTGAAGTTTGACTTATTCGGATATTCAATTAAATCAAATGTCGATCACTTGAATTGACTTTTGACTTCAAGTTTTTCAAATAAAAAGCAGCATGTTTTAATTCAAAAATTGCAATAATATAAAAAATCAAGTCGGTTTTATTCAAATTTACATTTTTTCCATTTTGAACAATCTCAAGTTGCAAGCGCGTCTAAATTTTGTTGAAGAATTCGAACTAACTACTTTACAAATCGTGTCTTAAAGACACTTTCTCTTCTCCATCTACGAATTGTTACATCAGCAGTTAGTAACGTCCTTAAGTTTATTTTTCCATCAAATAGTGTTAGGGCTCAGCTGGTCTGTCGTCATATTTCTATCGAAACTACCTTTAGCACACGGAACTCTACAGTGATCAACACTGTTTTCTGATCCATTGTCGGGTACATTGCGTGCTTGAAAAAAGAAAGCTAGAGAAAGTGTTCGTCCATAGATGCAATTAGAACCATCCAGATGTACGAAGACCTTTTCCGCTGCAGGACCAGATAGTTTAAAGAAATTCTGGTAGAAGAAGTTTACTTCTACACAACAAAATTTGGCGCGCACAGTCACTTTATATTTGAATTCGGGAGCGGCTATTTCGTAGTGGTTGGTGTTAGAAGGCACTAGACTTCTACCGAAAAAGGCATGTTGTCCAAAAAAGAAAACTAAAGGCCACTAAATTTTTGATAGAAGCTATTTGATGTTGAATTCAATGATTAGAAATAAAATTAAGGTATCCACTTGAATAAGTATCTTTCGTGTACCAATCAATGATGCTAGTAGCATCGTTACTTTTTCTAACTTTAACATTGATAAATATGCCCGCTGCGCGGGCACATTACATTTGCGGGCTTCGCGTCAAATTTAAGCGCACCTAGGGCGCGCGGGTACGCTCCCACTCTCGTTTCCGTACGTTTAATGCGTACACTTTAACTAAATTTTTTCAAAAATTTTAAATTAAATCGAAAACTGTGATTTAAACTTCTGAGGATTTATATAAATAGTTATAAATAGTTATAAATTGTTACTGAAATTTTTTGATTTGATTTCAAAGAAGGTTTTTAAAGCACGTGCGGTTTTGACGATTACATTCTCATTACGGAACTCGTGCTTCGTGCTCGAGAACTTGTGTTCAATTGAAAATATTCATAAATATAATTCGTAAATCTTGCTCAAATCTACTAAAAACAACGCTTTAAACTTACGGATCTCTTCAAAAGAAAAAATGCATATTTTTAAAAATAATCCAACTTTTTTATATCTAGTAGAAACTTGGATTGATATTTCTTAGCCGATTAAAAAAAATGTTATCCATTTTTATAATTATTCAAAATTTGAAAAAAAGCCTTTTGAATTTTTTTCAATTATAAATGAGTAATAAATAATAAATGAATAATAGGTTTTTTTTATTAATAAACTGAGGATCTATCATCACATAATTAAGGCCGATTTCACCAACCTAATTTAATCAGAAGCTTGCGTTCCACTATATTCTAGGGTACGGTTTTAGAAAGTTAATCGTTGCTTTATAAAATCGGCCCATTTTTCCTAATTTAATGAGTTAATCGGTGATAGAAGTTGGTAGGCAGAACACTACTACAAAATCCATAAATTGTAAATTGTGTTTCTCTAACCTCATTTCCCCTAAACTCTGTTAATTTACATCTTAGGAATTTTATAGTAATGAAAATAAATGTTTAACCAATGTTACCTCGCAAAGCGCATAATAACATACACGCACAAGATACTTAAACTTCCTTCTTGTCGCGGCCAATAACAATCGCTGTATGCATAGAAAATCGTATGATTATGAACCAAATATACTGTACACGGGTAACTATTTGGATACTCTGTGTTCGTTTCATGTGGCAGAGTGAACTCAGTGCCTCAAATTCATGGCAGGTTTCTATGCCAATTTTACCTATTACCGCGCTGCATTAAAAACATGAACAAGAGATAAAGTGCGTCTCAGTAGACAAGTTCAAGAAATCACTTTGACTCTTTGATTTTCCATGCAACAGAAAGGATTCACTATGTAAGGGTATGTAAGTTTAACTTAAATCGATAACTCGGAACATTCAATCTTATTGATATATTTCTATGAATAAATATATAATAATTGTGTGAAAAACTAATATGTAAAGTAAGTTGTATTCGATTTAATCAACCTACTAGGCAGTCTGATAAGTACCTGTAAATTGTAAGAGATGGCATTAGTATTCACTAATATGAACCATTTTCGTCGAGCTTGATCCTTCAAATGACGCCTGTCAAAACTTCAGCCATTTATGTTTACGCATTTACAAGTTACAGCACTGAGAAGCGACTAACCTCCGAGTTTTTTTTAATATGGAAAAATCTGAGTTTCGACTTTTGATCAAACACTACTATCTTCGCAAGAAAACGATATCCGAGACCAAGGCCAAGCTGGATAAGTATTACCCGGACTCTGCACCGTCGATTGGAACGATTCATAAGTGGTTCACCGAGTTTCGTTGTGGCCGTACGAGCAAAGTTGATGCTGAACGATCTGGGCGCCCAAAAGAGGTCACTACATCAGAAAATGTCGAAAAAATCCATGATATGATGTTGAATGATCCCAAAGTGAAATTCAGAGAGGTAGTTAATGCTGTAGGCATATCATTGGAACGTGTGAGCCATATCGTGCATTCAGTTTTGGGCATGAAGAAGCTCTGCGCGCGATGGGTGCTGCGTTTGCTCAGAGTGGACCAAAAACGAATTCGTGTGACAACTTCCCAGCAGAATTTGGCATTATTTTCGCGTAAGCCGACCGAGTTTTTGCGCCGATTCAT
>NC_046660.1:149011720-149015386 GCF_010883055.1 Belonocnema kinseyi
ATAATATTCGTGGACTATCTTGAAAAAGGTAAAACCATAACCGGAGCATACTAGTCATCATTATTGGACCGATTGAAAATCGAAATCGCCGAAAAACGACCGTATTTGAAGAAGAAAACACCGCTTTATCATCACGACAATGCGCCTGTTCATTCATGCTTAGTTGCACAAGCAAAATTGCATGAAATCGGCTTCGAATTGGCTCCTCAGTCACCGTATTCGCCAGACCTGGCCCCCAGCGACTATAACTTGTTCCCTAACCTAAAGAGATGGCTCACCGGTAAGCATTTTTACTCAAATGAGGAGCTCCTAGCTGAAACTGAGGCGTATTTTGGAGACCTTCCGATCGAGTACTTTTCGGACGGTATCATCAGACTGCCTAGTATGGCGGAAGTTAATTATTGTGCAGTATTCTGCCTCATGAAAACCTGCCTCGTGAAAAGAATTACCACCTAAGGAATACAGTCAGGGCAGGTATCGGCCTGTTTTAAATTGGCCCTAAAGCGATCAGTTTTGGTCCCAAAAGGACCACAGTCTTTATTTTACTGCATTAAAAGTGATGAAAATTTAGGCTAAAAGGATACATACCAGAAAAAAGACCAAACTTTGTTTGAAACTCTTCTGAAAATGGGTTTAAATGGTTGACAGAATGTTTTCTGCGATTTTTCATAAATTTAAGTTTTTTAAGTTAAGCTGCAAGAAATTTAGTTAAAATCAATATGATGATGAATAATTTTTTTCCCTATGATTATTATTGATAATTTTATAAATATTTTGATACAAAAATTCATTTGCTTAGATTTTAAATTTTAATGGGGAACTTTATGATGATTTTAGAAAAATTCATTATCTGCTAATTGATCTTAAAATTATTTATAATAAATGTATTATTTAGGTATTCGTAGGCAGAACTTTTTTTCAATGGCAGTCCTTTCAGTTAGTAACTTCATGACAATTTCAGCAAACTATCATAGTTAGTTGATTCATTTTATTGGATTCGCCATTTTGAATTTCAAAATATTAATTGAGTATCGTGAACAGCGACCTCAAAAAACGTAAGTATAGCAAGTTTTAAAAATATTGAATGGCTTTTTACAAAATTTGTCCACCATATTGGATCCGCTATTTTGTATTTAAAAAATCATAATTGAATTTAAAAAATTTCATGTTTCATTAAACGCCATTTAGTCCTGGTTGCTTAAATCGGCCTTGAAAAGGTCAAAGCTGCTGACAATCGAGCAGTTCACTGATAATGAATCTTATATGCGGCTCTTAGACACGCCTAGGTATAGAAATGTTTTGCCTCCGTCAAAATGTCTAGAAACGCATACATCCACGAGCTCAGGGTCTTTGGGAATGCCAGTAATTCATCCTCTCTACAGATGAATCCTAGCCTAATTGTCCAATACAAAGTATTTTAATATAAAATACATAATGGATATTATACTAGATGCCAATCTTAGGTACCAATGAGGTCCTAGGTGCCAATAACAATGTCTTAGTACTAAGAATAGTTGCAGCAAAATGACAAAAAATGAGAGCTCATAGTGTCGCCCTAAAAGACGCCTCTGTTAAAAATGAACCTGTTCATTGTTATACTATAATCATAAGCTTTCCGGTAATTAATGCATGCCATCGAAAGATAGCGCTAATAGTATGCTGCTTGTTTGCAGACAAAATATAGGAAATTAGTTCTTCGGATTTGGCAAGTCGCCATTCTTTGGTAAACTCTATACCATGAAGCTGACTCATTGTTTGAATCCATGCACATATTTTTTAGATTTATTCCTGATAAGCGCTACCCAAAATAAGTCTCCTGCGGAACATGAGCAGTAGGAAGTCCTTTACGAATAGTTCGAAGGAGCAGATATGAATCGAAATCTTCCTCAATGATAGCGAAAAGAATCTTCGGAGTTACGAAGTTTGGATCCGTCAAACGTATTTCTGAACGCTGAGGTCAATTTTCACTGCACTTTTTGAAACGTAGGAAATATGAAGAAAGCTTTGGATGAACAAGAACATTACTTGGATTTTCAAAGTACGGTTCGAAGTGTGGAGCTGTAATAAGATAATCGTCTGATTCCTAATCTAACAACGTAGAGACGCGGGTCTAAGAAGCATTGCAAGCCATGACTGACCGCACAGCTGTTTCTAAAAAGCCTGTAGTTCTAGTGCGAGGGACATAATTCACTACTTAAACTATGCTGATGCGAAAAATTAAGGCAAGGTTCCTTCTTGTCAGCAAATTCGTTTCTTTGAGTTGCAGTCATGGTTCGGAACTTCTGATAGTACAACAAAAAGTTATGCTGTTCACAATTGTAGAATTTTCAAACTGATTGATAACTGCCCCGAGATTGATCCGTTGAAAGTTTCGATGACCCAGCTGTGTTTTTGGAAGATCCTCTTGATTTCCATGAGATGATTGTGCCTTTAAAGTAGTTGATTTCCTTACTGCTTCGGAATCAGCTTCGAAAACATCCAATGTACTAACCTTTTTTCAAAAAAAATTATGCCACAATTATTACATTGAAGATTCTGACGAGTCACCAAGTAACGTTTTCGAATCAGGCCACGTCAGCGCATCTAAATAAAAATCATGTAAAATATAAGAAAATTAGACCAAGTATCCACCAGACATCCAAGTGTACTAAAAACGTCGAGATTTTTAACAGCTGTATTAACTAAGCCCTTCAGATTAGCTGCTGTTTTGTTCGCGAAAGGCAAAAGAGCTATGTGGGCATTGATAAAAATTCTCTTATTCCCATAAAGCTTTTCTAGAACATTCGGGTGTTTCAATTAAAAATACAAGGTAGTACACTGCGCGTGCCCTGATGCTCTACGCAATGCGTAGCAGGTCACTGCATAAGATTTAATAACATAAAGCT
Organism: Belonocnema kinseyi; assembly: GCF_010883055.1. Taxonomy (NCBI): domain Eukaryota; kingdom Metazoa; phylum Arthropoda; class Insecta; order Hymenoptera; family Cynipidae; genus Belonocnema; species Belonocnema kinseyi. Next base: position 149,014,606 of record NC_046660.1, read on the forward strand.
AAAAAACGGTAAAGTTTCTCCGAAATTTAACATGTTTATTTTTAAATTGTCAAAGATGATGAAAATCTGTTCATTAGAACATTACATTTCAATTGCACCATTAAGACTGATTCAATGCAAGCTCAAAATTAGTATTATCTTACTTCAAGTTATGTTTAAGTTGAGTAGTTGAAATAAAATTTGACTAACGAAAGCTGAAAAATGCCGCCATTTCTCATTGGCTCCCGGAAAACCGTGGTCAGTCAAAATCTCCACTAATTCAAATTGACCATTTTTAGACAATGATGAATTAAAATGAGTAGTTCAGAAGAGGACGTACGAGCCTCGATACATTCAGAATCTCTGCATTGACGACTAAGGGTAATACCGAATCAAGGTAATTCAGCATGGAACAAATAACAAAACTTTGCTCGGTTGGCAAATGGGCTGATACTTTTATAGTTATACTACTTGCGCTTCAATTTGCATAAATATCGAAACACTTGAAATAAAATATAAAAAATTTTCATAACTAAAAAATCTCAAGCTATGAAGAATGTATGAATGTATGACGCTCCTGCAATGACTTGCGAATTCCTGGGCGAATGGGTTATATAGGTATCTAGTGCCGCTGTGCGAAAAGGTGCCGATGCGTGCGCAACCAACTTAGGCAGAAGGGATGGTCGAAGCCACGGCGTTGGCACCAGAGCTGCCAGATCGTGGATGGAAATTACCCCCACCATACCTACCGTTTGGGAGCCGCAAAACAGAAAGTGCATGATTACCACTGTGAGTTCGTATG
>NC_046660.1:149015486-149016549 GCF_010883055.1 Belonocnema kinseyi
CTGAAATATTTTTTGAAATGTCAAGGAATTTTTAACTGATTTCCATAATTTATAGGAATTTCAAAGAATTAATCCAATTTTAAAAGGGTTATTTAAAAAAATATTAAATACTTTAGAAATCTTTCTGAAAAGTTCTAGGTATTTGAAAAGATTTTAAAGGATTTGAAAAATTTGAGAGAATTTTAAAAGATTTCAAGGAATTTTCAATTGATCACAGTAATTTAGAATGATATTCTAAAGGATTTGATGTATATTTTAGAATATTTTAATAGATTCCAAGGCATTTTCAATTGATTTAAATAATTCATGAGATTTTTAAGGATTTGAAAGCTTTTAAGGTATTTTTAAACTTGTAAGGAATTTTAAAGAGCTTTCAAAAATTTTAAGCGGTTTTAAAGGATTCAAATTTTTCAGGATATTTTAAAACATTCCAACGATTTTTCAATTAATTTCAATAATTTCAAGCGATTTCAAAGAATTTTAGCGTTTTTTTTCTCATATTTTTTTGGGTTGATGATTCATCAATTAGTTAGATAAATTTGTTTTCTTAAAATGTAACTATTTTGTAGAAAATTAATTTTCTTTTTGGTTAAAAATTAATTTTTTTTTAACCAGAAATTTAACTATTCTATGTTTAAATGAATAGTGATCTTTTTTAGTTAAAATTTTTTGTATTTTATTAAATACTCTTCTTTCTTGGTAGAAAATTAATCTTTCTTGTCGAAAGTTTAACTATGATTAAACATTAATTTTTTGTTCAGAAAATTAGTCTTCATGGAAAATAAATTTCTTTTGTGCAAAGTTCATGTATTTTATTAGAAATGCCTTTTTTTAGTATACAATTTAGCTTTTTGGATGAGAATTTAATTTTTTTATTTAAAATTTTACTATCATGTTGAAAACAATTGAAAAAAATTTTTTTCTTCCTTATGTATTTGATTCAAAATTTTTTTGTCGCAGAAAAGTAAGTGTCTTAGTTGAAAGTTTAACTATTTCTATTAAAACTTAGTCAACTATTCATTTACATTATTATAATATTTTATAATTACAATATTAACATTAA
>NC_046660.1:149016649-149023090 GCF_010883055.1 Belonocnema kinseyi
GAAAATGTAACTATTTTGTAGAAAATTTATTTTCTTTTTGGTTAAAAATTAATTTTTTTTAACCAGAAATTTAACTATTCTATGTTTAAATGAAAAGTAATCGTTTTTAGTTAGAATGTTTTGTATTTTATTGAATGCTCTTCTTTCTTGGTAGAAAAGTAATCTTTGTTTAGCTTTTTGGATGAAAATGTAATTTTTTTTATTTAAAATTTTACTATCATGTTGAAAATAATTTAAAAAATTTTTTTTTTGTTCAGTTATGTATTTGATTATTATATATATATATATATATATCCATATTATGTACACCTGGAAAACATCACCTGAAAATCGACGTATGCATGAAATTAAGAATCACGCAAAAGATCCAAATCGTCAATTTCTTCAATTTCTTTCAAATGGGGAGCAAGATATAAATAGAAGACCACCGAAGTCTTCCGAAGCCTTCAGATCGGCAATCATCGTACAGCAGAACTCCGAGGTCGAATCGTGCATTTTCGGCTTACATACGAACTCACAGTGGTAATCATGCACTTTCTGTTTTGCGGCTCCCAAACGGTAGGTATGGTGGGGGTAATTTTCATCCACGATCTGGCAGCTCTGGTTGGGACCAGGCTGATAACCGAGGATCGAGGAGTTCGTCAGTCGACACCAAGCATTAGCAGCGATCGCACGTTTGGTTCTCAACTCTCATACGAGGAATAATTTCGAAGCTCATCGGAATAATAAGTCACTTTTGAAAATTTTTGAAAGTAAAACAAATGAGCGGAAGCAAGCTGAAGCTTTGTTTTACAATAAGGGAAATAAAAATCTAGGCCAAATAGGCAGATATCCACGCAAATATTGCACACAATTTGCGTGGAATGAAGTTTATTTTATAAAACGTAATTTTATAAAACAAAGGGGAATCTCTGTCCTCTTTTAAAAACAGGGAGTAAAATGATAACTAACACACTTAGCTTGCGATGAAAATAAAAACTAAAGGAAAAAGATATGGCAATTTAGGCAATTTCGATTAATTTACCACCTTTCAGTTAACAATTTGACTCTCGCTTCTGTGGGCTCATCTCTAGTAAATATAAAAATGACGATTTGCATAAAAAATGGTAAAATGAACAGATTTTAAATTAGAGTTACTATACATCAAGAACTCAGGGATAATTACATAACAAAGGGGTTTCTGATTCAAAACTGTTTTGAGATCAACGGACTAAAAGTAGAACAGAGTGAATTACAATTCAATGTCAATTACGAACCAGAAATTGTCGATAGAGTTTCTTTTGGGATTTTTGTAAATGATAAATTGATTCGTTTCAGGTTTGTCGTCCTAGCAGGATTGGAACCGACGTGTGTACTCTGTACCAATTTCCTGAGCAGGGCAAATTAAAATCGATACATCCAAAACTTATGATTAATTTCATGAGATGGAAATGTTGAGACAAAAATATTAAAATATAAATCAAATTAAAGGGTAGAAGTGAGTTACATCTCTGAGTTTTGGTATCATATTGGATTGTCAATCATGATTATTTTTAGTTACAATTCTATAATGATGAGTACATAAAAAGAAATTAGGAGAATAACCTTACAATATGTCATATTTATTTTAGAATGAATGTAAATACAATCCATAGTTTTGTAATATAAGAAAATGTAACATTGGTAACTTCAAGTAACCGAATTTAACTATCTCTATAATTCGAGTTTGTTACTTTGGCTAGTAAAAACAATTATTTGATATAACCTTTGGACTTGAAAATAAGTTTCATAGTTAAGCAGTCTACACATATATAATAATACTTATTATCAGTCTTAATATTTTGAAAGGATTTACGGTACCTTAAGTAGCGATACTATTTGGATGGCGAGCTAGGACTCACTTGGAGGAAACAACTAAATTCGAATACATAATAAATAAAGTCAGAATACAAAATACATCAAATAAAAATAAGTACAATGCCTGAAAAATACGTGGAGCCGAGATAGCGTACCCAGAAAATTATAAATAAATCAGAGTTTGGAGCTGAGATAGGGTACCCAACAAAATATTTCTTGGATTAAGTCTTTTAGAGTCAAAGTGGCGTACTCAAAAAAGAAAATCAATTACATTTTGCCAGAGCCGTTGTGGCGTACTCGAAAACAACAAAAATAGTTTCTGTAGCCTCAACAGCCTAGACGGTACTCGAACCTCTCGAGGATCCAGTTAAGCGGCTAACGGGTCGCTCACCCACTGGCCTCAACCTACTACTCGTTCGCTTTCTTAAAATCGCTTTGAATAAGCTTACATTCTAGTTTAGGTGTCTTGCACTTTCTAGTGGTAGCTGCCTCTACTAGTCAGCCCTCACCTGCCTCATATTGATATATGTATATCTATAGCTATGGACATTGAATGTGCCTACTATGCCTGTGCTAAGATTTCAGTGAATCGCAACCGTTACAGCCCCATTACTGCACGCAACTAGGAGTATAATTATTATTTTTTATTTTCAAATAATTTATAAAACAGATATTATATTTAGATTCATTGGGAAAACATTTTGAGCAAAAAATTTTTCTTGGTAAATATAAATGATGTTAATTATTATACCTTGGCTTCTTTCTGGTACATGATTAAAAATAAAGTTGGAGGGTAAGGAACGAACTTTAGAGAGACCGAGGCAAGATTCAGTTTTCCTCTCATTTTTCCAGGCAGATGTTGCGCTCACCACTTGTTCAGTATATGATTTCACTTTTCTATCTTCATTTTCTTCACATTCAACTACTAGTAACTCTTCCTGTTCTGCCAATAATTCTCTTTCTAACTGAAACTCCATGTCAAGCTCATCTTCCATCTGCGAAAATTGGCGAGAATTAAAACGAAATTGTTTAATGATATTTATAATAATTATTCTGAAATTTATATCTGATTTAATTCAAATAACTGTAAACTAATCTGATGCATATTCATGCATTTCTTCTCATTTCACTTAACTACGCCAAAATCAATCCGAATCCATATTTCAATCTTACTCAATCCCGTGTGTCATCTAATTAATAAATCCGAATGAATCCGAGGATGGATCTATTCGAATTTCACGTATTATTATATATGATTATATTTGGTGAGGGCATTGCGGGGTAGCCCAATTGATCTGCAACTTTTCAGAATGCTGTATTTTTTTATATAAAATTTAATTTTATAGAAGCAGCCAAACAAAAATGGTTGATAACATTTATGTATAAAAAATTTATGTCGAATTTGCGATATGGCCGCCTTGTGCACGGACTACAGCTCTGAGTTAGTCGTCAAACGAGTTTCATGCTGCACGAATGCGCTCCTGTCGGATCTTCATCCATTCACGTCTTTTCATTTTGGGGCATTTTGCAAGCTAAGACCAGCACTAAAAAATACCAGAGTGTTGATTTGCTTAAGAAAGCTCTTCTTCATGAATGGATGAAGATCCCGCAGTATTACATTCGTGCAGCATGCCACACGTTTGACGACCGACCCAGAGCCATAGGTCTTGCAGGAGGTGGCCATACAGAAAATTTGACATTCTGTAAAATTTAAATGTTCACGCTCATTTCTTTAAAATGCATTACATTTTATATATGTAAAAAATATAGCATCCTAAAAAGTTGAATTTAAATTAGGCCACCCTGTTTCGAAATATTTCATATTAGTTCAAAATAAAATTCCATTTTAAACTTTTGGCAAGCTAATGCTCATTTATCTTTTATCTATCTATCTTCTATTCTAGTAGTATATATAGTGACTAAAATCTTTGCACTGGAAAGGAAATATTGGTATGCGACAGTTCCTATATATTTTTTATAAAAATATAGGCGAACTTCTGAGCGATCATGCAAAGGATATTTTATGATATTCTTTAATATTTTTAATTAGTGCGAGAAATTTAAAGAGAAACTGAAGTTTAAGGGAAAATATTTGCTCCAAAACATTCTTAGATTAAACGTTTTTTACAACTCAGTTGAAAATCACGAAATATGATTTATTATGCGGGTTTAAGTATTAAACAGTTAGATAACGGTGCCAGATTTTCAAAAGTCAAGTAAAATTTTTGTTTTGTGAACTCGGAGGAGTTATTAAAATTCTTTAAAATAATTTCAGTAAAATTTTTCATTTTATAATTATTTCATTAAGCCAAATCACTTTCAGTGTAATTGTGACTCTTTCGATTTTAGCCCCGTTATATGCTCTACCGGGTATAAAGGAATTTATGTAAAAAGTGTAAGTAGAGAAATTGTAGTAGAATGAACAGATCAATCTAGAAGTCGCGTATTGCTCATTAAAACCACATACTTTTTCCAAAACGACACGCCGACATTCATGGAAGTATAAATTTAAGGTCATTTGACTCGGCGAGGTCGCATTCCATTTATGACCTTAAAAAAATGAATTTAAATACCGAAAACTATTCCTGCCACGTGAAAGAAAATGTTGATTTATTTTTTTTCGATGAAATCTTATTCTTGTATTCTCGGAGGACCTATGCTGGCGGTTTCTGTGACGTTTCACCCCTTTTTGAACAATCTCTCTTTGAAATGTCTAACAGTAATCTGCTAACATATTCACATGCCACCATCCTTGATACCTACATTCCATTAGAGGGGGTCGAAAAAGTATTTTTTTGAGAATGTTGGCGGCCTACACGTTTTTCGATGCATTTCTGTATAAAACGATAGAATACCAAGTTTGGTTCGACAATATTAATATTTAGGGCAAGCCCCACATTTTTTAATTATTGAAATATACCGTAAGTTAGCTACGTACCTCCTATCATTGTATATGCTCTGTTTCTAGACAGAATGGGTATAGAGATAATAACGTTCATTCAGTATACATCTTGTATGATAAAAAAACGTCCAAAAACATTTAAAGTCGCAACCTTAAAATAAATTTGGGCAGAAAATAAATGCTACATACAAAGGAAAAAAAGGAAATGATATCTGGCAGAGTGTGGTTTCATGTGGAGTCCTACCAGGGCTCTAATTCCACGGACTGTTGAGTTTCCCCCAATTTCAAACGTAAGTTAGGTGTTTTCACTTCAGTCACCAGCTACCTTTACTTTGTTAACTGCTAAAGAAAAACAAGGGACCAAATGCATGTGATTTGGTCCACTTTTGCCCTATTTTGCTAATGTCTTCGTGAAAGCTATTTTTTGCGGTCTAATTGTATTTGAAAAAAAGTTTTTAGTTTTTAATCACTATTTCGTGAAATAATAGAATGATAATAATTATTATTAATTATTATTAATTACAAAAAGAAAGTTTTATTTCATGTATTTGGTCAGTTGTTTTCCCCTTGGGCGGGCTGCTTTACCAACCCCGTAACGGCTAATTGCCGCAGGTTTTCCTCCTCCTGATGTGCAGTGAGAGGCGGCTCGGCGATGTTCACTTCCTTTTTTCAACATTTTGCGTATTTGTCGGCCATCAAAAACACCCTCATGCACTTTTGCGCATGAAATATTTGGAAATTTTTGCTACAAATATTCGAAACATTTGCCTTATTTGTTAAGAGCTCTAACAAATTGCTTCATGAGACCTAATTTAATACGGAGATCAGGTAGAAGTACTCTGTCTGGATTAACTAATGGGTTATGCTTAATATTTTACAAACCTGGCTTCAGATTCTTACAATACACGAGCGATGGGTCGTCTTTTCGTCAAGTATTTTCTAAATATTACGTCTCTGTTTCGAAAATAATCAACTTAAACTTTTTTTGCTAGGTAGTTCCTTTTTTCATGAACGGCGTCAGAAGTTCTGCACCATCTTTCGGTAGCCCTAGATCTCCTACCAAGTCATTCAGTTACTTCTGCGACGTAACTTGAAAAACTTTATTCTTGCCTTTACCATTGTATTCATCGGAATCATTTTTTTCTTCGAATTAAATGTTTTTCCTCGATTCGTCTACATTATCGGAACCATTTTTTACACCAGAATTTTTCTCATTGTAGCACGACCTTTCTGGGTTTTCTACTGTTTCGATATTAGCATAAACAAAGCTTTGCTTATTTTTTCAATTGAAACCTGTAACGTCATTCATACAAAAGTAACAATCCCTTTGATGCAATGGCTCTTTTCACGAAATGGGTTTGTTATATTTCATGTCCTTAGAATGTATCCTTGAATCCTGACTATGTAACATCTTAGAACAAGTTGCATATATTTAGCGAGACATACATTTTTCGTACGTTATTTTAAGGCTCCAGGATCAAACAAAACTTCACGAACATTTACTGGGACTGGTATCGATTATGCAGCTTCTGTCTGGATACTTACTTTCGCTCGCATCTCTACATTTAGGTGGAATTTTAGAGGCGGGCGTTCATTCCATAAAACAGCATATTCGGCTTTACCTCAGCTCACTTTCTTATTGGATACTCTTTACTCACCGTGTCTGAATATTTTTTTCTGAATTACAATACCGATTCTTTTTC
>NC_046660.1:149023190-149024973 GCF_010883055.1 Belonocnema kinseyi
AACAGCATATTCGGCTTTACCTCAGCTCACTTTCTTATTGGATACTCTTTACTCACCGTGTCTGAATATTTTTTTCTGAATTACAATACCGATTCTTTTTCGCATTGGCAACTCCTAATGCAAATGTATCAGCCTTCCTAGAAGAGATTATCTTCAGAGCATCTAAACAAAACTTCAAGTTCGTTCAAAATGGCAGAAGAAAAAACCACCCGTAACCGTTAAAGATCTTGTACGGGTGTTTCAGTATAAACTATCATGTTTACCATGTCTGCTCAGCCTCTAATGGTAAAATTCGTTCGGCAACTTTAAAAACTGCAGCGGATCAATTAAATTGAACAGTTGTAGAACTTTTCATGCTTCCTGTTTATGTGTCAGATGTAACCTGAGATATTTTAATTTTCTGGTACACCATCACCTTTTGAAGCTTGAGGCTTCAGGTGAAGGCTTTTGAGGCTTACTACGAGCTCCTGTTACGTTCCAAGATGGATTTGATATTATAGGTATTCATGAGATGTTAAGATTTTGGACATAATATTCAGGATTTCAACGAGACATTCTTACTTCCATGGTCGACGGTGACTTTGAGTCCGTGTAGGGCTCTGAGGCTCTTTTTTTGCACACCTGAACTTCAACTTTACAAGTATACATAGATCAGCCGAGGGACTAGTCAGTGACTGAAGGTACAATAAACGAACTTATTTTTTTATTTAAACAGTGTTAATTACTCTTGAACCCTTTCACAACGTATTTGTATAACACTATTTCAGAATTTTTTCAGTTTCAGCTGACTTTCTTAAGTGCAAACTTGCACACATAACGTAATTAGATGTTTAGACTTTTGTAAGCTTTTTAATACGAAAAATTAGGGTCCCCAACGTGGATTGAATGACTAATTAAGTGAATTAATGAATTTAGATGTAGATTATTATGATTAACAGTAAGGGTGACTGAAGTAGCGTGTACAGTTTTTCCATCATCTGTTTTAAATAAAATAATAAAGTTATTAAAAAGCACTGATAACGATTTAAGATGTGTTCTTTCAAATATGTGTAATCTTTTTTTAAATAAAAAGTGTGCGCTTATGCCCAGTCTCCCCAATAGTTTTTGCGGGCGAAAATGGCATACCACTCTTAGCATACCATTGTGGCATACCATTCTTGTTTTCTACGCATCCAGACATATTTTTATGCAGACTTATGTGTTTCTATAACTCTTGATATTTTTTCGCTTAAAAGTCTTATTCATTATGATTGTATCTTTAATCTGTTTTATTTAAGTCAACTATAAGGCATAAACTATTGTACTATGCCTTTCTTTATGATTCCTAAGGAAACAGAGGCCTACGTCAGTCATCCTTGCTAATATAAGTACTCGCCTTTGCCTGAGTTTGGCCCGGGGAGGGGGGAACTGCTGGTAACCATCTCTGTTATTCAATCAGTTTAACTATAGTCGAGTTTAAGAGTAGAGAGCCTATGTCAACTAGCTCATCGAATACACACTATCATCCTCTGCGTCAAATCTCCCTCTAATGCCGTTAGTAGCATAAATCAACATTAGACATTCCTGATAATTCTTCTGTTATTTGTATGACCTTATTCTAACCGTAAAGATGCATCCATGTCATATTTACGACAGGGATATACGACATGTTTGCGACATCGCGAAGATGTCATAAAAATATCGTGAGGAAGTCCCTCTGTTACGGGCGAATTCGCGTGTACAAAAACAATTTTTTCGTTCTTAAATTAAGATAACATCAATTATTATTCTATGATACATTAAC
>NC_046660.1:149025073-149027166 GCF_010883055.1 Belonocnema kinseyi
CCCATCAGCATTTGGCCCGTATTTTCACCTCATATTTGAAGTCGGAAGAGCCGATTCCAGAGTGGTTGGTGGAAGGGCGCACAATACTCCTACCGAAAATAGTCAACTTAGCTGACCCGAAGAACTACAGGCCAATAACTTGTTTGAACACGCTTTATAAGATATTCACAGTTATCCTAAATGATAGGATTGTTCGGGCAATTGAACCATGTTCGTTATTGAATTTTCGGCACCAGCTGACAAAAACATCATAGTCAAGGAGAATGAAAAGAAGGAGAGGTATCGAGACCTTATAAGGGAGTTGCAACGATTTTACCCGGAATATTCTGTTAAACTGATCGTCCTTATCATCGGCGCTCTTGGAGGTGCCAAGCTTTCACTTGCTAATGGCCTAAAAAGCATCCCTGCGTGTCAACAATATGCTAGAACACTTGCGGGAAAAATGCAGAAGGCGGTTGTCCTTGGGTCACTCCGTGTTCTTAGGGTGTACGAAGCTTTTTCTGGATCGTCGTATTGATTCCTTTACAGAAATGCGTATTGCATTTTTAAGGTGAAAAAATCAATGAGCAACCCGAGATTATTATTCAATTCGATATTTTTGATGTTGGTGGCAATAAATAAACTACTGAAATGCTAAATTTCAAAATGGTGGTTCAGAAATGGCAGCCAAAAAATAAATTTCCTAATTTGTATGTAATGTTCGTTTTAATATCGTAATATCGTTTGAATGTTCGGTTTAAAAACCTATTTTCAATAATCCTTATTGTTATTTTAAAAATATGAATAGTGTGTCCAATATGGTGGATAAAAAAATGACGAACTATATAAACCAGATATAGTTTTAAGGGGTTGAGGCATCGCTGATTTTAAATTTGCCATTACTTTTGCGAAATTAATTTGTTTAAGGAATTGGTTTGAACAAATTATTGCACTATTAACTAATTTTGCGAAACAAATACCAGAATCAGCTTGAATGGAAAAAATTTACCTCCAGAATAGTTCTTTTATGTTTTCAATTACGCTTTTTATCAAACAAATTATCAAATAATTAATGTTATAAATTTAATAAAACTGTTTATGTTCATAAGAAAGGCAGATAAAATACGGCATTAACGGCATGGCATAACGCTTTGTATAATATATTCAATTATTTATAAGAGAGATAACAACAACTTATTAATTTATTTTTGCTTATACGTATTTTAAACTTCTCAAGTTGAGAATGTAAGTGCTTCAAATTGCTTCGATGCATTTAAATATGCCATTAGTTTCAATACTAGGTCGTACGTAATGTTTGAACTAGAATCAAATTCTGACATTTTTTAGGCAAGAAATGTTTTTTATACAATAACTTGTTTAAACAAATTGTTTCAACAAAATAATTTTGCAAAACTAATTCCATGTTTAGATTAGGCGTACTCAAAAGCCCCCTAAATAACCCCAAAATTAGTTCTCAACACAATAATTTGTTTAAAGAAATTGTTTTAACAAATTAATTTTGCAAAAGTAATGGAAAATTTGAAGTCAGCGATTCCTCAAACTCTTAAAACTATATCTGGTTTATATAATTTGTGGCTAAAAAATCTTAAGGTCACAAAAGCATTTAAAAGTCTGTGTTGGAGGTGGCCTTGATATTATACAACACTTTTTTATCCACCATATTGGACACGCCGTTCATATTTTTTGAATAATAATAAGGCTGATTAAAAATATATTTTTAAAACGAGCCACAAAACGATATTACGATATTAAAATGAACATTACATACAAATTAACAAATTTATTTTTCGGCCGCCATTTTGAAATTTAGAATTTTAGTAGTTTATTTATTGCCAGCAACACCAAACATATAGTATCAAATAGAATAATAATCTCGGGTTTCTCATTGATGTTTTTTTCTTGAAAAATGCAATACCTGGAGAGCAGGTAGAAAAAGCACGTTTGTAAGATATTTTGGTCCGCCATTTTGAAAGAAACGAGTAATTCTGAAAAATTTGAAATGAAAGTAAACATGCCAAAGATAATCTGTGACAATTTTGATGAAAAAAATCGATCTACAAGATATTTAGTGACCCGATTGACATGGAATTGCC
>NC_046660.1:149027266-149032568 GCF_010883055.1 Belonocnema kinseyi
GCTCCCAGCGAAATCGCAGTAAAATTTCAGCCACAACACCGTCTCACGACCGTGAGATAGGTGGTTACAGTCTGTAAAGGAATCGAAACGACGATCCAGCAAAAGCCTCGTGCACCCTAAGAACACGGAGCGACCCAAGAACTACCGCCTTCTGCATTTCACCCGCAAGTGTTTTAGCATATTGTTGACACGCAGGGATGCTTTTTAGGCCATTAGCAAGTGAAAGCTTGGGACCTCCAAGAGCGCCGATGATAAGAACGATTAGTTTAACAAGCCTCGAGTGAGCAAAAGAAAAAATTGTCGAGAATATAAGGGTCCAGTATATGCGGCACTTCCCATTCTCGACAACTGAATCGATTTCCCTAGGATCATTTAGAGGAGGGATATTAAGGTTAATGCCGTAAGAGTGACAGAGATGGTAATAAAGCACTCTTAGTGCCGCATTGTGCTTTGAATGTAGGTCGGTCCCGCATGAGTTGGACAACTAGATAATATGTGAGCTCAATGCTCGAGGTGTGCATGGCACGCCCTGCAGCTGTTATCAGGAATGTCTTAGCTCAAAATGTGGCGACAGTATGTGAAGGTGGAAATGATACCGTCTTGGAATGCAAAAATGAAACCCTCTGTACCAGACTTCAATCCGGGCGATTTGAGGAGAGCAAAAGTTAGCTCACAAGACATTGATTGATCCTTCACATTTCTGTGGAAGATACCGTGCATCCCCTTATCGAGGAACTGTTCACGAAAGTTTTTCACTTTTACTTTCTTAATCCGGGCTTTCCGGAGTGATTACGCGAGGTAGATAAGATTTGATGCATTTTTCTCACCCATAATACTGAAGTCAAGTCCGAGTGTTTCAGCAGCCTCCTCCGCTGCTTTGTACAGAAATGCTCCTTTGCCTACTTCCTCGTGATTCCTGACCATTTTAAGAAGAGTGTCTCTTCCATTTGCAACTCTATGTGCTGTACCCAGAATAATCCTGTTGTGAAGTCATTCAAGACTCAATATTCTGCGACCACCTTGACGGCGTGAGAGTAGTACCGGGACATCAAGCATGTTCGTTGCAGATACTTTCTTCCTCGCCGACAGTTCGGAAGACCAAATCTGTCGGATGAGACGTTTGTATCTGCTTCGGAGAGTATACTTTATAGATGTCACATCCTGAATGCGGTTCTGTGGCACGTCCAGGTATGTTTAAGTCTCTCCAGCGCAAAGATGTCGTATAGCGCTTCTATCAACGAGCTCAGGATCTTCAGGGATACCATTAAGTTTTCCTCGCTTCAAATAAACCTTGGCGCATTAGTCTAACCCAACTTCCATTCCAATTTCCTTAATATATCGTTGAACAATCCCTAGAGCTAGATGTAGTTGCTCTTTGTTTTTAGCATAAATGTTAAGATCATCCATGTAAAATACATGAGTGACCTTGTACTTTCGATCTGGAGGTTTGCCGCACAAGTACCCGTCGGAATGGCGAAGTGCTAGAGATAGTGGCAATAATTTAAGGCAAAAGAGGAGTGGGCTCATGGTGTCGCCCTGAAAGACACCTCTCTGAAAGGTGACCTTGTTAGTCGTCACACGATTTTTTCCAAATGAGATAGTAAATCTGGTTTTCCAAAGCGGCATCAATATCTCTACGCACCTAACTATTTGCGGATGAACCTTTAAGATTTTCAAAGCCTCGTTGTTTATATATTTCTTGCCATACAGGTTCAATTTCCCGAACAATTTTATCATTTAGGATAACTGTAAATATCTTATAAAGTGTGTTCAGACCAGTTATTGGCCTGTAATTCTTCGGGTCAACTAAGTTGCCTATTTTCGGCAGGAGTATTGTGCGCCCTTCCACCAACCACTCGGGAATCGGCTCTTCCGACTTTAAATATGAGGTGAGAATACGGGCCAAATGCTGATGGGTTGAAAAAAACTTCTTCCACCAGAAGGTTTTGATACAATCTGGTCCCAGTGCGGAATAGTTCTTCATCCCTCTTAATACGTTTTTCACCTCCTCGGTAGTGAGAGAGTATAAAAAGGGCCGCGAAGGCGAAAAACGGGAGATGGGATCTCGCAGCTGAAAGGTCGGATCGGAGGTGAAAATTGGAAGAAGGGCTCGAGGATTCATCCTCTTTCTCTCCTATCTAAAAAAGCCATAATTGTTGGAAGTTTGAATAACTAGTTTCTCCGAAACTCTTTACTCTCTCTTGCATCTAAGTATTTTATAAAAATCTTACCAGAATGATTCATCTGCTGACTCATTTAAAATAAAGAAATACTCTAAGACTAAGAACCGAAACGAAATATTTCTGAGGCGAATTTTATATTTTATCCGAGAGCATTATTTTATTGAGCATTTTGATTCTCTCTGAGAATAATTGAATTTAAATTTGAAAATAAAGAGTTTTGATTCTCCCTGAGAATAATTTGAATTGATGTAAAAAAAGAGAAAATATTTTTCATTGTTTTCACTTTCCAATATACCGGAAACCGTAAATTCCTTAGGGTCAGCTCTGAACGCTCTCTCTAACGTCTCCGCCCTTCGTAGATTCTCCGTATAGATGATCACTGTAAAATCAGGTTAGCATAGGGATTTTTGAATGAAATTATGTATTCTTGTGCTAAATAAGAAGCTTATTATTCTCTCCAGAGATCCCATTTTTACTTTTATTAGATAATTAGATTTTCCGATGACAATTTCGCGAATGCAGCCTCTTGGATAACTAAGCCATAAAAGTTGGCACCTATCGCTGGGAAATTCTTGACATAAAATGCGGTCACGGTATACGAGTACTAAGGTGGAAATGACACCGTCCTGGCATGCGAAAACGAAGCCCTTCGTACTTGACTTAAGTCATCATGATAATTTCCGTGAAATTTCTTGTCGAGTAGCTGCTGATGAAATTGCAATATTCTTTTAGTTCTTAGTGATGTTGCCGCATCTAGCTATTTCTAAAACACCACAATTACCTTCATACATTTTCGTTGGTTTTTCTTGATCAATTTTAAATATTTTCATTAACTCTTTTACATATTTGATCTCAGTCACTGCTGCCGATAACGCTACATATTCCGCAAAAGTTGATGCTTTAGTTGCAAATTTTTGTTTTCGCGATTTCCACTAATTCAGATTCCCATACAATCTAATTAGATATTCGGTAGTTGATTTTTGATCCGTACTATCACCTACTCAATCGGCGTCTACATAACAATAAAGGATGTCAAAGGTTTCATTTTTATTATAACATAATTTGAGATTTTTTGTTGAATATAGATATTTTAATATTCTTAAAGCATACTTAAATTGAGTCTTATCGTAATATATTTAGAAACTACTCAAATAGTTTACGCTGTAATTAATATCTGGTCTACTACTTGAATTTATATATATTAAAGCACCTAACAAGTTTCTATATGAAATATTCTCTTCACTCATATATGACTTTTCAAGCTTTAATTTTGTTTCCATAGGATTTTCATACAATGTACTATTCTCTATATCATATTTCTTAGCTAGTGATTCTATGTATTTACGTACCACTCAATTTAATTTTATTAAGAACACAATCATAATCAATAATTATGCTCAAATATTCTTTTTACTTGTAACTTTCTCTTATTTTACTACACATCAATACATCTTCCACATAATTTAACAAATTACCCGTATCATCTCCTTTCCCATTAGCGTACACACATAACTCTATGTTACTCCTTTTAAAGCCTAGACCCCTAGCATAATCATTCAAACATGTGTGCCAGTCTCTAGGACTTACGCTTAAACCATACATTGATTTTTAAAGTTTGCATACTTTACTTGTTCCATCTTCGTAACCTTTAGGTTGATTGGTATCCACTTCCGCGATTATTTCACCATATAAAAGTGCAGAATTTAATCTACTACTTCTATCGTTAAATCGTTTTGACAAGAAAATAAGAACAAAAATTTTAGAGCTTCACTGCTTGCAACCGGGGAGTATTTAGCATCAATAACATTTCTTTTTAGGAAACCTCTCACAACTAGTCTAGCTTTATATCTACAACTACTTTAACGTGTGTATTTCCAGTTCGAATTTATTACAGGTTTACCTTTCTCTACCAACTAATACACAAGCTTTATTTTCATTAATACTTTCCATTTCAGCATCTATAGCTTTCATCCATTTTTTTATTTTCATCACATTTTGTCGCCTGCTCAAAAGTATTTGGAGCACAAGCATTTCTAAAATTTACAGAAATAGAATATGTAAAAGAATTTCCGAATCTATTTACAGGACTTCTTTTTATCATTATTCTCTTCTATGCAAATCAATTCGCTCTTATTCTCAATTACACTAACATGCCCCGCATTTATAATACTATTATCTATAAGGATTGTATAGCAATTTGTATTGTATCCTACCCGAATTCCTACCTTTTATTTATTGTCCCATTCACCTTTTCTTAATATTTCAGGCACTCTCACAAAGACTTTACTACCATTAATTTTCAAATGTTTTACATTTGGTTTTTTAATGAAAAACATTTCAAATGGAGTTTTCTTTTCTTATGTATTGGTTATTGTGCGTTTTTTTAAATAAGCGACTGTTTTCATTATTTCTGGCAGATACCACTCATTTATTTTGGATTACCTAGCTAAGCATCTATTCATATACATCGCTGATCTATTATATCTTTCGGCTACTCTACTTAATTCGAGTACAGATGGTGGACACGGTAAAATTTCAAGTGCCTTAACTTTGGCAAAATCACGTATTTCTTTATTTATATATAATACTTTTTACCACTATATTACTGTATCTTTTTTATACATTTGCCAAATTGATTTCCAGCCAAATTTACAAATTCAATAAAACACTTTGCCGTTTCAGCTTTACTGTTGATACAATACATTTTTGCGCATTTACTATGATCGTCAATGAAAGATCCAAAATACTTCTCTCCACCATAATCTGTGGTTCTATGTGGCCCATTTATATCAGTATTAATCGATTCGAAGATTTCTTTAGCATGTGTTCTCTTATTTTTAAACGGTACATTAGCCATTTTACTTTGTGTTCAATTTGAACATGTCATTTTTCCTTCTCTAGTTTCTGTGGCAGTCCGTCATCTGACTTATCATTTACTAATTGATTCAAGTAATGAAAATTCACATGACTAAGTGCTCTATGCCATTTTTCATTTCCAGTCAACTTTACAAAATTTGTATGAATACGAGGGTAGTTCAATAAGTCCTTAGAATGAAGTATAAAAACAATTTTTTTTGGGTAAATTTTTTTTTATTTTTCAACATAATCTCCTTGGAGCT
>NC_046660.1:149032668-149039250 GCF_010883055.1 Belonocnema kinseyi
ATATCTAGTCGGGAGTGGTGCTGACTGAAAACAGATGATTTGGAGCGATTCGCGCGCCATCTGTTGGTAATTCTAAGGACTTATTGAACTACCCTCGTATCTTCGCTCATGTTATTACAAAAACTTTTCAAATGATACAAATCATCTATTTTTGACGCTAAGCTGTTAACTTTCCATTTTTATTATATATTTTGGCATAATTATTTCGAGCTACAACAGTATTGTTTGTAGTAATTTTAAAAAAGCTTAATAAATTTCTTTTCATCCTTTCTACAAAGAAAACATTCTCTAAATGTACTTCTACTTCGTTATCATATGTTCTAAACATCGTTTTTACAGAACCTATCTTATTCCCTTTGAAAATTTTATCATCAGGCAAAATTACATCTACAGGATTTCTTGAACCTTTACAATTATACAAATATTTCTTATCATTTGCTAGATGATGTGTGCAACCGGTATCTAACAACCAATGAATCATATTTGGATTTTCAGTTTTATACTCACTTAATTTATTCACATTAACTTTCACTACTTGCGTTGCCCATGCTTCATGTAGTGTATCCTTGTGCTGCTCATCGTTTGCTGATCGTTGATTAAATGGACCTCTGCCTGAGCCCCAACCTCTGGATGTTGCACCTCTACCGTAGCCTCGCCGTGATCCTCGTTGACCGCTTAGGGTCGACTACTCTCCTCGTCGTTGGCTCTGCTTCTATGGTGTGTGCCAGTAATCTTTGATGTAGTGCGCAACTTCGCCTCATCTGAAGCACTTTCCTCTTATTTCCACGTTAAACGCACTTGCGTTTTTCTTCCTTTCACTTTCTTTCATACTTTTCTCTTGAATTTTTTATTTTACTAAGTCAACTGTTCTCTCTTCTTCTGGTGCCAAATCAATAAAATCACCAACGTAACAATATTCTTGTGGCAATGCTTGAATCATGTATCTCAGTTTTTCTTATTCTGTAAGACTTTCTCCTGCAGCCTTTAATTTGTTACATTCTATTTCTATTCAATATTTGCAACGTCGTTGACTTATTTAAATACGTTTTTTCTAGTTTTTTTTTTGTCATTTCCAATGTTGTTTTACAATCATTTATGTATTCTAGCTGCTTATCCGAAACTGCACTAATCAAAATCGTTTTCGCTTCTAAATCTAGCTTCTTTCAGGCTTCTGCTTCTTCATTATCATTTTTCACTCTTCGAGCAGGTTCGTGACGTTCTTTATATTCTAAAATGTTCACTAACCTAAACTTACAGCTACTAAAATTTGCACCATCAATCACTGGGATGGAAATATCATCAATTGTTGAATATTTCGCCATTTCTTTTTTTCTTTTATGCTTTCGGTAACTTCTCTTTTAATAATTAATAAGTTTCTCAAAGTTTTCAGAAAAACTTTCCTTAAATAATTTGAAACAGATCTGTTATAATAAAAACCGAATCGTCGCGGCCCCAGATAAAGGGTTTGTCGGACCGCGGGCGAGATAAGGGGGAACCCCCCGAGGGGCCATGAAGCCTCCCGCCACAAGGCACCCTTATATTAATTCGGGAATCGTGCTTTCGATGTTCAGTTGTTCTTAGTCCGGTGCCCATGACCAGTGCTTACAGTTCACCAAAGTTCGCAACCACGCTTTCTTCACCTCACCCCGCCACGAAGCCGCAGCACCTTCTTAGTATCCTGATTACCAACCTTTTTATCGATACATCAATCCCTTCAAGGGTACGAGCCGTATAATGTAAGTGGTGAATAAATTTACCATCTTTTTCTTTGTTGCTCGCTTGTTTTTTACCCTTTCTCTACCCTTTCTCGGTACAACATTTCCCTCCTCGGCTTTACCTGCGTAAAACCTGGTGCCCAGCCCAAAAATCCCAAACTTTTCCTGAAAAAATTCTAACCAACCGAGAAAATAGACATAAGCAAAATGAACTTTCGACTCTACTCACGACTCTTACTCCTAATTTTGACCTGATGCCTCGCTTTTGCCTTTTGAAAGTATTACTCGTTTGATTATTATTTGTGATTTGCCGTGATTCATACCTGATTATTTGCGTGATTATTGCTGATAATTTACCATGATTTGTTCCCGATTATTTGAATTATACTTGTGATCTATATTTGTGAACATTTTCTTATTGATATATACACATAGTGTTCTATGCTTTTATATTATTTCTTACATGTTTTGATATGTTTTGGAAGCGATTTTGAAATGTGTAATATTGAATAGGGTCCACATACATGATTCCAGGGGTTGAATCGATCACGACTAGAGGAAAGTTCAAAACCAATTACAGCATTTACAGTAACTGGAAAGGGCATGTAACAATTCGAAAGGATGCCATTTGGTCAAACCAATGCTCCAGCCTCTTATAGACTGATGGATAAAATCATAACCCTAGATTTAAAGCCACACGTTTTCTGCTATTTAGATGCCATCGTTATAGTAACTCAAAATTTTCATGACCATTTAAAGTACTTGAATATTGTATTAGATATAATAAATGATGCAAACTTAATGATCAGCGCGGACAAGTGCCAATTCAGCTGCTCGGAAATTACATATTTAGGGCTTAAAGTAAACGAGAAAGGACTACAAGTAGATTAGAAAAGCATTCAAATAATATTAGAATTCCCTGAACCTAAAAATATAAAAAAATTACAGCTCATAATAGGAATAGCAAGTTGGTATGGAAAACTTATCCTACACTTTGCCGAAATAATAGAACCGATGAACAGATTACTTAAAAAAGATAAATAATGGGATTGGGGATTAGAACAGGATAAGGCATTTCAAAAAATTAAAGACCTCTTGACTTCAGCACCCATATTAACCCGTCCAGATTTTACTCAACCCTTCCTACTCTAAAACGGTGCAAGTAATACGAGATTAGGAGCTGTACTTACTCAAACGATTGATGGCATAAATTACGTAATAGCATACGCGAGCAGAAGTCTAAATGGAGCAGAATACCGATACTAAACATCCGAAAAAGAATGCTTAGCGTTAGTTTGCGCCATCCGGCAGCACCTTCTTGGTGTCCTGATCACCAACTTTTTTATCGATTCATTAATCCCTTAAAGGGTACTAGCCGTATAATGTAAGTGGTGAATAAAGTTACCATCTTTTTCTTTGTTAATCGCTTGTTTTTTATTGTGTCTCTACCTTTTCTCGGTACACCATTTCCTCATTTCCCTCCTCGGACGAACCTCCGTGAAAAATTTTGTATCTCTCTATTTCTTCACTTTGACTTTCTCTTATTTCACTGGATCCGTTATTTTCACTTAAGTATTCATTTTCTTCTTTTTTGGAAATTTAATTCTCATTAGTCTTTTTATTTACAAACGAAGTTCTTCAAGTAATCACGCACGCATGAAACCTCAAATTTCGCCATGTAGTCTCATATCCTCTTCGTACTTAAACATGTACTTAAACATGAGATGATCGCGCAATTCGGAACAGCTCTTAATTGTGCGAGGCAGGCGGCGATACTGACCACTATACATATGCAGTATACGCATTTACAGTCTCACTCTTACTTAGCTTTAACTATAGGTGTGTTCTCAACGTTCATAATACGATACAATGTAAATGTACGTTCTGCTTATATTTCAACAGGATCCTTACATTTTATTGATCCATATACCAACTGAACTGTATACACGGCTGCCGGATTCGCACCCACTGACTGGTGTTCCTAATCTGATGGCTGTAAAAAACTGACCGCTCACCCATAATCTCACATACGCACACACTACACCATTCCCTTCTTAAATAATCAGCTATCCTTTTGCAGTTTAACAGTATGTGTCTCGATAATTGCTCCATTTACGATGTTTTATAATTTCACTCACCTTGCGACGTTTTACAATCATTCAGATTGATAAACTTTTAAATTATTTTCGATACATTATGAAATCTCTATTATATATTAAGCTTAGCATTATCTAGCTTGGTCGTATTGTTTGCTCTTAACATGATCTCCAATACATCGTCGCAATGAGCTAACTAATGTAGAAAGTTCGCGTTTAAGCATAAGTTTTGCTGGAGTTTCACTAGTTGTCGTTTGTTGTGAGATAGTAAAACAAAAATTTTTTGACTGGATTTTACATTATTTACATTCTTCACTAATACTTTTGCGCTTTCGTTGGCTGCTTCAGCAAAATTTCCGCAGCATTGTTTGTCGATGATTTTTTTTAGGGAGCATAAGAATATTTAATATCATTTTTTGTTAAAAACTCTTTTAACTATTTACCAATGTATAGCGTGTATAGATCGATTACTATGTCATAAGATTTTCCGTGATCAATAAACAGTTCTTGAAAAACTTTAATTGTTGTCTTTGCTATGATTTTGTTCTTATTAAATACTTTTGGCTATTTTGAATGTAAATCAATTACTAATAAAAACATGTGCTTCAAAAATAAACGCGCAAAATTAGTGTGAATTCCATGATATGGACTTTCAGGCAATTTCCATGGAATTAGTAAAGTATTTCGAGTATTGTCTTGATACTCACCACAGGTTCTACATGATTTTGCTTGATTTTCAATATTCTTATCGATTCTAGGCCACTACGCAAATCATCTCGCTAAACTTTTCATTTTTAATATTACAAGATAAGTTGTATAAAGTTCTTCTAATATCTCGTTATTTATTCTAGAACGTATTACCACTTTATAATCCCACATTATGCAACTGCATTCTGAGAATAATTCATCCTTTCTATATGCATGAAGTTTGAATTCGTCATGAATTTTTTTATATTTTCTTGCCAACCATCTTCAATAAAATATTCAATCTACCAATTCTAATCCACCAATCTACCAAAAATGGGTGTACTTTTAGTTTTAAC
The DNA here is from genome assembly GCF_010883055.1 of Belonocnema kinseyi. Classification (NCBI taxonomy): domain Eukaryota; kingdom Metazoa; phylum Arthropoda; class Insecta; order Hymenoptera; family Cynipidae; genus Belonocnema; species Belonocnema kinseyi. The sequence continues at coordinate 149,037,523 of NC_046660.1, forward strand.
GATGTATAAATACGACAATACAAATTTGCTTTTTGCATGAATTTTATTTGTTTCTTTTTTTAGCATTCTTAAGGGTCAAATGACCAATGTGTCATAGTTTTTAATTTGAATATCAGTTTCTATCATTTTAATTTGAGGAACAAATGTATTCGTACCGTTTTCGGAAACTGCTGATATTGCAGCACCAGTGTTCATTTGCATTTTAATTTTCCCATTTGCAGTAAAAACATTTCCGGATATATCCCGAAGAATAAAAGTAGATCCTAATTTTAACAGATGCTGTACATCTTTCATCCAGATTGCATTTACTACTCAAGCTGCTCAGACTTATAGTTCAACTCTAATTGCTGACCCTACCATAAAAAGCTTTCCCAAAATGAACTACGTAACAATTAGGGTGTGTCCAAATTCTCTTACTTCCACGTTTCTCCGCCAAAAACAATAAGCATCCCTTCATTCCTTCTTCAATTTTGTCCCTCGCCTACTCTAAGCCTACTCTATTGGTATTTTTCAAATCACTCACGAATTGCATTCCGCGGAAAAACATAGTCATTGGTCTCACTCTTAGTCTGCCTACAAGAGTAAAGCCCGTACACGCCTTTATTATAAATAAACTTACAATTAATGTTTAAAAAAGCATTGTATGTCAGTTGTTCACAATATCTTCATTTCATTTAACACATTTTTTGTCTTGTCCACAAAACATTTTTAGTGCTTTGAGATTGTGGATATGTTCACCTATTAATTTACGGCGTGTGAGACAGACAACCACGCGCGATAAGTGTTGTGCTTATAGTGCAATAAAGCAACAAATAAGTGCTAAAGTGCAATAAAAGAACAAATAAGTGTTTATAGTGCAAACAACAATTCAGTGGCACTAATCAGGACGATAAGTTGAAAGGTGAACAGTGACTTGTGCTTCCTTTCAACAGCAATAAAGGAAGCCAAGCAGCAATAATCACGATTCTACTGCAAGGAATCGGGATATAAATTGACGACTGAAGCTTGGATAAATATTATTATTATCCAAGTAAAGGATCCTGGGATCTACACCAGACTTATTGAAGGAGACCTAGAGTTTGTTGTTCAGCAGCAAGCAGTCCCAAGGTCCAATCACTCGTCAGCATGGCAGAATCAACGGAGGCCGAGCTGATCACCGGTAAGCGAGTTCTGGGTATCACCAATCTATTGTCTGTCCTTCCCTCACAAATTAGTAGACTTTCAATAACGCAAGATTCACGGGAAATAATTCAGTCACATTAGCTGAAATCTAAATCTAAGCTGGTTAAAATTGTTGCTAAAATTGTGTACTCTCTTGTCAAATAAACAAATTTTATTTAAAATTATCTAGATGTAAAATTGTATATAATTTAAAGAAATGTAGTGAAGTTTCAATTTATAATGATGTACACAACTCTTTCCAATATACTAAACGAAGTAAATGTTTCATGAAAATTACTTTAAGCAGAAAATATATAGATTCAAATCGTGCACATAAAATCTCAAACACTGAAAAGAAACATTCGAAAAGTACTGACTTGAGTATGGAAAGTGTATGAAAGAAGCTACACAAACATTTCCGAAAAGAATTCTCCTTGCACGTCATCAACTTTATCCCATGCTTAAATGGTAATACGAGGGTGGATTGATAAGTTTCCGGCCTGACCAAGAGATGGCGCCACTAGGCCTACCTTGAGGTGGCGTTCTATAGTACCATCCTTAGATAGC
>NC_046660.1:149039350-149046287 GCF_010883055.1 Belonocnema kinseyi
TACTAGACTAGAACACCGCTATGAGAAATGTATCAGCCTTGGAGGAGATTATGTTGAGAAATAAAAAAAAAAATTCTTAAAAACGTTGTTTTTCTTGGTCAGTCCGGAAACTTATCAATCCACCCTCGTAGGGTCAACGAGACGTCAACAGTGAAAGAAGTTTTCTGCACTTTACTCATTAAATACAGCTTCATGAAAAGCGATTTTTTAAAGAATTAATCTGCAAACAAATTAGATCAGGCAAATTGCTATCCGTTACAAGCAATAAATCAGCGCGAATCTGACGAACTGACCAGATTCTGGGATATTGAACAGGTTCCCGCTAAAAAAAATTTTACAAAGGAAGAACAGGTGTGCGAAAATCATTTCATTGAAAACGTGAAAAGAGACCACACTGGGCGCTACACTGTAAAATTTCCGTTCCGAGAAAACAAATCTATGTTAGGAAGTTCCCATAAAAAAACAGTACGGAAATTCCACGGGTTAGAAGATAGGCTCGCTGAATGCCCCAAAACAAAAACGAATTATACCAAATTCATGAAAGAATACATTGAGCTTAACAACATGTCCGATGTTCAAGACCATGCTCGACAGCAAGAAGGCGCGTTTTTACCACACCATGCTGTCATTAAAAAGGACAGTCTGTCCACAAAAACTCGAGTTATTTTTGGCCGGTCGGCCAAAACTTCGAGCGGTGTCTCACTGAACAACACCTTAATGGTTGGACTAACGATTCAGAACAACCTATTCTCAATGCACACGCGTTCACGTTGATTCGTCAGACGCAAGCAAAACATTAGGTTTCTATTGGAATTCCCGCAACGATACAATCATCTATAAGGTAGCAGAGTATTCAGAAAGTTCGAGGTCACAATTAATCAGGTGAACAATACTTTCTAGAATATTGCGATTATTTGACCCGACAGGTTTTTTAGGCCTTTGCTAGTTCATGCAAAAATGCTCATTCAAACCTAATGAAAACTGAAACTAACGTAGAATGAAGCTATTCCACATGAAATACAATCCATTTGGTTAAAATTCAAGGAGCAACCACCGCTATTGAATTCTGTCAAATTTTATCAATGCACCATCGCTCGAGATGTAGTCGAAATTCAGCCACATGGATTTGCGGACACCAGTGAGAACGGTTACGGAACGTGCATCTATCTACGCTGCACCGATAAGCTTGGCACGCATCATGCAACTCTCGTAGGTAAGACTGTTTTCTGATCAGATTCCACAGTTAGCCTTTACTGGATAAAAACATCCCCGCATCTATTAAAAACATTTGGGTCGAACCGCTTGACACATTTTCAAGAACTCACTCAGCCTCACGAGTGGAAACACGTATTAAATCGCATAATGGCATACTGTCGTAGATTTTGCCACAATACAAATCCAAAGAACATATTAAAATGAAATGGTTCCCTCTCCGATCTTGAAAGAAAAACAGCGCACGATTATTGAATTCAAAGGGCTCAAGCGACAGCATTTGCTTCAGAAATAAAATGCTTAGCAAAAAATCAATAGATTGATAAAAAAAAGTCTACTTTACCATCTCAATCCGTTTCTTGACGACGGGATTCGTAAGGGGCAGACTTTCCCACTCCGAACTCTCGTATGATGAAAAACATCCAGTTGTGCTTCCTTATAATCATTTCATTACACGCATGATTATCGTGGAGGAGTACCTGTCATTGATGCATGTAGGAACTCGAGTTACCCAATGTGCCATCCGAGAAAAAACTGGCTTACTGATGTTCGCAACAATGTGTGAAAAATAATTTTTAATTCTGTTACGTGTTTTAAAGCACAACCTCGCAGGGCTAATTATCAGATAAGAGAGTTACACGCAGAACATATGAAATTTTCGTGACCTTCCTTAAATATGGGTGTTGACGTCTGCGGTTCATTATATATTAAAAAGGGATTTATGCATTTTCTAGCAATCCAATCTAATCTCTAAAAAACGAGTGTATTTTGAGTCGAAATGCAAGAGCAATGGCCAAACCCGTATTTTAACAATACCCTGTTTTCTTTAAAAGGATACGATAAGTAAAAAGTTATTGTCAAGTCCATACTCAAGCTTCAATTGTATTAGTAAGTGAAAAATCTTAATTAAGGAAGAAACCACTTCTGCTCTCTATTCACAAGCAAAATAGGAAAAAATAAACAATTGGCTATGATGAAATTAAAACACAGTAAAGCAAATTGCACTTTCATTGAATTACATTAGATTATAATCAGGTAGCTCGGTAATTGCAGAGATTCCCTGGGGAACCTGACGTCGGGATGCGGACAGGTCCTTCTGATGAGCAGCCTCGTGGATCCTGGTCTGCTGTTCCTGAAACTTTGATCCCTCCTTGTAGATATGGTGTTGCGGCTGATGCCTCAACTCTCCTTTCAGGACCTTGTCCGAAGTGTAGAGGGGTCCGCAGTTCGGAAAGGAGAATTTTTTTATTCTGGGCTCCCCACACATGGTCTCGTTCAGAAATTTTTTATTGCTGGCATGTGTGTTAGGGAGCGAAAGTCTCCGGTAGCCCCTTCCTCTTGCAATGTTCCCAGTTAATTTCTCAGCTTTGACTGCTCTTAAGTGAACTGGCAAGCTACACTATTCGGCTACGCGTTAGGACCAGGCTGTGTGTAACCTCTGTGACCCTTCCTCGTTAGGCTGATCTGTTGCGGAATGCCCTGTAAATAGGGCTTGAGTTGTCCAATGTGTTTTGTACTTGCGTACTTTCCTTTCTCGGCAATCAATAAAGACACCAAGAAGGACAACCTGTGCTTGATTTTGTATGGCTATTCGAAATTATCGCAAAGTTTAACTACAAAATTGCCTTTCTTTCGAGAGAGAACACGCTGACGCTTCAGCACGAGATAACATAACCGGAAAGAACGAGCACGCTTAATCTAGTCGTAATATATTACCAGTATTAATCAAAGGTGTGATGGATTTTTTGTTATAGTGTTATCAAATAATTTATTTATTGGGAATTATATCTTGACAAGAACTGATGATGCAGTTGTTGAAAAAAAGGTTTTTGTTTCCTATTTTATTTAATTTCTACTTTTTCCCAAGGAACTTATTTAAGGAGAGTTAAATTTTTACCAATAACGCTTCAGCATCATCCGGCAGGGCTTTCAATTTTCTTTTATCTTTGACCCTTGAAGAGCTAATCGTAGAATCTGAAGATATAAGGAGATAATGGGTGATATCATTATTGGCCAGTACTCGATTCAGCATTCTGCTATTTTTGCGCCTTGCTTGCTGAAAAATCTTGGTATTAACCATTTGGGGCTCCTCTGCTATCCAGCTGAAAGGTATGTCGAAGGATCTGATGATCTCTCCACCATGAAGCAAAGCTTTATGGAACGATGTTGGCATTAGATTCGAGCCAAATGATGTCACACAAAGTTTTTCAGTCTTTGAAAAAATGGTTTGAACTGATCACAGTCGATCATCCTACCAAAAGTTAACACTTGCAATCAGTTATTCATCTAACTTAGTATGTTTCGCTTCACCCTGAGCTTGAACGAAGAAAGAGCGATTAACATTACCAGTGTTGGTTCTTCCCGACCCTTGTTTCACAACATTGACTGAAATTGATAATTTAGATTCCAGTACACCTTGAATGTGTTTCTTCTTCATTTTTCTTTAATTATTTTTGTTCCTTCGTTCTAGATGCACCTTTCTTAAAATAAAGATTATAAGATATATGAAGTAGAAACTCCATGAAGCGCAACCAACAGTGTAACTTCGAAAGACCGAATTTATAATCATCCTCGCTGCACTTAAGCTGTTTGATATGATTCAAATTATTTATGTATTTCAGGCCAACTCTAAAAATGTTGCAACAATTTGATTATTTTTGTTCACACAGAACATTGCAAACTTTGCCATCTATCATTGTGCATTCCAAATGAAAGCACAATTTGAACATCCAACTGTTGACTTGAATTTCATGAAATTAAACTTTCTCAAGCAAGTTCGTCAAATCATTGTATCCTTGTAAAGTGAGCTAGCTGTTCTCTTTTACCAATTCAAACTTCATCGTCCGAAAGAAACACACTAAATGAGGTTTCCCGTCACTCCAAATAACATTGGCGTCATCTTTCAACTGAAGCGGAACAAACGATAAAAAAAATATGGAATAATCATTCACATTATTATTTGTCTTACATTTGAACTAATTATTTCCATTATTATTTAATTTTTCCTCATCAGAATCAGGCAAGTCATCATCACTACTTTTAACTTCATCGTACATTTTTGCATTACCTTTAAACTGAGCATCAATCTCCATTTGTCAGTACCACTTTTAGCGCGTCGTTCATTGTTCACTAGCGCCATCCATTCCCTATTTACCTGCGAGAACTATAGTTTTTAGAAAGTTCTTCCAGATCATTTTATTGGATTTTGAAAGGGTTCTCTTTACTGTGTGCCCCAATAATGATATAAAGTGTATATCTGCTCCTGATACGGATACATTTATGTGGTCAGATTCTGGATATCAATCATTTTTAGCTTCTACAATCCTTTTATTCGAAGAAAACGATTTCTGACCACCAAACATTTCAGCATGCATTTTTAATTTATGATTTTTTTGGTCAAATTTAAGTCTATGAAGATTGCTAAAATGTTACGGCCATCAGTGTCCTCATTTGAATCTATTACTTAAAATTTTGTAGCATTTTTGGAAAGATTATCTTTCATTCTCAATGCTCTTCCCGACTCCTGTTTCGAATGATTTGCAGCAAGAACATTGTTCCACCTTAGATCTGTGTAATGGGTCACATTTCTGGACAAAACACGTGACGTCCGAGTACAGTAGCGGCCAATAGTATCGAAGGGTCACTCTTGCGAACGTCTTATCTATCCTGCAATATCCTATATTAAGGCCGCTCAACTACCGATTCTAATCGCTTTTGATACCAGGTATCAGTTGATTTAGCAGGCAATGTAAGGTTCTTTTAAGGTAAATGATCTTGAAGTATTGTTCGAGAAGTTCGAAGGACCATCTTGCGAATCGACAGACAGGGCTTCTTAGGTTAGGTAACAACTTGTTTGATGGTACGGCGAGCCAGATCATTAAGAATCGCAGCTATTTTATTCCGGTATGGCCTAAATACCTATCAGAACTCACTCTTTCCGATGTTGATGGTCCATCCGGCCTCAGAAATTCTATTCAGAACCTCTTTTAACCATCGTATATTCTTCCCAAAGGTCTTGATGATAACTATAATATCATCAAGGTATAAAAAGGTGTTAGGGTTTATCGCAGGAGTGATGATCTTGTCGATCAACCATTGAAAGGTGGCTGGAAGTCCCGCAAGACCAAACAGCATATTAACGAATTAAAAAAGTTCTTGATCGATCTTTGAAATGAATCTAGCGGCACAAAGTTGCCTAAGTACATATCTCCGACATGAACGGAAGGGGGTAAGCATCTCTCTTAGAAATGGCATTTAGCTTTCAAAAATCTAGGCAAAGTCGGTCACACCCGTCACCTTTTTTAGTCATGACTATAGGGGCCGATCATTCACAAGATGACTCCTTGATGACACCTTGGGGAAAAATCCTATGTACTTCAGAGTACTTGGCCTCTTGTACCTAAGGGTAGACTATACGGTATCTTTCCCTTATTGGTGCGTGACCTTCAATGTTAATATGGTACTTTACTGAATGTGTGGTGTACGGCTGGCCCTCCTTTTTCGGAAATATCTTTCTTTTAAGCATACCCTGTAGTTCCCGATACTGATCATTCGATGGATCAAATATCACATCATTGTGTCCTTCCGTGGTGAATCAAGTATTGAGTGGATACACTTTTCCGCCCGCACCTGGCATCCAGATCTCCTTAAAATGAGCGCAAAATGCCATGTTAAAATCGTATTACACGGGGATTGAACTGGTATCATACAAAGTAGCGACTGAGAAGAAATCGATGAAAATCTTAAGGCGCACTTTACCACGTACCAACTGACTGCAGGATTCTGGTGATCTGTTTAGGATAGGAAAATTTCTATATATACCCCTCATCGACCTGTATTTTGTCGAGATCTAGATTTTCGATTTATGGTTGAAAATCCGCAACAACGCGACCCGGGATTAATAAAGATCTATCCCTTGAGTCACGATCCTCGCTAGTCAAAGTGGTGTCGTTCGCTGTGTCCTGTTTTAAATTAGAAAAGGTACCCACAAAATACGCAAACCACCATTCTCCCTATGCACAAAACCGTGAACAACGTAGGAAGTTGGAGCTGTATCGAAAGATGCGGTCTCCAGAACAAAATCATGTGGCCCTAAATTAAGACCGGTGTAAGGGTGTCACCTCATGAAAACCTGAAAAAAACCGCATTTTTTATTATTTTTTTTAATTGATAGAAAAACTGTTCGAGAATGTGCGTGTAAAATGTAAAATCGAAATTCGGAATATTTCTAAGGACACAGCCCGTAGAGTGTCTCGGCGTCCGAGCGCGTCAGTCACGCTGTGCGGTATTTATAATTTTATAAATTTTTGATACTTTTCATGCAACAATATTAACTAATTTTACTGCGAAAAATCGTAAATTTTGATTTTAACAGAACAAAATAGTACAGTTTCTATTGTCTTTGGCTTTTTAGTGGTTCATTTCGAATAAATAAGTGTACTAATTGAAAAAAAAATTCATTGATTTCTGACAAAAATTACGGAAGCTATCCTGCACGCCGTTCAACGACTCCAGCCATCAGGTTGCGTTACCTAAACTCTTTCAGGAAGGAATAATGGTTTGTCAGCTAATCGTCAATATGCTGATTTTTCCCTAGGCCCTCGAATAGAACTGCTGTCCCACGCGTCTCTCAAAATCATCGTCGCTCTTACAACAACCGTCTAACGTAATTTTTCAATTGAAGAGAGTTTTTACCAAGTTTCTTGAGCTGCTAATACGTCGGGGG
>NC_046660.1:149046312-149047659 GCF_010883055.1 Belonocnema kinseyi
CTCGATCTAATCTCTCATAGATGTCAGACTCTAAAAGGTCATCAATCGTTTCTGTTACCTCGATTCCTGCAAGTATTTTCTATAAGAGGGATATAAGGAATGCTTGTTAAATTCAATTAACTTAACTAGCAGTTTCTTCTTAAGCTTACAGGATTCCGCCTCTTGTATTCGCTAAGCGTTTATGGAAAACGCTCAGCAAATACAACGTGTTCCCTCGGATGTCCGCGGGGAATCATAATGCAACGGAAATTGGAATAATGCTGTTTTTTCATGGCGGGGGATCTGTCAGCAGGAAGGAGTTAAGTACCCAATGAAAATTGGCATACTGGAAGGAACGTCCGATATTAAGGGGGTTATGGTGGACTGTAAAAGTTGTTAGGCTTTCATGGGATGTCGTGAGGGACTTCACAATGCTTTCCACAGTCAGATTCACCGGACTAGTAGTTATCGCCGAAGCTTTTGTGCCATCAGAAGACAGTGCATCGTCATTTTTATCAGTAGAGTCAGTAGTTCGAGAGTATAAAAATGTCACGTTCCAAAGCTAAATTGATCCCACAAAACTAAAGACTACCAGAGGTGCTAGAAAGCAGTACAAGTTTGCATGATTATAGAAACTACCAATTACAAAAAAAATAATTTACGGTTACGCGAAAAGAGAGATAACGAATGATGACAGATAAATTCAATAGTCGATGAGAAAAATAAATCACAAATAAAAAGGCAATAATATTCCAATAAATCAATAAAAATTAAATCTAACCATTAACATTAAGACAAAAAATCATCACATCGTGAAATGATTCAGTAAATAAATCAAAATTTCACACGCATCTTGGCAAACCGAGATATAAACAGAGCTAAGGCGCTCCAAGCTGCCACAAGTGTATGCAAATTGCAATTTTACACCTTATTTTAAATCTAGTGCTTAATTTAAATCATCAATTTATTTTGTTAAGATGAATTATAAAATTAAACTGCGAATTCAAATTATCCCTCAAAAATTTCACTTAAATCATTACTTCAGATCTTGATTCAATTATGTCTATTTCAAAATGTTTAAAACGAGAAACTAAAAACATCAAATTCCATTATAAAAAAGCAACTATCAGTAAATTTTTATTTTAGAATTTAATTTCTCTATGTTCCTTAATCCCCGCCTTTGACGTCAAAATAAAAAAGTCCACGGTAAGGAGCAGATGCTTCGTTTGTGTAAAACATAAAGAACAAAAGATAATAGAGTGTGACAAAAAAGTCTGAGCCGAATCAGTGCGCAGTAAAAAACGAAAAAGGCCGTTCTCCAGATTCAATAGAAGCCGGAAGTCCTTAAAACTTTAGGCGCTATTTGAA
>NC_046660.1:149047759-149062201 GCF_010883055.1 Belonocnema kinseyi
GGTGTGAAAACCGTGCCGAAAGCTGAATGGCACCTGGGTGAGGTGTCTAGAACGGCGACTCTGGGATACCGGGACATCTCTCAGAGTACGCAGTCTTATCTTTGCATGCGGGGCTCTACAAGGATGGACGAACCCCTTTCCCTAGCTTCTCGTGAGAACAACAGTGACAACACTAAACATAGTTGTAGTAAGTGCGGTTCAAAACAACAGAACGCGCAGGGCTCCCGAGAATGTGTCGGCCAACAATGCCGACAAATCTAGAGTCGGGCAGCCAATGAAAATGGATTCAATGCAATGGAACGGCGGGATGTCGCAACCTTTGGGTGCACGGAGCGTCCCGGAGTTATCGCACTTTTCGCAGCAACGTCTGCGAAACCATGCTGAACTACTCCGATAAAGGGGCTATGTAAGCAGAACGCCTACTCTACCACAGCTAGAACAAGCCGGCAACAGAGAAAGAGAGGCGACAATAAGACCAACCGCGGACAGGAATCCAACAGAGGAAGAGCGATGCTTTACGACCCGGAGAAACATCAACACCAAGGTTTTACTCAAGCCTGAAGATCTGGCTGAAATGGATGACGAGCTTCGTGGACATTTTTCCGGAGAATCCGACCTCTAGGCTATCAATTATTGTGCGTATAATGCAGCGAGAGCTTTGGCCGATGTGAACCGTAAAACAAAACCAACGGTTGATCATAAGACCAAAAGACAAATGCATCAACTTACCATAAAGATAGGCTGGGCAAGACAGTACGCGTCCCGCATTCAGTGTGTGATTGACTACATCACATCTGGCAGGAATTTTACCGCCAAGGTTCGAAAGTTCGCGCGCGAACTCCGGACCTGTTATCACACATTTAACAAGTAAAAGGTGTTGACCATCAGGCAGCATATTGTTGAGAGAATACGGATACTATCTGACGCTAAGAGAAGTCTCGAGCCGAGGGAGAGGTGGGTCAGAAAAAATCAACAGTTTCTCTCTGATCCATCTCGACTCTTCCAAGACCCTCCAGTTACTGTCGAACACCCACCCAAACCAGAGGAGGTCGAAGTATTTTGGAGAGAAGTCTACGAAGTGCAGCATAGACTGGACGAAGACTCAGCAAATATAAATAACTTCAAGGAGTTATGTGTTGCCCTCATAACACCTGATAAGGAATGCCCACCCATCACTACCGAGGAGGTGAGAAAAGTATTAAGAGGGATGAAGAACTATTCCGCAGCGAGACCAAATTGTATCAAAACCTTCTGGTGGAAGAAATGTTCTTTAACCCATCAGCATTTGCCCCATATTTTCACCTCATATTTGAAGTCGGAAGAGCCGAGTCCGGAGTGGTTGGTGGAAGGGCGCACAATACTCCTGCCAAAAATAGGCAACTTAGCTGACCCGAAGAATTACAGGCCAATAACATGTCTGAACACACTTTATAAGATATTCACAGCTATCCTAAATGATAGGATTGTTCGAGCAATTGATCCTGTGTGGCAAAAAATGTATGAACAACGAGGCTGAAAGAAAGGCGTAGCTATATGTCGGGAGAACCTGCTCATCGATAGATGTGTCTGCAAAGATGCAGCATTCTCCCAGCGTGACCTATCGATGGCCTGGATTGATTTTCTTAAAGCTTTCGATTCGACCTCCCATAGACTTTTCATCTGTCTTTTGGAAATCTTAAAGGTTCATCCGCAAATAGGTGCATAGAGAGATTGATGCCGCTTTGGAAAACCAGATTTACTATCTCATCTGGAAAAAATCGTGTGACAACGAACAAGGTCACCTTTCAGAGAGGTGTCTTTCAGGGCGACACTATGAGCCCACTGCTCCTTTGCCTTACATTATTGCCACTATCTTTAGCACTTTGTCATTCCGATGGGTACTTATGCGGCAAACCTGCAGATAGAAAGTACAAGGTCACTTATGTATTTTACAAGGACGATCTTAAGATCTATGCTAAAACCAAAGAGCAACTACACCTAGCTCTAGGGATTGTCGAAAAATATACTAAATATCCGACAGATTTGGCCTTCCGAACTGTCGGCGATGAACAAAGTATCTGCAACTCACATGCTTGCCATCCCGGTACTACTCTATTTATTTGGAGTAGTTCCAGGGACGAAGAACGAGCTCAGATGCCTTGATATCGGAACAAGAAAGGTTATGCACATGAACAAAAGCATGCATCTTAAGTCTTCCCTTCCGCAACTCTACATCTCACGCCGTCAAGGGGGTCACGGAATATTGAGTCTTGAATGTCTTCACAACAGGATTATTCTGGGTACAGCACACAGAGTTGCAAATGGCAGAGACCCTTTTCTTAAAATGGTCAGGAATCACGAAGAAGTGGGCAAAGGAGCGTTTGTGTACAAAGCAGCGGAGGAGGCTGCTGAAGCACTCGGACTTGACTTCAGTATTAGGGGTGAGCAAAATGCATCAAATCTTATCTATCTCGAGTAATCACTCCTGAAAGCCCGGATTAAGAAAGCACAAAAGAAAAACTTTTGTGAACAGCTCCTCGATAAGAGGATGCACGGTATCTGCCGCAGAAATGTGAAGGATCAGTTAATGTCTTCTGAGCTAATGTTTGCTTTCTTTAAATCGCCCGGATTGATGTCTGGTACGAAGGGTTTCATTTTTGCATGCCAAGACGGTATCATTTCCACCTTAACATACCATCGCCACATTGTGAGGCAAGACATTCCCGATAATAACTGCAAGGCGTGCATGCACACCCCGAGCATTTAGCTCACATACTATCTAGTTGTCCAACTCACGCGGGAACGACCTACATTCAAAGGCGAAATGCGGCACTAAGAGTGCTTTATTACCATCTCTGTCACTCTTACGGCATTACCCTTAATATCGCTCCTCTAAATGCTGGAACTAAATACTGGAACTTTATATTCTCGACAATTGTTTCTGTTGCTCACTCAAGGCCTGACATGGTACTTCTTGACTTCGAGAAGCGAACCATGTTCGTTATCGAATTTTCGGCACCATCTGACAAAAACGTCATAACCAAGGAGAATGAAAAGAAAGAGAGGTATCGAGACCTTATAAAGGAGTTGCAACGATTGCACCTGGAATATTCTGTTAAACTAATCGTCCTTATGCATATATATATACGCCTATCAGATTAAGTTTTGTCCTTCATTCAGGTCCGGTAAGCCGAGGTTTAAATTTTTAACCTGCCCAACAAAAAAAATCAGTTCATTTTAAATTAGAGAAAAATAAAACACATCTAAATGGAGCAAGAGACTCGAATTAACAAGAAGGCAGGATCGGGAAAATGTCAGGGATGATTGCTTTGATCTGTATTCATTCTAGATCTGTACTTATTCTTAGATCCGTGTTTATTATTAAAGATAATGAAAGAAGATGAGCTTTTACAAGGAAATCATAATTTCTTGACAATTTACAATTCGTGCACTATCCAAGGTTCCTAAAACATAAGTCAAACGAGAAAGAATGGAACGCAGCCAGTTGACCAAAGGCGCATAAATACCCTACAAAGTCCTACAAATCGACCAAATGACATGTTAAATTACATGTTAAAAACCCTAGAAAATGCACAGACTAAGCCCTCGGAATATGTGTTATATTAGAAACAACGCGGTAGAAACAGTTAAAATTACTCCGAAATAATGGTGAAACTGAAGCTGTACCCGAATTCAGCGCACCAAAATGCATTAAGATATTCTTCTATGGCCTTCTATGACCTCTGGACATAGCACAAATGAAAACTGTTAAATTTTTTTAAACACCTCTCTTTCTTTCGCTCCCTCTCTCTTTTCTATTAACTTCTCCTAGCGCTAGTTCGAACCCGTATTCTGTCAACAATAATTTGCCTGATGATCAATAGCCTTGACTTGTAAAGTGCGTGATTACGGATACGCAGTAAGCGCACGAACTGTAGATCCCTGGCAGTGAAATTCCTGCCAGATGTCATGTGGTCCCAAAGATAGTCGCATCGGAGACCAATCATGGACAATTTTCTACGAATGCTTAATATTTATTGTAACCATATTTAGCAGATTCTCTTCGTACAGCGACCGTCTATCCAAAACCCAAGGACGCGTGTGGTGGCTTTATCATAGGCCATTCCAGTGATAGTTTGCAAGTAATACTCCCCTCCCAATCAGAGGCGGAATAATTGTGTCGGAAGCTGAATGGAATCTGAGTAAAGGGTATTAAACTGTGACTCTGGTATACTGAGCGACCTCTCATCTCACAGAGCCTTTTCTTTTCATGCGGCACTCTCTTAGGATGGACGAAGCCTTTCACTAGCTTCTCGCGTGAACAGAAATAAAAGCGTCAATTCATTCAAAAGTGTTAAATGCGGTTTAAAAAGATTGAACGCGCAGAGAGCCAGACAATGGGTCTATAGACAGGGTCGACCAAGCTAGAATTTAGGGTGCCAAAAATAATTTCAATAGAAACACGATCTAGAAACCAGCGAAATGCTTACATTAAGTAAGCTTCAGCACGTTTCCCGTGAGTCTTTGCATAATGTTATTTGTCTAATTCTTATGACTAAAAATGAGATTAAACTTTAATTCTTATAAGAAATATGTAGGAAACAGAAGTGACGGAAAGCATTGAAGGACACTAATTTATGAAAAATCGCAATGCACTGTATATGTGCATCATTGCACATATATATTTAAGACCAAAGCATTTGTTGTTTAAAAATTAATTTCAGCCGTTTTCAGGATGTTTTTACTTACAAAAATATATTCAGAAGAATATGATGATAAGAAAATTTACGAATCTCAAGATAAAAGTGAAAGAGTGATTTTAAGGAAGTCAAAAAAATTAGTAGAAATTTCATCATAGGTTAATATATACACCTTACTGTCTCCAAATTTAAATGGTGTAATTTTATTGAAGTATGAAATTGTAAGAATATATTATTTTCACTTAATAAAACATTCAGAACTTCATATTTTAATATTCCTATGTTATGTGTGCTGTCGTATTGAATCAACGTAACATTTTATAAAATATTTAGATTAAATTTATTTCACCGATTAGGATTTAGAAATTATATTTTTTATCCGCCATTTGGCATTTTTAATTTGTTGTGACAAATTCGTTATCAGTGACACTCATAATACCAAAATGTATGCCTTCCTTCGTGAGAATATATTAAAGGAGTCATACCTCTTGCATCAACTGAACAAGGAGATTGGAGGGGCAACGCAGAAAGCGTCCCGTGTTTAATGTGTGTTTAATTACATTATATCTGATGGATCGTTCACAAAAAGGGTTCATAAGTTGGTTGAAGAACTGACGATCTACCATTAAACACTGATCAAGTAAAGACTGCTAACATTAAAGCATCATATTAATGACAAAACATACTGATGTTATCTGATGCAAAGAAGAGAATAAATAAGAGGCATAGATCATTTGAGAAGAATCAAAAGTTGCATGCAGTTCTGAAGATCTGAAAAAGGGCTTAGAGGCACAGATCATTTTTCCGCTGCAAGTACAGATGGTATCAAGAACGTTTACTGGAAGAAGTTTACTTCTCCACACCAACATCTGGTCCACATGTGTACCGTATATTTAAAGTCGGAGAGGCTTATTCGGTAGTGGATAAAGAGTCCCGGTGGCTCAGACGATAGCGCGCCAGGCTTCCAAATAGGAGGACTGGGGTTCGATCTCTGTGACGGCACCAATGGGAATTTTTCGATGTACTTTTACCGGGGCTTCGGTGGTTCGGAACGCACCTTAAGCTGTAGGTCTCCTCAGAAAAAGCTGATGCCTTACCAAGGATAAACGGGCTCCGTACGGGGGATCAACCTTGGGGGTCGAAGCTGATTTCAAGAAGACTCGAAAAGGAGTCAGCGATCTCCTTGCGCTTGGAGGCTCCGTACGGAGGCAACCATGCGGGACGGTCGTTGGACACTTTCGAGTAATGAAAATAAACACACATATATTTACAGAACACACTAGGCCAGTGCTTCAAATCTGTGTGACGTGAATGTGACGTGTGTGATGTGAATCTTGATGACTGATGACTTCACAGGGATCTATATAAGATCATCACAGCTGTCTTAAGTGACGAGATTGTTCAAAGAATTGAGCCTGTGTGGAGAGAGTGAGATGCACAGAATGTTTGAAGCGCATATGGAAACTAAATTTACCATCTCATCTGGAAATTATAGTGTGACAAAGAACAACGTCACCTACCAGAATCGCGTCCTGGTGCAAGCAAACCTTAACTTGCTTTAAATATTGTTAAGGAGTATACACGAAAGGATGATTACGGATATTCATGAGTTCTCTAAGCTTGTGAATATACGTCTTCATGCAACATTTGACCCTTTAGATCAATTTTATTTCGAGTTTACACACCAACCATATATAACATATAAACCTATTTGTTGCATACCTTGATGGTGGTCTGACGCAGAGCCTTATCCTGTTTAAACAATGTAATTATTCCATTAGATGAAATGACTAAAAATTTGTTCTCCACAATTGTGAAGAATTTCAATCCGTATAGTCTCTCGGACGACAAGCATGTAAGTCGCATATAACTTGTTCCGTGCCGACAAATTTTAGGAACTCCATCACTGAGGTTTGGTCTTGGATGCGATTTTAAGGCACGCTGAGGTATGTATGTGTCTTCCCAGTTTTAAGATGTCTAATAATATTTATATCAATAAGCTTATCCGTACTTTTTGACGATATTTAAAGTACTCTGAAGTTTGCTTTTACCAGAATCATAGATCTGGAGGTCATCCATATAAAATGCATGAGTCGCCAGGTATCCCTGAGTTCCGTGAAAAAGGAGACGCAATATCCTTCATAACTATCTGCCTAACGCTACTTCTGATGTAATATATAAATGACAAGAATCATATTTTGTACTTGTAAAAAATGATAATTAGATGATTTTAGTGGATGAACCGAAAAATATTCATTGTTTATAATTGAGTAAAAAAACATGTGTAGAGTAAAGTATACGAACCTGTTTATGACTTTCCTCTAAGTGTTTCATTAATACAGCAACTACGACATTAACGAGAACAAATTGTGCCATTAAAACAAATATTACAAAAAAAATCGGAGCAATGATGGAGCTAACACAGCAATTTCGAACACAGTCTTCAGAATCATCGCAATTGTCTCTCAAAGTATCTTTCATAATACCATTCCAGTTGTCACCTGTTGCCACTCTGAATAAAGTCAGAAAAGCCATCCCAAAATTACTAAAATGCGCATGTTCTCCTAATCCTTGACACGGCATTTCATCACTGCATTCTGCAAGATAAAGTACACTTATTTTAAATTGAAGACTTATTTTCAAATAAAAATCATGATCATTATAAGAATAACAAAATAATAATTGTTAATATCAGAATTACATATTAAGCCAGATCGCCTAATTACAAATTTCTTCTGGAGCCAACTGCTGCGTTTATTTTTATTAATTAAACCTTAGTACTTTGGTCTTCTATGCGGTATATATAAATGAACCTTTTGAGTATAGTTGATATCAATTTATTAGGAACCAACGATTTATTAATTTTTGTACATTATCCATTACAATTTTAGCATGGCAAGCCTCTACAATACCAATGTATTATTCGCGTGGAAATAAAGCTAGAGCGTATGATTTTACAGTGATATCACCGGGCCATAAATTTTTCACTTGACCGTGTTATGCCTCTAAGAACCCTTTGCTATTTCGGCATAGGCTTCTTACAACGAAAGTTTTAAAAACCTTTATTAGAATTTTGGCGGCAAGGTAATTCTTAACCTATAATATATCCGTCTGTAGATAAAGGACCCCGCAGCAAATGTACATGAAATGGCTTTCGGTAGATTTTGATTAAACTTCGTAAAATTGTACGAGTAGTTCTCAATGTCTCGAACAAGAGTGTTATGGGGCACAAAGTCCGAAAATGGACAGTTTTCGAGTTATAGAGAGTTAAACATCTTACCCTTTTAAGAAACATTATGAAATATCTCGAAAACTGCAGCTCTGCGAAAAAAATGTTCTCTATGAAAGTTATTGGGCTCTAACGGAGAAATGCAAAGAAAGTCATGGCCTTAAGAAAAAGGTCATTTTTCAAGGTCATTTAATGTGAACTTGTGATTTATTGCTAATATTCAGCCAATAAAGACAAAATATGTAGAGAAAATCAATATAGAACCCATAAAGGCAAGACATGAGAATAACTTAATCAACAGCCAGCCAATGACGGCAAGTCGTGAGTGCGATTTAGCCATTATCTAGCCAATGAAGGCAAGACATGAGCGAGATTTAGTCATTATCTAGCTAATGAAGGCATGAAATGATCTTGATTTAGACAATATCCAGCCAATGAAGGCAAGTAATGAGTGCGATTCAGTCGTTATCTAGCCAATAAAGGCAAGACATGAGCAAAGTTTTACTTATTATCTAGCCAATGAAGGCAAGATATGAGCGAGATTTAGTCATTATCTAGCAAATGAAAACAAGATTTGTCCAGGATGTTGTCAGTATCTAGCCAATGAAGGCATGAAATGAGCTTGATTTAGACAATATCCGGCAATAATATTCTCATTTGTTGCCTTTATGGGTTCTATATCTTTTCCATTTTCGTACTTTGTGCCCCATAACACTTTGATCGCGACACTGAGAACTACAATTTTACGCAGTTGAATCAAAATTGACGAAAAGCTATTTCATGTACATTTACTGCGGGGCCCTTTAACACCTGTGCTCCACAGTTAACACGTACTCTCTAAATCTGAATTAGTATTTTTCTAGTAAGGAAATTATGCGAAATTTTTTATCAGTTCCTTTAATAAGCAATTCGATTACTCTTCAGTTAAAAACTATTGATTCATTGCGTGAGGCTTACCTATTTGAATAATAAGACTTACTGAATAAATAAGTAGTTTTCTACAATAGTTCTCACTAAAGCAATTACAAAACGACTTTACAGTATTTCAGTAGTATAAAACTCTGTCTGTTCAGACGTAGTGCTTTTTCATTTGCACTTAAAGTGTTTGCAATTCTAAATGTAAAAAATTAAATAAATTGCGATTTATAATCTTGAAACTTAACCTATTTCAGAAAAAATCATTCAAAATTGCACAATTTTTTGTTGGGCACGTTAAAGATTAAAGAGTCCTCAATTGGAAATATTCCAAAGGGTATAGCCGTATAAGCATATTAAAACTGCCTCTGGTTCAAATTCTGCGTAATGTGTGGGAGCAGTGGAAAAATTGGCGAGCTGTCTTTTCCCCTGGCCCAAGCCAGTGTTCATTGTCTGCTTAACGGGAGCTCCATTCATCGAATTCACACCGAATGAGTTAGAAAAAGCATGTCAAAAATGAAAAACAAAAAAGCACCAGGACTAGAAGGAGGAGCTGTTTGAACAGCTGATCCTAATCAGACTAAAGGACGAACTAAAGCGTACAGGAGGCCTGTCAGATAAACAGCACGGGTTTAGAGAAGGGAAACAAACAGTGGATGCCGTGAAAGAGGTGCTAGGCATAGCGTATAGAGCAGCAGCATACTCCAAGGGGTGCGTCATCTGTGTGCTGTCATCGCTCTTGATGTAAAAAACGCCTGCAACAGTGCATGGTGGCAATACATACTTGAAGCGCTACTAGAACGAGAATTAGACGAGAGCCTCATTAATCTGATGGCATCATATCTAACTGAAAGAGAGGTCATGTTTGAAGCGGAAGGAAAGACCAGTGGCAAAGGAGTGAGCAGCGGAGTCCTTCAAGGATCAGTGCTTGGGCTCACATTGTGGAACATCCAACATAAGGAACTGTTTGAGCTGGAAATTCAGGAAGAGGTACAGCTGGTTGGCTTCGCAGACGATTTAAAAGTTGTGGTGGAAGCGAAAAGCGAAGAAGCTCTGATGAATTCTGGGAATACTGCGATCCTTCGGATTGACAAGAAGAGAGGGCTACCACTGGCACCGCAGAAGACTAAAGCAGGAGGCAAGAAAAGACCTCATGGTCAAGTGGCAAGAGCAGTTGTCAGCTGATAGACATAAGCGATAGACTTACGAACTTCTGCCGCTCATCGAGGTATGGTTGAATCGTCCATACGGAGAAGTCGACTATTACCTCACACAGGCGCTTTCGGAACATGGATGCTTCCGGAAGTATCTGTTTGATCGGAATCGAGCCCAACTGATGAATT
Source organism: Belonocnema kinseyi (assembly GCF_010883055.1). NCBI lineage: Eukaryota > Metazoa > Arthropoda > Insecta > Hymenoptera > Cynipidae > Belonocnema > Belonocnema kinseyi. Next base: position 149,057,926 of record NC_046660.1, read on the forward strand.
CCTATACTGTGACGATGTAGACGATGCCGAACACACCTTGTTCTTCTGCTCACGATGGGACAAGCCAAGACTAGAGTACACCATGTTGACAAGAAAATACTTTAATGCGATGAATATGATGAAGAACCTAGTCACATCGTAGGAGAAATGGGAATGTGCTTACAAGGTAATCAGGAGAATTATTGAGGCAAAGGATAAAGAAGGCAGAGAATTGTGCTGAGAAGAATACTGAAGCCGACCCCCGCATCAAGGTAACAATATGACAATTTAAAAATATAAGAATATAAGACCAGAAAAGTTCCAAATTGGTAAGACTGATAAGAGCTGAGGAACGGTGATATGGCCTCACTTCCATGTTCCTAAAGTAATGCGAAAGCGGATTCCGGGATCATGGGTAGGCAGAAAGGAGGAGGGGTTATAGTCAGTAAAAATCTGACACTGCCTATACTAAGAATTGCCTACTGTTGTGGGTGATTGCTAGTATGAGTGTCTTCTTGAAGATTTCCCCTTCTCAAGCGAAAAAAAAGAAAAATCTATCTATCTATCTAACATACAAGGGATGCCCTAAGTCAAAAAATTGCTAAAGGTGTTTGGCGTCATGTGAAATTACCTTATTTGAAAAGTGTCAAGTCTTATGTAAAAAATTATATAAGTTTAAAGAGTAGGGCAATGAAAAAATTCATATTTACTAATCTCAGTCGATTTGAACGTCTGTAGCTGCAGCTACATCTTTACCCTTCTTGGATTTAGCGAAAATAGTATGAGGCTCTATTTCAACAAGAACCGCTTATCAAGTCTCATCGATGCTACGGATATCAAAGTGTCAACGTTGGTAGCTACTTTCAGCAGGCGTATGTATGTCCCTCACCAGTTGCAGCTTTTTGTCATCCATTTTTTAGTGTGTTCAGCTTGGCATCCAAATGAGAAATGAGCTCTGAATTCCGATGCACCAGTTCTTGAGTTAAATCCACATCAACTTTCAAAACATGTAAACTTTTATTTGTTTAAGTTTCTAGAGTTTTAATCTTCATGTTATTGTTAGCAACTTCAGTTCGCAAAAAATCTGTGACATCATGCAGAGACTGAATTTCTTGCTGTAAAATGTGTTGCATCATATTAAAATTTACTTCATCATTTAAATTTTTTACCTCAGCTACATTGCACAGCTTTTCTTTCCGATATCATAATGCCCATCAGTGCTGAATTTGAATCACACTCCTGGTGGACCTTGACTTGCCGTCTTGGCTCGCTAAATATGACATTTAAACACATCGGTACTCATTTTGTAAATGTCCAAAATATTGACAAGGCATTGATTAATAAATAATATGAGCCGCTCGTAATTCTTCAATAATTGATATAATTTCATTTGTGTGACTTGGATTTCCAGCCGCTTGAGATGCTAACAATAAAAGTAATCTATCCACCAATTCATTTGGAACAACCCGAAAAATGTAGTCTAATTTATTAGTCCCTGTGCCTAACATATAATTTCGAATTGAAATTTTAACCAATGAAGACTGCTTTTTCATTTGTTTATTGTTGGTTTTCAAAGGCGAAACGGGAATTAGTTTTTTTACGAAATTTCTATATTCGAAAGATTTATTATCAGGAAAATCCCCATCAATTTTATAATGTTTTCGATGCACATTTGTTGCAATTACAATATTTATATAATTTTTAAGGTCTTCATTATTTATAACAGTACTGTTTGGTATCTTTTTAAACAAAAGTTCAAGATAACCCACAGTCTTTGGATAGCTTAACGTAGGTACATGAATAAGATTTTTAATTAAACTTATCGAAGAATCTCCAATTATTAATCTATCTTTGGATAATTTGCGTACACCATTAACATAATCTATATCTCTCCCTTTCTCTCCTAAATGTTAAAGATAATAAATTTGTTTCAGATTGAATCAATTCTTTTAAGAGTTTTAAAACCACTTACTATTTTCTAAAGTGGTGTAACGATGGGCTTAAAGGCATTATTTAATGCCCGATCAACTGTTTCTTTATCCAACTTTATTTATCTATGCTTTATTCTAATCTCTTCACTAGCTTTAGCAATTTTTATGCGAAATATGTTTTTACTCTCGTCATGATCGAGAGAGGCGATAGAGAAGTACCAGGAGCAGTTGGGCAACGTAAACTTTCAGGGGGAGTCGGTGGACGAGACATAGGAGGATCTGAAATAGAAAGTGAAAGGGTGTTTGCAAAAAAAGGTATTTGGGAAGAAGTAGAAAGGAATGGTAAAGCCGTGGTTGGATAGGGAATGTAAAATAATGAAAAGAAAGGTAAAAAGAAGTACAGAAAGTGGGAGAAAGGAACCGCGAAAAGAGAGGAGTACGCAGAAACGAGGGAGCAGTTTAGGGTGATGTGTAAGAAGAAAGAGCCCAATACTTTTTGCAATTTTAATCGATGATGTTGAAAGTAAGCTAGCAACCAAATAGGTAGAAGGCGTTACGGTAGGAGGAGTCAGGATATGATCTCTCGCATATGCAGATGGCATAGTGTTGCTAGCAAAAATCTAAAAGGATTTGAAGGATATGATAAAAAGGTTAAGAAGATATTTTAACAAAAAGAGTTTAGGGTTATATGTGGACAACTCAAAGGTTATGGTGCTCAGGAAAGGAGGTGCGGGAGGTAAGGGACGGGAATGAAAGTGGAAAGCAAAATATGCACAGAAGGTGAAAGAGATTCTGTAACTGGGCTTCCTGTTTCGGAGGAATAAGGGAGTGAATAGTCATATATCAGAGAGGGTGAAATGGAAAAATGTGGTGATGAGGCAGGTGTGGCGGCTAAGAAAGAGGTTTTTCGCGGGAGATTTTCTAAGAAGAATAAAATTTTTCAATTCGTTACTGATGAGCGTCTTATTTTATGGTGTGGATGCGTGGGGGCGAATGTTAAGTGAGGAGGTAAATACTATACAGGAGAGGTATGTAAATTAAACACTGGAGTTGGCAAGGAATACGCGGAACTATATTATCAGAAGAGATACAGGTATGACGAGTTTAGGGGTTATAATGGGGAGACCAGCATGGAAATATGAGGAGAAATTTTGTAAAGCGGGAGGAATTAAGCTGGTTAGGCAGTGTTGGTGAGAAAAGGAGAAGAGCTGTAGGGATGCGAAGATGAAAGTGGAAAGGGAAAGGATTTTAGAGCGAATAAATTGCAAATGGATGAAGTCAAAATGATGCACGAGGAAGAAAGGAAGGTATATAAGTTGGTTCAAAAGAATGGCATGGAGAAAGAGAAGGGACAAGAAAAGGAGAATATAAGAGAGTCAAGGTTTAACGGGGACTATGTGTGGATTATGCTAAGAGAGAGCGCAATATTTGTGTAACACAGGAGAGAAGGGAAGTCATTAACTTATAACGAAAATGAGAATCGGTGGCATGGAGTATTTTAATAGGTTTTGGTTTTCAAGAGAAATCTGTATGTGTGAATTGCGTGGAAGGGGGATAAAAAATTTGAGCACTGGTTGGAGGAGTGTTAAGAAGTGAAAGGGAGCCGGACAAGCATGGTGGTATTGTTGCATGAAAGGAGGGGCAAAAGGGCAGTAGCATGGGTGGTGAGTGTGTTGTTTAAGATGGAGAGGAAGAGAAGGAAGAAGGAAGAGGAATGGAGCAGGAAAGATTGTAAATAGGAGAGGAAGTAGTTGTAAGAAAACTTAAAATATTGTAAATAGTAGATAAGTATAATGTGTTAGCCGCGGAGGTGAAGGCTGGCAATGCGAGGGATAGCGAGAGAATAGCGACATGCGTGCGAGGCGAGGCGAAGCGAGGAAGGATAGACCATAAGTCATAGGTAGTTGTAAGAAGGATTTCGCCGGGAGCGGATGCTAATCTGAAAAATTGCACCCGCTTTCAGCGAAATCGCGGTAAAATTTCAGCCACAACCACGTCTCACAACCGTTAGATAGGTGGTTACAGTCTGTAAAGGAATCAACAAGACGATCCAGCAAAAGCCACGTGCACCCTAAGAACACGGAATGACCCAAGGAGTCAGTGTATCTGCAACAAACATCCTTGCCGTCCCGGTACTACTCTATTCATTTGGAGTAGTTCCATGGACGAAGAACAAGCTCAGATCTCTTGATATCGGGACAAGAAAGGTTATGCACATGAACAAAAGCATGCATCTTAAGTGTTCCGTTCCGCGACTGTACATATCACGCCGTCAAGGGGGTCGCGGAATATTGAGTTTTGAATGTCTTTACAACAGGATTATTCTGGGTACAGCACATAGAGTTGCAAATGGAAGAGACCCTCTT
>NC_046660.1:149062301-149068446 GCF_010883055.1 Belonocnema kinseyi
TTTACAGACTGTAACCACCTATCTCACGGTTGTGAGACGTGGTTATGGCTGAAATTTTAACGCGATTTCGCTGGAAGCGGGTGCAATTTTTCAGATTAGCACACGCTCCCGGCGAAATCCTGCAGTTGTCCTTATGACAAATTTTTAAATATATATCTTGCTTTTTAAGATTAATAAACAGTCAAAACCTTTTCTATATCTACCTTGATTCAGATTTATATTCTTATCAATTATAACAAATCCAATCTTATCAGCATATCAGCAAATTAACATTACCACGTATAAGATATTTAGGAGAGCGCGAATATGTCTGGCTTAAATAGAAACAGTCCACGCAGGCCACACAAGCCTCAATGCTTTTTCGTCAACACAAACGTGACTGTTTTCAGTGATAAGCGCCGAACGTATGTATGGGTCGTGTGGTTAATTGAAATTTTCCGATATGTATTTTTAGGTTATTGTTCATAATAACCGAAAAATGATTATTTATCTAAGATAAAACACTATCTAAGTCTATTGGGCAGCAAGTTTACGAAAATTAAACCAGACAAAAAACAGTCTATTTATCTTAATACATATAGTATCTTATTTTTCCTCACATAAGAACAACGTCCTTTAATGTATGGTACATTTGTGTCTATCTTATTATTGACGAAACATTTACTTATGTTGAGGAAAGCCGTGGTGCCTCCGCTGTACATTTACTGGTACTTCGTACCCAAGTCGCTAAGAAATTTTCTCCCACAGAAATGTATTGAGGCTTGTGGGGCCTGAGGCAAAGTCTTTGTGGCTACCCATTGAAAAAAAACGCTTTAATATTATTTTGCTTTTCACAGGCAACATCATGAAATACACACATAGCATTTTAATTAGTTTTATTTGGTATTACATAATCACGCTCATTAAAAGCCTAATACTCAACGCCAGCTTCTGAGTGAAGAAATTTTGTTAAAAAAATTCATTTTGTTTGATTTAAAGATGTAGATTAAACATGAACATTTCCAAATCTTAATCCATTTGGGTATATTAATAGAGCCAGCAAGGCATTTCTCTTTCCGCAGTTGGAAGGTTCACTCTTTAGTCTAACAGTATCTCTCAAACAAATATGATCGCTCATGGAGAGAAACCTACAGTCAGGCGTAAGCGATTTTCGAAAGAGGCAAGACGTGGCAGAGGTCTGCTGGATAAAATCATTGATAATCTTCCTGTAGAGTTACATCTTCCAGGATACCAGTACTGTGGATCAGGCACGAAATTGGCAAAACAAATTGCGCGAGGTGATCGTGGAATGAATCCTCTTGGCGCTGATTATAAGGAGCACGGTATAGCCTACTTACAAAATAGAAAAAATATAGAGGTTTCAAACTCAGGTGATAGTGTACTAGCTGAAAAGCTGGGAAACGTGTTTTTGTTCAGGATGCTGACTTGGTGAAAAGGCAGCTGCTTAGGGAAGAACTAATGGAAATCAAAATTAAAATCAAAATTTGGTATAGATTTCAAAAACTGAAGGTCTACTGCCACACTCAAAGAAATAGTTACAGCAGCTAAAAAAATCATTGATACCATGTGATGACGCTCAAACTGTCATTAAATCTGCTGTTAGAGGTGAACTTGCAGCTTTAAAAAAGACTCGTGGAAAAAGAAATGTGAATAAACCTCGAATTTTACTAGTTCCAAAGAAATTGGGTGGTTTTCTACCCTTTCTTATATCTATCTTTGCTGGACTAAGTGCTACTGTTGCGCTAGCCGGTGGAGCTGCAGGAATACCTAAAGCTGTCAATGATACAAATGCTGCAAAGTGACAGGTGGAAGGAAGAAAACGTCACAATAGAGCAATGGAAGTCATTGCTATGTGGAAAGATCTTTATTTAGAACCATATAAAGTAGGATTAGCACTTCATCTAAAAACCATATACTCAAGGAGGAGTACTTAAGTACAAATCAAAAAACTTAGAGCGACGCTACCTCTTTAATTATGTAGGTGTTGGTCGCGTTTATGTAATCGATTAAAATCTCAAAGTATGTATAAGACATTGGTCAAAATAAATTTCGAGTGGTTAAAAAAAATAATTGAAATACCTACAGGAAGTTATTAAACAGGTGACATACAGCGCTATTCACAGAATTTTTTAGTAAACAAGGGTATTGAAAATTCTATTGAACCTGATAATTACGAAACATTACGAAGTGAAATATATTACAATCGAGACATGAATTTTGGAAATTTATACTTAATTGGACCTTTATTGGGATTAACACCAAGAATATTGGAAACTAATAAACATCATGAATCTGACCAATCAGCATACATAACTAAAATAAAGGCTCTGAAAGTTTAATGTAACCTAACTATAGGAGCGTACATTGTTGGTAAAAAAGTGCACACTATTCATGAATTTTTTCCCGTTGTACAATCGAGTCGCAATATTGCGAACATTTAGCGCTGGTCCATCCTCAATAGTGAGAACACATGAGAGGACCCCACTCCACGGAATATTTTGCTCTGTTCAAATATCAACTCTTTACATCTTGACAGTTTGCAGTGACAATTTGAATCTTTATTATTAAAATTATTAATAGAATAAATAGAGCGAAGGAAACGTTGAAATACGTCACAAACTGAATTGTGCATTTGGTTAAATCATTAAATGTAGAAATGAGTAGTGCGGGTGAAGGGGTTATAGCATCGTTCTCACTATCGGGGGAAAAACGTACTCAAAGTGGGAGTTCGCAGTACTGAATTTCGCAGTACCGCGCCTTGAGTGTACCAGCAGAATATAAGATAGTGGAAGTCAGATCAGAGATTCGGTTAATTTTTGTGGAGAAATTATTACAATCGGACTGAAAATCAAGTATTTATGACAATGGGTATTGTTTTCAATAAAAAGGTTGGATTCAGCTATAATACTTTATCACAATGGAACAAGCGCATCAGTCGACAACAATATGTCAAAGGTTTGACACTTCAAAACGTGCGGCTACTGACAAGGCTGGGTTTCTAGGTCACGACACTTCACTCGCAAAAAGAAGAGAATAAAAAGACTGAAGATTTTTTTGCTTGCATTTGTATTTTTGTATATCGATGTTTAGTTGTTTTTAATGGAGGGTAAATGTTTAATATTTGAAGTCCCATAATTTTTGACGAATATATTGCTTATTGTGAAGTACATGCACACCAGACATGTGCTTCATCAAGCTTCAATATAGTCCAAAGGCTAGCTACATAAAACAGCCTCGATTCGGTGCCCCAGATCAAAGCTCGAAAGTTGTAAGAAAAATATTAATGCATTATCTAATGGCTACTCTGCCAGTCTGAAACTTTTGCGTTTAAAAATGGCAGCCGGTTTTCCACGGTATAAAATCTGCAACAAAAACCAATAAGGTGGCTGCGTCAAATTAGTTTGAAAATATTCTTCATGTTTTAACTAAGAGCAGTAAAACAATGGCAGAAGTTTAGTTGTTTGGAAAACCCTCGGCAGAAGCGAATGAAATCAAACAAATTTGACGCGGCCACCTTATGGATTTTTTTTGCAGATTTTACACCATGGAAAACCGGCTGCCATTTTCAAACGCAAAAGTTTCAGACTGGCAGAGTAGCCATTTCATGATGTATTAATGTTTTTATTATAATTTTCGAGTTTTGATCTTTGGCACCGAATTGAGGCTGTTTTATGTAGCTAGCTGTCCGACTAATAACAGTGATGAGATTAGGATTTCAGAATCGTCAGAACGAATGCAGCACCAGTTCACAACACAATTTTAGTTTCTAATGCCATCTGTCATTTGTCTAAAGAAGTAAGATGTGAAATCAATGCAATAGAAATTAAAAGAAATGAAAATGTTGGTCCCGCTAGGCTCATGAAAAATGATGTATCTCTAAATCCTAGACAATGACGTTACACACAGAATAATGATTTGCTTGAAATCAATGATAACAATCAATCACTAAAAATCGCCACTGGTTAGTTTGATGTAATATCTTAGCATGATATTTGGTTTTGCTGCAGATTATAACAAAATAATTGTCTATGCTAAACATGAACTTATTTTTAAAAGATGAAGAAGTAATGTAAATTCCATCTTGCAAGCATCCACAATTAAGCAGTATAAAATTGAGATTAATAAAAGAGAGCGGTTTTTGCCCAGCATTAGACTGTACGATTTATGAAAATTTCAGTCGCTGAAATATATTCAAAAGATCCCCCTATTTCAATAAGTTTTCGGACTTGCAAAGTGTATAAATATCCTCTACTTCCAACTACTTCAAACCATGTTTGCACTGTAACAACCTCAACACAATTGGAAAAACCGTTATTTGTTATACTGTTCTAAGCAAAATGAGTCATTAAAGTATGGACCAGTTGACGTTCGTTTGGAATTTCAAACTAGTGAAAATTTTACCGCCTAAAAATCAGCGTATGCGAATAGTAGATAAGCCAATAATAGGCTAGTGAACATCGTTAACATTGGAATATTCGTTCTGCTGGATAAGGTTTCATCTGATAGCTACAGCAGTTTAAGAAAATCATTAGAATTAATTTTTTCAATTTAAAGTAATTTTGCTTAAAGAATATGAATTTCAGGTAGCAATAAATAAAAAACAATTTAGATTTAACTAATTTTCTTTTATTTGTTTCCAATAAATTGTATTTTTCAAACAATTGTAAAGTTTTTCGATATATTTTTCAAATTTAGATTTACAACAAATATTGCTATTTCCAATTATTTATATTTTAGTTACTGCAATATGTACATCAAAATCGCTCATCATATTTGTTGCCCTGCTTGTTTCTACACATATATACAAGTTTTAGAATCACTGTACATAATTTCTACTGTCCTTTGAGAATTAAATTCATTTTCCGAAAATAAACCCATGGAAGTGTGTCGGTCGTATGAGGAAGCAGCATCCTCTAATCATCTCGCTAGCTGACAGCAATCTTAATGTGAATGTTTTCATACCTTTAGCTTTTTCATTTCGCTCATAATTTCACAAAACTTTATAGGCATATCATTTTGATCTTAACCCAATAAATTCAGGCACAATTTTTCCGTTGCATTCATTTTTCATGCGCCCCAAGGCCTTTTTATTTAGTATAAAGTAATTTTGTTTTGTCATTGAAGGTGTACTTCACGTAATTTTAATAAGAGTCACAAATCATTAAATTCGATATGCCAAGAACAGCGAATCCGATATAAATTGGTTTGTTAAATTTAATTGTAGTTTTCTTATTTCAATGATCACCCTGTCCTCATCAAATATACTGCAGCTATGAAAGTTTGGTTTGACAATCAAAGCTTCTGCACCCTGTCTTCCTTCCCACTTTATTACTAATAATCTAAAGTGTTTGTGCTTCCTTACGTTATCCATGGTCTTCAAAAGACTGAGTTGTTCATGAGGTTAACCATTTTGTTTCAAATTCCTTTTTTGCGTGTGAAATTAGTCACTTGTCCCGTGTAGACAACTTTTTTTGTGGGCCTGTGTGCCCAGAAATTCCCTAGGCTTTACCATAAATTTTTAATCTAAAGAGAAAATGGAGCAAGCTCGAAAAGTTTGGAATCGAAACATAGATTTAGCAAGCAAATATGCAAAGAATGTTGCATTTTTCCTCAAACGAATCTATATAATATGAGAAAGACATTCAATTTCTCTAGAATTACCCAAGCTAAGTAAAACAAAAGGCAAACGGAGGAATTTGAAGTTACAAATTAAGTCTCTATAAGTCGTGACACATAATAATATAACATCCATGTGTCTATTTTCGCGTATACTGGTATTAACAAAATGAAGTCTAGAATATCTCTAGGTTTTTGCCAATTTTCTGAATCTAGGTAAAAACTGAGACGTGTCCTAGAAATTCCGAGGTCCGATTTGGATTCAGCGGCTCAAAATCCATAAGAGTAACCTAGTCACTTGTTTCGTGCCGACAATTTTTTTTTGTGGGCCTGTGTTATCAACACATTTATATGGAAATACGCTCTTTCTTGTAAATAATTCAAATTCTTCGTCATTATTGGAATATTTGCTTGTTATTAATTTCCATTATTTCTAACATTTGAAGCTGATTTGGAGAGGCGACTGGGAATAAATCTTAAAGAGTCAATTAATCTGAGTTTAACTTTGTATTTTTTACCCTTTTTGTTA
>NC_046660.1:149068546-149075498 GCF_010883055.1 Belonocnema kinseyi
GTTTTGATAACAATAGAATCAAACCGAAGAGCCTATGACAAAGCCACCGAACACGTCCTCGGGTTGCGGATAGAGGGTCCCTGTACCAAGGGTTTCTGTAATATCCCAAGCGGATGTGTGAAAACCATGCCGAAAGCTGAATGGCACCTGGTTGAGGTGCCGAGAACGGTGACTGAAAAACCGGGCGACGTCTAAGAGTACGCAGCCTTATCCTTGCATGCGGGGCTCTACAAGGATGGACGAACCCCTTTCCCTAGCTTCCCGTGGGAACAACAATGACAATACAAAACATAGTTCTTGTCCCGATATCAAGGGTCTGAGTTCGTCCTTCGTCCATGGAACTACTCCAAATGAATAGAGTACTACCGGGACGGCAAGCATGTTCGTTGCAGACACTTTGTTCCTCGCCGACAGTTCAAAAGACCAAATCTTACAAATCTTACATGAGAGACCTTGTACTTTCTATTCGCAGGTTTGCCGCACAAGTACCCGTAGGAATGGCGAAGTGCTAGAGATAGTGGCAATAATGTAAGGCAAAAGCGGAGCGGGCTCATGGCGTTGCCCTGAAAAACACTTCTTTGAAAGGTGACCTTGTTAATTGTCACACGATTTTTTCCAGATAAGATAGTAAATCTGGTTTTCCAAAGCGTAATCAATCTCTCTATGCACCTAATGATTTGCGGATGAACCTTTAAGCTTTCCAACAGACAGATGACAAGTCTATGGGAGGTCGAATCGAAAGCTTTCCGATAATCAATATAGGCCATCAATAGGCTACGCTGGTAGAATGCTGCATCTTTGCAGACACATCTATTGTGCCTCGTTGTTCATACATTTCTTGACGCACAGGTCCAATTACCCGAACAATGCTATCATTTAGGGTAGCTGTGAATATCTTATACGGTGTATTCACACAAGTGATTGGCCTGTAATTCTTCGGGTCAGTTAAGTTGCCTATTTTCTGCAGGAGTATTGTGCGCCCTTCTTCCAACCACTCCGGAATCGGCTCTTCCGACTTTAAATATGAGGTGAAAATACGGGCCAAATGCTGATGGGTTGAAGAAAACTTCTTTCACCAGAAGGTTTTGATACAATCTGGTTCGGGTGCGGAATAGTTCTTTATCCCTCTTAATACTGTTTCACGTCCTCGGTAGCGATGGGTGGGCATTCTTGATCAGGTGTTATGAGGGCAACAAACAGCTAGTTGAAGCTATTTATATTTTCTGAGTCTTCGTCCAGTCTATGCTCGAATTCGTAGACTTTTCTCCAAAATAATTCGACCTCCTCTGGTTTAGGCGGGTGGTTGACAGTAAATGGAGGGTCTGAGAAGAGTCGAGATCGGTCAGAGAGAAACTGTTGAATTTCTCCCATCCACCTCACCTGGGTGAGGTGTCGAGAACGGTGACTGAAAAACCGGGCGACGTCTAAGAGTACGCAGCCTTATCCTTGCATGCGGGGCTCTACAAGGATGGACGAACCCCTTTCCCTAGCTTCTCGTGGGAACAACAATGACAACACCAAACATAGTTGTTGTAAGTGCGGTTCAAAACAAAAGAACGCGCAGGGCTCCCGACAATGGATCGTTCAACAATGCCGACCACTATGGAGCTGGGGGAGGATATAAAAATGGATTCAATGCGATGGATCGGCCGAATCTCGGGACCTTGAGGTGGAAGGATGGACTAAATCACGACTTGTTTGAGTGCTACGATACGAGTATGGCCCGTGACCGAGGTTATATGGCGCGGCTGCATACGCTGTGGTGCGAGAAACACCCGGAGCTATCGCACTTTTCGCAGAAACGTCTGCAAAACCCTGCGGAACTATTCCGAAAAAGGGGCTATGAAGGCGGAACGCCTACTCGACCACAGCTAGAACCAGCCGGCAACAGAGACAGAGAGATGGCGCTAAGACCAACCGCGGGCAGACATCCAATAGGGGAAGAGCGATGCTTTATGACCCGGAAAAACATCAACACCAAGGTTTCTCTCAAGTCTAAAGATCTGGCTGAAATGGATGACGAGCGTCGTGGACACTTTTCTTACCTATCCGACCTCCGCGCTATCAATTATTGTGTGTATAATGCAGGAGAGCTTTGGACGATGCAAACCGTAAAAAAAAACCAATGGTTGATCATAAGACCAAAAGACGAATGCATCAACTTGCAACAAAGATAACCTGGGAAAGACAGTACGCATCCCGCATTCAGTGTGTGATTGCCTACATCACATCTGGCAAGAATTTTACCGCCAAGGTTCTAAAGTTCGCGCCCGAACACCGGACCCGTTATCACACACTTAACAAGTCGTAGCTGCTGACCATCAGGTAGCATATTGTTGAGAGAATACGGATACTATCTGAGCCTAAAAGAAGTCTAGAACGGAGGGAGAGTTGGATGGGAGAAATTCAACAGTTTCTCTCTGACCGATCTCGACTCTTCTCAGACCCTCCATTTACTGTCAACCACCCGCCTAAACCAGAGGAGGTCGAAGTATTTTGGAGAAAAGTCTACGAATTCGAGCATAGACTGGACGAAGACTCAGAAAATATAAATAGCTTCAACTAGCTGTTTGTTGCCCTCATAACACCTGATCAAGAATGCCCACCCATAGCTACCGAGGAGGTGAAACAGTATTAAGAGGGATAAAGAACTATTCCGCACCCGAACCAGATTGTATCAAAACCTTCTGGTGAAAGAAGTTTTCTTCAACCCATCAGCATTTGGCCCGTATTTTCACCTCATATTTAAAGTCGGAAGAGCCGATTCCGGGGTGGTTGGAAGAAGGGCGCACAATACTCCTGCAGAAAAAAGGCAACTTAACTGACCCGAAGAATTACAGGCCAATCACTTGTGTGAATACACCGTATAAGATATTCACAGCTACCCTAAATCATAGCATTGTTCGGGTAATTGGACCTGTGCGTCAAGAAATGTATGAACAGCGAGGCTCAATAGATGTGTCTGCAAAGATGCAGCATTCTACCAGCGTAGCCTATCGATGGCCTGGATTGATTATCGGAAAGCTTTCGATTCGACCTCCCATAGACTTGTCATCTGTCTTTTGGAAAGCTTAAAGGTTCATCCGCAAATCGTTAGGTGCATAGAGAGATTAATTCCGCTTTGGAAAACCAGATTTACTATCTTATCTGGAAAAAATCGTGTGACAATTAACAAGGTCACCTTTCAAAGAAGTGTCTTTCAGGGCAACGCCATGAGCCCGCTCCTCTTTTGCCTTACATTATTGCCACTATCTCTAGCACTTCGCCATTCCTACGGGTACTTGTGCGGCAAACCTGCAAATAGAAAGTACAAGGTCTCTCATGTAAGATTTGTAAGACAAGAAAGGTTATGCACATGAAGAAAAGCATACATCTTAAGTCTTCTGTTCCAGGACTATACATCTCACGCTGTCAAGGTGATCGCGGAATATTGAGTCTTGAATGTCTTCACAACAAGATTATTCTGGGTACAGCACATAGAGTTGCAAATGGAAGAGATCCTCTTCTTAAAATGGTCAGGAATCACGATAAGTGGGCAAAGGAGCATTTCTGTACAAAGCAGCGGAGGAGGCTGCTGAAATACTCGGACTTGACTTCAGTATTAGGGGTGAGCAAAATGCATCAAATCTAATCTATCTCGAGTACTCACTCCTGAAAGCCCGGATTAAGAAAGCACAAGAGAAAAACTTTCGTGAACAGCTCCTCGATAAGAGGATGCGCGGTATCTTCCACAGAAATGTGAAGGATCAGTCAATGTGTTTTGAGCTAACGTTTGTTTTCCTTAAATCGCCCGGATTGAAGTCTGGTACAGACGGTTTTATTTTTGCATGCCAAGACGGTGTCATTTCCACCTTAACATACCGTCGCCACATTTTGAGCCAAGACATTCCCGATGATAGCTGCAAGGCGTGCCATGCACACCCCGAGCATTTAGCTCATATACTATCTAGTTTTCCAACACACGCAGGAACAACCTACATTCAAGGGCGCAATGCGGCACTAAGAGTGCTTTATTACCATCTCTGTCACTCCTACGGCATTCACCTTAATATCGCTCCTCTAAATGCGCCTAGGGAAATTGAGTCAATTGTCGAGAATGGGAAGTGCCGCATACACTGGAACTTTATATTCTCGACAATTGTTTCTGTTGCTCACTCGAGGCCTGACATGGTTATTCTTGACTTCGAGAAACGAAACATGTTCGTTATCGAATTTTCGGCACCAGCTGACAAAAACATCATAGCAAAGGAGAATGAAAAAAAGAGAGGTCCTTATGAGGGAGACCTTATGAGGGAGTTGCAATGATTGTACATGGAATATTCTGTTAAACTGATCGTCCTTATCATCGGCTCTCTTGGAGGTGCCAAGCTTTCACTATCTAATAGCCTAAAAAGCATCCCTGCGTGTCAACAATATGCTAGAACACTTGCGGGAAAAATGCAGAAGGCGGTTGTCCTTGGGTCATTCCCTGTTCTTAGGGTGCACGTGGCTTTTGCTGGATCGTCTTATTGATTCCTTTACAGACTGTAACCACCTATCTCACGGTTGTGAGACGTGGTTGTGGCTGAAATTTTACCGCGATTTCGCTGGAAGCGGGTGCAATTTTTCAGATTAGCACCCGCTCCCAGCGAAATCCTGCGGTTGTCCTTATGACAAATTTTTAAATATATATTTATATCTGTTTGGATTCCTCTAGAATCAAAGCGAAGGGCCTATGACAAAGCCACCGAACGCGTCCTCGGGTTGCGGATAGAGGGTCCCTGTACCAATGGTTTTTGTTGAATATGGTTACAAAAATAAATAGGCAGTCGCGGACAATTGTCCAGGGGTGGTCGCGAAGGAATTAACCCCCAAGCGGAGGTGTGCAAACCGTGTCGAAAGCTGAATGGCACCTTGGTGAGGTGTCTAGAACGGCGACTCTGGGATACCGGACCACCTCTCATATTACGCAGCCTTATCCTTGCATGCGGGGCTCTAAAAGGATTGACGAACCCCTTTCCCTAGCTTCTCGTGGGAACAACAATGACAACACCAAACATAGTTGCAGTAAGTGCGGTTCAAAACAACAGAACGCGCAGGGCTCCCGACAATGGGTCGGTTAATAATGCCGACCAATCTAGAGCTGGGGGAGCCAATGAAAATGGATTCAATGCGATGGATAGGCGGGACCTTGTGGCCTTTGGGTGGACGGAGCAACTGAATCACGACTTGCTAGACTGCTACGATACGAGTGTGGCCCGTGAACGGGGTTACATGGCACGGCTGCATGCTCTGTGGTGCGAGAAACACCCGGAGCTATCGCACTTTTCGCAGCAACGTCTGCGAAACCATGCTGAACTACTCCGTAAAAGTGGCTATGTATGCTGAACGCCTACTCTACCACAGCTAGAACAAGCCGGCAACAAACTCTACGCTGTTACTTCACCTATGCTCCCCAATAGTATTTAAAACTGGCATGCATATATTTCTTAAGGGGGGCCTTCTTAATCGTTTTCTCAAAAGAAGAGTAACAATTTCCCATGTTGAAATTTCATATATATTTGTAGATACGCGCAGTACGATATCACCTCACTGGTATATATGGCAGTATATATATATAGTCTGTACGTTGTCGCCTCAGGCGGTGTTGCCACGTCTGAAAGGTATGTTCTTAATGCTCTTACCGTACCTGCATCCAAGCCTCCCAGTTATCACTGTGATCTGTCGATCCAGTAAACTCAGTTAATCATTGATTCAAGTTGCGCAAATGATCGTTTAAACAATTAATTATTGTTTTTAAGAATCTTATCTCATTTTCTTATATTTTCATTTTCAACACTTCGTTTTTTTTCAATTGAAATAAGGCTAATATTACTACAATTTAACAAACTTAATAGTTGGAACAAATTATTATTGTTTATACCTATCTACTCTTACAGTAATGCTGTACAGTTAAAGTGTCTTCAAAATAATATCCACTTTTGTTTACTTTTCAACTAAATTTAGGAGATAATTAAAGCGAATCAACAAAAAACATTGTTTGGGTCCACTTTACACTTAAACTAAGCTAATAAGTAATTTTCAGTGAAAAATGAATTGCATAAACAATTTATGATTGTTATCGATGAAGAATAAAGTATTTGAGGTATTCCTCAAATTGTGTAGATGGGTCATATTGAATATAACTTTTCCTTTAAAAAACTAATCTCGTCAATTAATATATTTAAAACATTAGTAAAAGATTGAAAATATTTAATTAAAAAAAGAAATTCTATCTTTAAAACACTTTCTCTTGGTTTTTATTAATGATTTCATTATAACTATGAAGTCAAAGAAAAACTGAAAATTTCTGAAAAAGCCAAAATAAAATATAAGTTAAAAATTTTTTAAATTTAGATAAAACTGCATCTATCAAGCGTTACTCTAGGATAAAACGTGGTAAATTAAAAAAAACTAAATTTTCTAGCATTACTCTAAAATAAAATCTTTATGAATAATAATGAATGTTTCAAACAAATTTAAAAATATTATTAATGTAAAACAAGTAAAAAGTAGGTTGTGTATTCCCCTGCTGCCTATATATGGCATTCATTTTGTAAAAAAAATGATAAGAAAACAAAATTTTATTCTATAACAAAAATTTAATCAGAAAATAATTGCTATGCATAAAATTATAATACAATTCAACCCTAATTTATGCGAAATTTTAACAGAGTGTCTACCTCACATTTGTGTTATTAATATTTTACAACATAGAAATTTAAAAATCACATATTTTATTTAAAACTTGTTCTAGACTCTAATAATGTTGATGAAAATTGCGCAGAACCTACAGAAAAATTGTAATTGATACGCAAAGCTGATACCAAAATTTATGTACAGTCTGTCAAGTTAAAGCGTGGGTAACTTTTTTGGTAAAATATTTTATTTAAACGCATGTTTCTACATGGAATTACATTTGTCAAGGTGTCGA
>NC_046660.1:149075598-149088251 GCF_010883055.1 Belonocnema kinseyi
TGAAAGAGGGAGCTCTTCTTAATATTTTGACACCAAAATCATGTCGATACACCTTACCGACAGCGAGTAAAGCCACCCACGCTTTAACTTGACAGACTGTATCGCAGTTCTCTTGGTAACATTTTCTACGTTTACACAACCAAAAATGTATCGCATTTTAAATGCTACGATTTCGAAGCCTTCACGCCAATGTTCGATTTTCTATATCGTTTGACTATTCATTTTTTACTGCAGTAGGAGAAAAATGTCTAAAATTCTAAAATTATCATCGTGTTTTATGCCCCTGATTACATTTCTATTTTTTAAAAAAGCATTTTTGTATTTATTTTAAAAGCCATATTTTGCAATCTACTTGTGCAATAATCTATCAAAAGTGTAAATAAATTTTACAAAATACAAATTTTCAAAATTGAAAAAAGCGTACATCTTTTAAAGGTCATCGTGTTCTACATTTTTTGCCAAATAAATTTAGTTTAAAAAATGTAAAATTGACCAGAAAATATGATTCAATTTAGATGCTGTTTAAAAATAGCGATAATTTTGAAAATGTTCACCCGATTTATATTAATATTCTGTTTGGGAAAAGCATATTATTTTCTATTTATTATGCGTTAGAAATTGTTCAATAATATAAACCTAATATAAACCTAATTATCTGAACTCCTTGAATTCTCTGAATTCCTTAAATTTCTTGAAATCGCTGCATTCCTTAAATTTTTGGAATACTTTGGATTTTCCGAATTCGTTCAATTCTTTCAATTACTCGAAATCTCTGAATTCCTCAAATATTCTGAATCCCGTGAATTCTCTTAAACCACTAAATTAGTTATATTCTTTGAATTCTGTAAATAACTTGAATTCTCTGAGTTCCTTGAATTCGAAAATACATTGAATTCCCTGAACTACTTAAATTAGATGAATTTCATTAACTCTATAAATTCCTTAAATTCTATAACTTTTTTCAATTCTATGTATTCATCGAATTCTATGAATTTCTCGAATTTCCTGGATCCCTTGAATTTTCGGAACCCCTTGAATTTACAGAATGCCTTGTAGTTTCTGAATACTTTAAATTTTCTTAACCAATGTTTCTCTTGATTCCTTTAATACTCTGCATTCCTTGTATTCTCTAAATTCCTTGCATTCTCTAAATTCTCTGAATTCCTTGGATTCTCTTGATCCCTTGTATTCTCTAAACCCTTTAAATTCATAGAATGCCTTTAAGTTGCTGACTGCATCGAATTCTATTATTTCAATGTTTCTCTGAATTCCTTAAATATTTGGAGTACCTTAAATTATCTGAATTTCTTAAGCTCTCTTAAGGGCATGTGATACTTACAGTTTCCCCGTCTTTTTTCCACAAAAATGAAAATTTTTACAAAGTGAATTCGGAGATGGTATAAAATATCATAATGGACGTCCCCGGACTCTTTTTGAGGGATAATGACAAAAAAAGATTTTTTCATCTCTGCCTTTCCGATAATCTGGAAATTATTTATGAAATAAAATTTTTTGATTGTCTGCAAACAAGGTTAGTTCCGGGAGATTAGTTACTATGTTTATATGTAAGTCCAAAGTCTTCGGCCAAAAATATTGTGTAGTTTGAAAGTAACGATCGGGTCAATTGTAACACACATAACCTAGAAATATACACGCACGTTGTTAGCAATATCAAACATTTTTTGATAAAAAAAGACACAAAAAAAGTGTGTGGGAACGTCCGTGAGCATGTTCGCTATCATTTCCCAGATATTGAAGGCAAAATATTTCTTATCCTAGGAAAAAAGCCGGGGGAATCTAACACTGAAAAAATCGATACTATTTCCTAAGTGCTATGCAAATTAATCACATTTTGCTAAATTAAAACTTTTTTGGGAACCTAAAACTGGTAAAATCGACAATTTTTTAAGTATCACATGCCCTTAATTTCTGTAATTCACTAAATTCCTTGAATTTTATACATTCCTTAAATTAAATTAATTCCTGAATACTCTGGATTCTCTAAATTCGCAAAATTTCTTGAATTCTAATAATTCGTTGATGTCCCTCAATCTTTGAATTCACGGAATGCCTTGAATTTGCTAAATATCTCACATTCTCTGAATTCAATGTTTCTCTGAATTTCTTGAACTCTCGGGATCACTTGAATCATCTGAATTTCTGGAATTTACTCATTTCCAGAATTCAGAGAATTCCTTGAATTCTCTGAAATCCTAGTATTTTCTTAATTTCTTGATATCTGTGAATTCCTGGAATTCTCCGAATTGCTTGTATTTTCTGAATTCCTTGATATCTGTG
This sequence comes from Belonocnema kinseyi, assembly GCF_010883055.1. Classification (NCBI taxonomy): domain Eukaryota; kingdom Metazoa; phylum Arthropoda; class Insecta; order Hymenoptera; family Cynipidae; genus Belonocnema; species Belonocnema kinseyi. The sequence goes on from NC_046660.1 coordinate 149,077,897, forward strand.
AATTCCTTGATATATGTATATTCCTTGCATTTAAGGAATGACTTGAATTTCCTGAATTCATTGAATTTAAGGAATATATTTAATTTCCTCAATTTCTTGAACTCGCGGAATTCCTCAGGTAGGCTGAATGCCATTAATTTTCTTAATTCTTTGAATTCTCCGAATTCCTTGAATTTGTGAACTATATGATTTCCATTAAGCGTATTCAGATATTATTCTTTTAGTTTTTATGAAGCTATTTAATTGAATCTTAAAACTTAGGGCGAAAAAGGATTTTTGTCTAAACTGAATAAAAAAATAAAAAAGTACATTTATTCAATTTTTCCTTGAAATTGGGTTTATTTACGAATTTTAAGATTTTTTACTTTGTTTCTTTTAATTCATTGGAATTCTTTTGAATTATTAAAACTCACCTCATTCCTTCCAAAACTTATTTTTACCTAAATATAGGTTATTTTAGAAGATTATAAAGAAATTGGTGTTGGATTCTAGTAATTTAATGAGATTCGGAAGAAGTTTAAATATTTCAGGGCAATAGAAACGATTCGCAGGCACTTTTAAGAGCTTTTGAGAAGTTTTGAGAAATTTTAAAAGATATCAAAATAATAAAAATGTTTTAGGAAATTTTAAAAGATGCCTAGAACTTTTTTATTTATGTCGAAAGCTTATAGGATTTTCAAAAAATATGAATTATTTAGGGTATTCTAAGAGGTTCCATAGAATTTTCAAGAGAACTCATTCAATAAATAAACAATGAAAATTTTCTTTTTTTACGTCTTTTATATATTTGATATTATACTATTTCTCATTCGTGAAAATTCAATTACATTCTTGAACTTTATTTAGGAATAATTCTATATAAATTTACTTCTCTACAATTCATAAATATGGAAAATAGCGTGCGGTCAAAATGCTTCAAGAGCCAAGGCATGCGTAGCGTGACTACTTTTATAATTTCTTGTTTGAATAATTATGAACCTAATATTCTTTGAAGAAAATTATTCTGAAATTTTATTTTTTATTTTTTTTTTTATTTACCAAACTACAAATTTAAAAATAAATATTGTCAAGTAATATGAAGACCATTTTTAAAAGGTTTAAAATTCACAAATGTTACTTGTATTAAGCTAAAAAGGATAAAAATCAAGGGTTCTTAGTTTATATCTTCTGCACTTTCGCGTTATAATTTATTGAAAAAAATATATTTTGGGTGGTATGAAAATGATTAATTTTCGAATACCTAAATGTCTAAAATGGTCGACTTTTTAGCAATTACCCATGAAATATGTCAATAGAAAGAATGAAAAACTTTACTCTAAATTTCATGAACTTAGTTTTTTCTTTTTTTTCTCTTTGACCACTTCTAAAATTGATGCACTAAATTCTTTATTTCTGTTATTTAAATTTTAATGACTTAACGCTTCTTATGTCTTAATTTTTTTATTGGACCTACGGATAATTCTTCTAATGCATTTTCTAGGTTTGCAGTTAAGTTTGAAATAAATTAAACTTTTGCTTAATTTTTAATAAAATTGACAAAAAAGGGCAATTCATTATTGCGACAAGAAGAGAAGCCCAAACCTAAATAATGACAAAATTATGCAAAAGATGTCATATTTACTAAAGTAATTCCATTCCTTGTTTATAAAATAAAAGATTTGCAAAAAAGATTTAAAATTTATTTAAATTTTAGGTTTTTATTAGTTTTTCACTGAAAAATACCATTCCTGAGAAAAAATTATAAGGATTTCAAATTTTCAACATCTTTAAGTTTTTTAGCCTTATTTCACACCAAAAATGTATATTACAATTAAAAAATTATTTTACACAAAAATCATTCAATTTTAAACTTTCATAATTTTTAAAATAATTTTATGTTATGTTAACATTTTACACGAAAAACTGGTACTTTAAATGAAAAATCACTACAGTTCGAATTTAGGGTTTTAAGTTTTTGAACTGGAAATTAATTCAATTTTGAATAAAAAAAGTACTGAATCTCAAAGAATGTGTATTATTTGGCAACAACTTGAGGTTATGTTAGAGTATTTCATGTGAAAAAGGCATTTTTTCACAGAAATCATTGCATTTGAATACAACCTCTATGTTTAAAATAAATTATATCTCAAACATCTGAAAAAAGATTCAGGAATTTTTAGTTACTGTAGGTTATCATAGTGGAAATCGGTATTTTTACTACATAATTCTTAGATTTCAAATAAGATTAAAAATTTTTCTCAGTTTTAGGTCTTACGGTATTCCTTTTGACGGAAAATATTGATATATATGTTTCAAAGAAGATTTACAATTTTAAAACAATTCAACATTATTTTAAAGTTTTTTACCAGAAATCTGATATTTCAAACAAAAATCATTGAATTTCAAAGAACATTTATAGTTTTAGAGGAATTTAGGTTCCATTAAGGTTTTTCGCCACTGTCTGTTAGTACTATGCCAACCATCGGCATAGTACTGGTTTACTACTGGCTCAGTACTGACTGTAATTACTGGTAGAATACCGACGCAGGAATTCCGCCAACGGTTGGCGACATACTGGTTCACAACTGACCAAGCACTGACCGTCACCTTTGTTGAAATACCGGCACAGAAGTTCCGTTAACGGTTGGCGTGATACTAGTAATCTACTGCCTAGTACTGATGCATATTACTGGTAACATACTGGCACAAGAGTTCAACCAATGGTTGGCATTATACTGGTTTACAACTGGCCCCGTACTGACTTTAATTACTGGTGTAATATCGGCACGGGTGTTCGCCTAACGGTTGGCGTGATACTGATGCCCTACTTTTGCAGTATTGATACGTATTACTGGTAAAATACTGAAACAAGAGTTCAAAGAACGTTTGGGATCATACTGTTTTACAACTGGCCCAGTACTGACTTTCGCCACTGGTGCAATACCGGCACAGGAGTTCCGCCAACAGTTTGCGTGATACTGGATCGACTACTGGCGCAGTACTGATACGTATTACTGGTAAAATACTGACACCAGCGTTTAACCAACGGTTGGTATCATACTTGTGTACTACTGGCTTAGGAACCATATTTATTACTAGTGAAATATACTGACATAAGAGTTTAACTAACGATTGGCATCGTACTGGATTGCAACTGGCCCAGTACTGACCATTACCACTGGTGTTATACAGGCACAGGTGTTTCGCCAACGGTTGGCGTGATACTGGATCTATTACTAGAGCAGTACTGTACGTATAACTGGTCAAATACTGACACAAGAGTTGAAACAAGGGATGGTGGCATACTGGTGTACTACTGGCTTAAAATTAATATGCATTACTGGTTTCTCTTTACATCCTGCTCCTTGGCGCTCAATTTTTGGTTTTATACCAATTTTTTAATGTTTCCTTTTATAATATTAAGTAATGCGAGTATGTCAAAATGACCATTCTGGTTCTAGTAGCAGTACGACGAAGAGAATGAAATAATAAGTAACGGTGGATGATTTGAGTAAATATTATCATCGGAACTGTGATTCTGATTGCGAATGCATATTATAATGAGAATGCTGACTACGCTAAAACAGAAAAATGATTTCCTCTTGAAGCTTCACAATCATAATTTCAATCAAAAATAGCTTCTTTGAATTAGACATACACTTATTTACTTGTAAATCAATATCTGTTGAAATTAAAAATGTACGTTTAATGTTAAGAAGGTGCATTCACTAATATTATGAGGATGTATATAAATATAAAAAAGATTATTTTATATGTTATTATTATTATAAATAACATATAGTGTTTCTTCAGTTTTAAATTTGTTGTTTCTTTGTAATTATTACTAAGTTTGAACTTTTTTGATATTTGGAATAAAATTGTCTCTTTTCTTCCCATTTCAATATATAAACTCTGCTTTTTTAAATAAGCAATCAATAATGTTGCAAGTGTAGCAATATAATGACTTACACATATCCCAATTGTTTCCAAAATTATTCACGACTTGATAATTTGAAAAGACATGAGAAATACTCTTGCAAGATGAAGAATCTTATGTATGGTGAGAAACATATTGATCAAATTACAATATTACCTGATTTTATAGGAACGATTAGTCAAGACAGCAACAAACAGAGTGATAAGTCCAATAAAGGAATTCAGCAGAAGCATACCATTTTTAAACGTGACAGGGAATGTTCACAGAATGTTAAAAATGAAGCGAAACCAAATGTTAAGACACAGAAAGTAAAATTAACAGAAAAAGAACAGCAACAAGAATTTGATGAAAATGCCAATTCTCCATCCGTGAGATTCAGTATTAAAAGTGATACTGATAATGATAATGATGATGAAGGAGAAGAAGACGAAGCTGATGATGATTATAACGATGAAGATAAGAGTGATGATTCTGAAGGTGAATTTTCCTCTGAATATGAAGTAGAAGCAAGTGAAACCGCAAAAATGTCAGATTTCTAGGAAAATCCAAACGTATTGGTAGATCCTTTGCGTGTACTTTTTCAATCGCAAGCAGTTGGAAGCAGAAATAATACACTTGCAATCATTCCAATCATTATTGACATAAGAGATGCTGGCATTATTGAATAATGCGTGTAGTAGCTGATGATAATATTTTAATAGTTAATTTAATCTTCTGAACTGTTGAATAGGCATTCGTAATATTTGATAAAATATTTTTGTAATTAATTTGAAAACACTTATAAAATAGAATCAATACTATACTAAGGAATCAATAAGTTAATTTATTATTCAATATTATACACTTCGTTTTATATATAATAATTATGCATGTTAAATAAATCCAATTTTTTTAAATATACACATGTTTATTTACTCACTACATCCACCTAGAAATATAAAAATTATTTCAAACAAAGTACAGGACTTTCATGAAAATTCTAATATTTGATTTAAGGTTTATTATTCATTCAATATCTATTCTTCCTCCTTATCCTTTTGATCAAAAATTTTCTTTCTTCCTCCCCATATTATAACAGTATACTGAACTTGCTTAACTTGATTACTTGTAACTTATACAAACAGCAGAGTTTGAAATCTTCAGTACTTCTGTCTATATTATAAAAATAGATTTCTAGACAATTGAAATGCGATATATATACAAAGAGTTTTTTGCAAAGTTCTAATGGTTTATTATTGCATTTTCACGTGTTCATTTATATACATGCACAACTTTACACCTATAATCAATTATAGAGATAAAATTGATATATAGTCATTTTTGACTATTGATTAGTAAATCTAGTATAAGAATTATTATATTCTGAATGCTACCCAAATATCAAATCACAACTTTACTTTAATTTTAAAAAACTGTTTATCTGAAAGACGCATTTGTCATGTGATATTAACAGTAGAAAGAATGCCTACAATAATTTTAGAAAAATTAAAAAAACGGGAGATTTTAAAATTAAAAAATGTTGTTCTTTTTTTTGAACATGCATAAATTTGGCGATTTTAATTATATTAGAGTTTTTTTAAATATTTGTAATAAGACGCAGTTTGGATAAAATAATTTTCAAAAAAAAATTTTCAAAACTTCTTGGATTATTCAAAATCAAATTTATTACTGAGTTTGTGAAAAAGTCCACTTTTTATTTTCTCTATTTTTTCATTCAGATAGCTTACAATTTATTACACGTTTTGTCGAAAACTAAGGAGATCCCTTTTTAATATTTACAGTGGTTGTAGATGACATTGTAAGCTATCTATATGAAAAAACTGAAGAAAATAAAAGGTGTATTCATTTGAGAAATACAGTTCGAAAACTTAATTTTGAAAAAACCTAAGAAGCTTTTGAATTTTTGTCAAAAAAAAATATATTACTTTCTAGTTGTTTGAAGGGATGTTTTGAGAAACTCCATTACTTTTTACTTATTTCCAGGTTTCCCCTTACTTGGGGCCAACCTTATCAAAGACCTTTGGAAATGAGTTATTCGTAAAATAGTATTGAACTATTAATATTAGGTTCCTTCTTGGAAAATTTTACTAATTTTGAGATGGAACTAACCAAACTCCCAAATTAAGGAATACAAATTTGTACAATAAGTTAAATACTCTCATATTTATTTGATTAAGAAGTTAGTAATAAAATGTAGAATTAAATAATAATATATAAAATGATCCTTTTTAATATTTATATACATCCTCATAATATTAGTATATATTTTAAATATCAAAATATATTGGTTCATAAGTAAATAAGTGTATGTCTAATTCAAATGATGATATATTCAAATAATATAATATTTACTCAAATCACCCACCGGTACTTATTAGTGCATTCTCTTCGTCATACTACTACTAGAACCAGAATAGTCATTTTGACATACACGCATTACTTAACATTATAAAAGAAACATTAAAAAATTGGTATAAAACCAAAAAATGAGCGCCAAGGAGCAGGGTGTAAAGAGAAAGGGAGAGAGAGAGAGCGCGACATATGCATATATACCTTGCTTAGCGTGGGACTAGTAGGGATATCGAAGAGGAGCTTTTGGAGTTCAGAGGAATTGCGGAATGCCCACACAAAATGGAAACGCGATTAGAAAGAGCATGTATCGAAAGCATAGTTGGAAATAGAAGGACAGAGAGGTATGGAATCAGTCTATTCGTTCGTACGTTCCATCTTTTTCAATCCACTCAGCAAGTTTTTACATATGAGTAAGATCTTTAAAAATTTGAATTCTCTGACCTTTATCTAACAGAAACAATAGTAAAAAGCCTGAAATTAAATAACATATGAAATGGCTGGGATTCGACGATTCTCATAATAATTGGATAAGTAATTCAATATTATAAAACATGTTCATGTGTAAGTATGAGTACATTACATATTTTACTAATAAAGAAATATTTTCCCAGATAAATATGTGGTTTTATATTCACGTATATTCCCTTAAAAATAAGTGAATAAGTGAACTCTACTCCTTTTACTAATTTTTCTTTCATCTTGAACGAATTTTTCAGATTTATTTTACAGGTATTTCTCGCATTCATTCTTCAGCAGAAGAAGACCTTTTTTATTCGTAATTAAAAAATTGTTACATATTTCTAATATTATTTGATATTATAATGATTTTTATTATGTAATTAATCATAGAATCATCATCATTTGTTCCACTTCCCATTTTACAAGTTCAAATGCCACTCCTGTGCAAACGCGCATGCCTGAGTGAAGACACGCGTTTGCGAGCGTTGATCCAAAAATGTGGATTTTATTCTATGTAGAATATACTAAAATTAAGTTGTTTTTATCATCAAATGTTCCATTTTACATATTTTTTAACAATATCTTCAAATTATAACCAAGTTTCACGATTACTGGGACCGTTACAATTACTAGGGCATTCACCTGAAGCATTTGTAAATTTGATAATCGTGAAATAAAAAAAAATCAGATATAACCATACTTCTATACACGGATTTAAGATTCAAGTGATTTAATTTGTAATGTTAGACTTTAAATTGTAGAAGTGAGAACTTTTAAATTTGCAGTTGATCATTTTCGAGTACTTTGATTTTTAATAATTTGGCTTCGCATATTTCACTTAAAAGTTTTCACTTGTAAGACTATTTTCTTTAAATAATATATATTTTTTAAACTGTTTTAATTTTTTATTTAATAAAAACTTCACTCTCCACTTTTCACATTTTCAACATATTAAAAAAATTCTTATCATCCATGTATTATAAGAGTATTTATTTTTAATGGAAAATTTTTTAGCGCAAACTTGTTGCTCTTATTACAATTATATATGTGTGACGCAGTATATTGATTTTTCTTTGGTACTTTATTTACTTATAAAGAATTTCCTTGCAGTGATATATTATTATACAGATGCATTTTATTATTTCCTCTGCATAAATTCTCCTCTTCATTCATCCAATATCTGCATGTTCTCACTCCTTTTCCCATTCTAAACCGTACAACCCTACTCCATTTTTCTTCCTTTCTTATTTTTTGCAGATATTCTGGTTCCGTCAACCTTTTGACCATCATATACCATCTATTGTACCTCGAATCTATAATCTTTGTACATCTCTCTTCTCCTTGTTTAACCAATAGCTCTAACTCTATGTCCTGCCACTCCATAACCCCTTCTCGAATATTACACACCCTTCTTATTTTTCTCCTTTCTACCACCCATCTTGAATTTCCCACATTACCTCTCGCTTCATTGTTCCGAATTTCACCGAAACATGCTTGTGCAATTTTACTTCCCTCTCCCCTTTTTATCTTCTCTTCAAACCTCCATGCTCTCTTAATTTGTCTAGTAACCATACTTTCTCTTCCTAACTTTTCTTTTAACATATATCCTGGGCAACTCCAGCTAACCCCCATTATCTACCTCAGGAATCGCTCATGCATACTCTCTACTTTCCTATGTTCCTTCCATCCCCAAATCTCCACACCATAACACAACACCGCCCACACCAATGCATCAAACAACCAGACCCTAATTCTCCAATCGATCTTGAACCATCTCTTTCCTATACCCCATACTTGGCCCATTACTTCACTCGCACATTCAATTCTTTTTCTCACCTGCAGCTCGTTTTCTCCTTCTGCCTCAAACCAAAAACCTAGGTAACAGAACTCCTCCACAATTTCCACTTTTTATCCGTTCATCCTCCAAACGTAATTTATTTTGCTCTTTCTATTTCTGAAACACATCACCTTTGTCTCATCTACGTTCACCGTCAGCTCTTTTGTTCCCACTTAGTCTTCGAAGATTCTCATCACTAGGTTCATCCCCTTCTCATCATCTGCTAATAGAACTACATCGTCCGCGTATGCTAGAGAGTATAGTTTGCTATTAGCCAAAACCGTTCCTCCTTTCCCTTTCTCTTCTAGCTTCTCCTCTAAGTCTGCCAATAGGATACTAAATAGTAACGGACTCAAAGGGCACCCTAGCCTTAGACGTCGGCTTGTCCAGAAAACCTGCCCTTTTTTCTTTCCTATTTTTACCCTAATCCTGGTTTTAGTAAAAATTTCCTTTATCCTCTCCACTAACTTTTCCTCTACACCCCTCTCTTTCATTGCCTACCATAGTACTTTTCTATTCACTGAGTCAAACTCTGCTTTGAAATCTATGAACAAAGCGACTAGTTTCCCTTGCTTTCTCCCCAAATTTCTGTTAACTAAATAGTTAAGTACGCAGATGTTGTCTATAGTTCCCATTCCTTTTCTAAATCCCGTCTGATTATGTGGGATACTTTCTTTTTGTTCTACCTGACTCTCCAACCTATTTCTTAAGATTTCTGCATATATTTTATAGCCGACTGACATGAGAGTGATCTCTCTGTATTCCTCTGCCTTCTTTCCTTCCCCTTTCTTGACATGCGGTACCACGAGTCCCGTCGTCCACTCTTCCGACCAAACTTCCCCTTTCCATACCTTGTTGCAGATCTCCCACATCCCATCCCTAATCCCTTCTCCTCCAAACTTCATCGCTTCGTTCTCCATCCCATCTTCTCCCGTCGCCTTGTTTCTTTTTAACCTATTTATTGCTTCATCGACTTCTTTTCTTGTTATCTCGTTCCCTTCCTCCATTTCTCCTTGGACTATCCTACACTTTTCCCCTTTGATCTTATTTTGCTCTCGACCTAATAGACCCTTAAAATAATTCGTCCATTCCTCCATTTCTATTTCTTTGTTAATGCCCTTCCTTTCCCCTCTATCCCTATTTATCACATCCCACAACCTACCTTCTTTGATCGCTTTTTCTACCTCTACTCTATAATTTTCCTTTCCCCTCTGTCTTTTTATTTCCAGCATCGTCTCATGTTCTTTTTTCCTCCTGTTATACCCCTCCTTCTCCATTTCCCCTTTTCTCCATTTGCTCACACACTCTTTTATTCTCTCTTTACTCTCCCAGCATTCCTCGTCCCACCAGCCTCCCTTTCCCCCTACTCTTTCTTCATTAGTACCCAGCTCACCCTTTACCTTTTCAATGAACCCCTTCAACCTTACAACTAACGAGTCTATTCCCTCCTCTTTTTCATACCTAACCTTCTCCTTTTCCATGTTTTGTTTAAACTCGTTTAATTTATCTACACCCCCAGATTCCCATTTTCGTGTTTCGTTCGCACCCTTATTCCTTTTCCCTCTGCCGCGCTTACTGACGCCACTTCTTAGTGTAACTATGACCGGGAAGTGTTACTAATTTTAGTGAATTTCACACATGATAAAAATATTGTCCTTTTAAATATCGTGTATTTACAGAGAAAAAGGGAAACTCATGAAAGCCGGGAAAGACTGTGGTCTCTGTTACGTGAAAAAACATATAAATAACACAAGTTTCATGTTTAAAATGAACAGCATTAATTAATTCTTT
>NC_046660.1:149088351-149090236 GCF_010883055.1 Belonocnema kinseyi
GAAAGAGAGGCGACACTAAGACCAACCGCGGGCAGGCATCCAATAGATGAAGAGCGATGCTTTACGACCCGGAGAAACATCAACAACAAGGTTTCTCTCAAGACTAAAAATCTGGCTGAAATGGATGACGAACTTCGTGGACATTTTTCCGGTGAATCCGACCTCTGGGCTATCAATTATTGTGTGTATAATGCAGCGAGAGCTTTGGCCGAAGCGAACCGTAAAACAAAACCAACGGCTGATCATAAGACCAAAAGACGAATCCATCAACTTACCGTAAAGATAGGCTGGGCAAGACAGTACACGTCCCGCATTCAATGTGTGATTGACTACATCACATCTGGCAGGAATTTTACTGCCAAGGTTCGAAAGTTCTGGCGCGAACTTCGGACCCGTTATCACACACTTAACAAGTCAAAGCTGCTGACCATCTGGCAGCATATTTTTGAGAGAATACGGATACTATCTGACGCTAAGTGAAGTCTAGAGCGGAGGGAGAGGTGGATCAGAGAAAATCAACAGTTTCTCTCTGACCCATCTCGACTCTTCCAAGACCATCCAGTTACTGTCGAAAACCCACCCAAACCAGAGGTGTTCGAAGTATTTTGGAGAGAAGTCTACGAAGTTCAGCATAGACTGGACGAAGACTTAGAAAATATGAATAGCTTCAAGGAGTTATGTGTTGCCCTCATAACACCTGATAAAGAATGCCCACCCATCACTACCGAGGAGGTGAAAAAAGTATTAAGAGAGATGAAGAACTATTCCGCACCGGGACCAGATTGTATCAAAACCTTCTGGTGGCAGAAGTTTTCTTCAACCCATCAGCATTTGGCCCGTATTTTCACCTTATATTTGAAGTCGGAAGAGCCGATTCCAGAGTGGTGGTGTCTTTCAGGGCGACACCATGAGCCCCTCCTCTTTTGCCTTACATTATTCCCACTATCTCTAGCACTGCGCCATTCCGACGCGTACTTGTGCGGCAAACCTGCAGATCGAAAGTACCAGGTCACTCATGTATTTTACATGGACGATCTTAAGATCTATGCTCAAAACAGAGAGCAACTGCATCTAGCTCTGGGGATTGTCGAACGATATACTAAGGAAATTAGAATGGAATGTGGGTTAGACAAATGCGCCAAGGTTTATTTGAAGCGAGGAAAACTTTATGGCATCCCTGAAGATCCTGAGCTCGTGGATAGAAGCGCCATACGACATATTGGCGCTGGAGAGACTTATACATACCTGGGCGTACCACAGAGCCGCATTCAGGATGTGACAGAAGGTTATGCACATGAACAAAAGCATGCATCTTAAGTCTTCCGTTCCGCGACTGTACATCTCACGCCGTCAAGGGTGTCGCGGAATATTGAGTCTTAATTGTTTTCACAACAGGATTATTCTGGGTACAACACATAGAGTTGCAAATGGAAGAACCCTCTTCTTAAAATGGTCAGGAATCACGAGGAAGTAGGCAAAGGAGCATTTCTGTACAAAGCAGCGGAGGAGGCTGCTGAAACTCTCGGACTTGACTTCAGTATTAGGGGTGAGCAAAATGCATCAAATCTAATCCATCTCGAGTACTCACTCCTGAAAGCCCGGATTAAGAAAGCACAAGAGAAAAACTTTCGTGAACAGCTCCTAGATAAGAGGATGCACGGTATCTTCCACAGAAATGTGAAGGATCAGTCAATGTCTTGTGAGCTAACGTTTGCTTTCCATATATCGCCCGGATTGAAGTCTGGTAAGAGGATTTCATTTTTGCATGCCAAGACGCAGTCAATTCCACCTTAACATACCGTCGCCACATTTTGAGCCAAGGCATTCCCGATGATAGCTGCAGGGCGTGCCATGCACACCCCGAGCATTTAGCTCACATACTATC
>NC_046660.1:149090336-149094890 GCF_010883055.1 Belonocnema kinseyi
ATATACGTGAATATAAGACCACATATTTAACTGAGAAAATATTTCTTTATTAGTAAAATATGTAATGTACACATACATACACATGAACATGTTTTATAATATTGAATTGCTTATCCAACTATTAAGAAATTCGTCGAATCCCAGCCATTTCAGATATTATTTAATTTCACGCTTTTTACTATTGTTTCTGTTAGATAAAGGTCAGAGAATTCAAATTTTGAAAGATGTTACTCATATGTGAAAACTTGCTGAGTGAATTGAAAAAGATGGAACGTACGAACGAATGGACTGATTCCATACCTCTCTGTCCTTCTATTTCCAACTATGCTTTCTATACCTGCTCTATCTAATTCCTGAACAATTACTCACGTTTGTTGCCAAGCTTTAGCGTGTCTAGGGCGTAGTATTATATTCGAAATTGAAACATAGAAACAATGCAATTTATCTAAGTTTTTCGCATGATCGAGTCCAAAACATATGGAACTGACGAGGGGAAGGGTATCTGGAAAAGGGAGTGGGCGTGGCTTGTATTCCGACGTATGTACACTAGGGTGGTCCCATTATGCTTTGCGATTTTTTTCATTCTAGAGGGCAAGATGCCCCCAGTTTCCATTTCCGGAGAAATAAAATCCGGATTTTTTTTTCGAAAAAAAAACTGCCACCGCCGTTCCCGTAGCGTCCCAAATATGACAATTTGAATATTTACCATGACTTTTTAAACGGTTTTCTATTGTTTAAACAAATATAAATTATAAAAACAGTTATTTATTCCTCAAAAATCTGAAAAATAATCGTATTTTCTGATTGAAATGTTGTTTTTTGTCATTGTTTAGAGTAAAACATTTTTCTAGAAACACAATGTAATTATTTAAACAATTAATTATTATTCATTTTCAGAATTTCTAACAATTAGGCCATATATGTCCACTTTCTTACAAATTGATATTCTACGCTGCTTTTTGTTGAATAATTACATGATTTTGATACATTTCTTCTGATGCTTAACCAATTTCTAAGTATTTATTTTTCGATAACTTATAAGATGAAATGAAATAGAAGACATACAATTAATTACGATTTTATAAGTATTTTTGAAAAACTAATTATTTAAACGAATTATATTTGTTTAAACCATTAAAAAGTGGTAAATGTATTTTTTCTATATTGTATACAGTCAGAAACATAATTGTATTGGTTCTACTTTATTGCGTTTTTTTAGTTATGAAAAAACTGCTTGAGCAAATAAAGATTGTTTAAAGAAATATGGCAAGCAATACGTACAAACATACGTACAAATACTAGGCAGTCTGATAAGTCCCTGAAAAATGAAACGCGGAGACGTTTTTTTGGCCAAAGTTGGTTTTATTTTTTAACATACTCTCCTTTTAGGTCGATACAGCGAGTCCAACGATTTTCTAACTTTTTGATACTGTCCGAAAAGTACTCGGTCGGAAGGTCTCCAAAATATGCCTCAGTTTCTACTAGGAGCTCCTTATTTGAGTAAAGCGCTTACCAGTGAGCCATCTCTTCAGGTTGGGGAACAAGTAATAGTCGCTGGGGTCCAGGTCTGGTGAATACGGTAGCTGAGGAATCAATTCGAAGCCGATTTCATGCAATTTTGCTTGTGCAACTAAGCATGAATGAACAGACGCATTGTCGTGATGATAGAGCGGTTTTTTCTTCTTCAAATACGGTCGTTTTTCGGCGATTTCGATTTTCAATCGGTCCAATAATGATGAATAGTATGCTCCGATTATGGTTTTACCTTTTTCAAGATACTCCACGAATATTATGCCATGTGCATCCCAAAATACGGATGCCATAACCTTTCCGACCCATTGTTGCGTTTTTGGATGCTTCGGAGCACTTTGTCCCGGTGGAACCCACTGTTTTGCCTGTTGCGTTAACTCAGGAGTGTAGTAGTGGATCCAGGTTTCATCAATGGTTATGAATCGGCGCAAAAACTCGGTCGGCTTACGCGAAAATAATGCCAAATTCTGCTGGGAAGTTATCACACGAATTCGTTTTTGTTCCACTATGAGCAAACGCGGCAACCATCGCGCGTAGAGCTTCTTCATGCCCAAAACTGAATGCACGATATTGCCCACACGTTCCAATGATATGCCTACAGCATTAGCTACCTCTCTCAATACGGCCACAACGAAACTCGGTAAACCACTTATGAATCGTTCAAATCGACGGTGCAGAGTCGGGTAATACTTATCCAGCTTGGCCTTGGTCTCGGATATCGTTTTCTTGAGAAGATAGTAGTGTTTGATCAAAATTCGAAACTCAGATTTTTCCATATTAAAAAAAACTCGGAGGTTAGTCACTTCTCAGTGCTGTAACTTGTAAATGCGTAAACATAAATGGCTGAAGTTTTGACAGACGTCATTTGAAGGATCAAGCTCGACGAAAATGGTTCACATTAGTGAATACTAATGCCATCTCATAGAATTTTCAGGTACTTATCAGACTGCCTAGTACGTGCAAACAATGACCAACAATTGTATTTTAATCAGAAAATACGACTATTTTGTACATCTTTAGAAATAAATAATTGTTTAAATAATTTGAACTTGTATAAGCCATTGCCAATATCTTAAAAAGTAATGGTATATATTCAAATTGTCGCTTAGTAATTATTTGTATGAAAAAGATGGCGGAGATTGCTAAAAAGTAACAATAATATAGATAAAAATTAATTTTTTGGTTTTTTGGTCATATTAAGGGGCGCTGCGGGTAAGGTAGGGATAAGTTGAAAGTAAAAGTTATTAATATTGTTTTATATCGTAGAAACTCCTCTCGAATCTTTGAAAAATGTTGCACGTTTGGATGAAACCCTGGAACATAAGTTCAATTTATCGAAAATTTAAAATTTCCTTATGTTAATTAAATGGAATATTGAAGTGCTCGATTGCACGTGTTAATCTTTGAATATCGAAAAAAGAGTACAGATTTTCTTTCTCAAGAAATAGAAACTTTCGAGGGAGGGAGGCTTGCTCCGCAGCCCGAAAAGGATTTTTTGGACCACCCTGATATACACTATACCTTAATTGAAATTAGTCGAAAAGGCAATAATTAATAAAGCCTAACTGCAACAATATATAATAATAATAATAACAATAATTAATTAATCGGTGGCTCAGTTGGTTAGACACTTGGACTTCACCTCAGAGGTCCGGGGTTCGATCCCTGAGCCGGTACCTCTGGAAATTTTTCAATGTACCTTTACCGAGGTTCTGGTGGGTCGGAACCCACCTTTAGCTGTAGTTCCCCCCATCGTGTACTTGACTGCAACCTAGTCCGTCAATGATGGGGTTAAAACCAGGCTGTGTCCAATATGTCTGGGCAGACTGCTCTCATCAGATCACTTGATTGCATTATAAAAATGCGTCCGTGACTGATGATATATACCGGGAGAGCCCCGTGCAAAATGATCAAATAAAAATCCAACTTTAACCAAAAATGCTTTCGACATATTGGGCAGTATAAGCCTGTGACAACATTTCGAAACAGAAATGTTTTTTTCCCATATTTGTTCTCGACCCGGTTTATTAAGGATTGGGTGGGACGAAAACAGTGCGTGTCTATGGAAGGAAGGATGAAAAGAAAGGGTGAAGGGGGGGAAGACGGGATGAGTGAGGAGTGAGACGGAAAACGTACGGGGTGCGGTGTCCGGGCTCTGAGCTGACGGACTCTAGTTCCGGGGCGCTTGTTGCCGCGGAGTGGCGGTTGCGGATGACTTTTGCGATTCTAGCCACCGATCGAGCTCGCACATACCTTGGGGTGGATTGGACTGACAGGTGGGTGGTATACCCGTTTATGATCCCCCTTGATAAACCTTTGCCAGGCTGAGAGGCCGTCCATGGGCGGGATGGTCGGGCGTAGCTATCCCGAAATACTCTTAAATCTAGGTGGTCGCCGAGTGCGGCATTTGTTTATATTTTTGTGGGGGAGGGGAAGGAGAGAAGTGTACCCGCCCAACCTAATCATCGAAATGGAGAATCGTCCTATGATTCCCACAGAATCGTTTTGAGGGAGGCGAGGCTAGCAAGGATGGAGAGAACGTCTCAGGCGTTTCATACGCTGATAAAATGAGGGTATCCGACCCTGGTTCCTCCGAAACCGTGACGGCAACTTCTGGCGTGAGGGGTACCGTCTTAGTGGGAGAAGGGGGAGCGACGCACGGAATGTAGCCTGAAGATTGGGCATCCGCACTTATGCCGGGTGTCGTTTGTTCCGCGTTGTTAGCCCGTCCGAATTCCTGGGGTTCCTCGACCGGTATAAACCGGAACTTGATAAATTCGCCCGGGACGGGCAATTCCGCAGATGGCGCGACTTTTAGTTCCCACGGACGGGGTGGGGTATTGGGAAAATTTCTCACTATGGGACGGCTGGGTCCGGCGGTGGGAGAGGCTGATATTTAATTCCTCCAACAACCCTTCCATCCAAATTTTAATTTAATGTGATTTCCCTTGTTAATTTCCCCATAAAACTAAAATAACGTGGCTACTTAATATTATTGTTAATATCCATAAAACTAAAATACGT
>NC_046660.1:149094990-149102639 GCF_010883055.1 Belonocnema kinseyi
AATCATTAATTAATAGTACAAAGTAATTGAGGGCCGCAATCGCCCGCCGGATCCCAATTTGTTTAATTTAACAACTCGGCTGTCCCCGAGTCACAGGCTGGTTTTATTTATTTAATTCTTTCTTGTAATTCTTTTCATTTTTGTTTTGTATGTTTTAAAACCACCATGTAACTCGAGGTGCCGGTTGAGCTCCCCGGTTCCGCCAGTGCGCTAGAGAAGGCAGAGTAGTGAGGTTAGAAGAAGAGGGAAGATAAGAAAGGAAGGAGAGAAGGCGTGCGTGGGAGGGAGTGAGAGAAACACTAGCGTACGTGAGCGAAGCCTGTTGCCGTGTTTTCGTGCGGAACGAAAACACGACGGCAGGCTCGTGATTTTCTTGAACCAAGGACCTTTCCGGGCCATTGCGGCTATGCAGGCACGCGGCAGATGTGCCGAAACAATGCTAATGGCTTTATGATGGGGTAAGCAGACTCGTCGTCGAAGCTCAAGAATCCTCAATTTGTCACGTTAGCCCTTCGCTTGGAATTACCACTCGGAAAATTCCAAGCGAAAGCGTGTGAACAAACTGTCGGATACTTGAAGTTGTCAATTTGTCGTTCTGACATACAACATATTGTCTAAAAATAATTCTCGAAACTTGCCATTTTTTTTAATTTTCTACTTGTGTTCAACTTTCAAATTATAGTTAGTTAATAATTAGTGTAAAAGTTAACAAATGTACGTGTGCATAAATGTTTTTATTTTGCAGAAATTGTTGATGTATTGCGTGGTTGATAGTTTTGCAGTTGGAAGTGTTATTCTTTAGTTAACATCTTATTAGTGAAATTATAAGAATTCTTCAATTCAAAATTTTTGTTTAATTATATTTCATTAATAACTATTCTTAAAGTTTGAAGTATTCTTAAAGAAGTATTTCTCAACTAAATCAAATATTGATGAAAAAACTATTACAATTTAGTAATAAAATTTGTTAAAAAATTTATTTAAAGTTGCCAGCACACATTTCAGGCCCTGGAAAATTACACCTGCCTTTTCAAATGTCCAAATTTCTAGACCACGGTGGCGACGAAATTATACTCATCTCTTATAATTCGGTCGCCACTAACACTTCTGTATGCACTTATAGGAACTCGAGATTACTCTTTTTCAAAAGGTCAAAAGTGTCTCCTGATTACAAATATCTTGGGCAGGTTTTTTAAACCTGGTTCAATTTAGGTTCAAACAATTTTTTAACAATAGTTTTAAACAGTGAAAATCAGGCACAGAAAAAGCTATCCACGCTACTCATATTGTTTACGGTAAAATTAACAATATAAGAAACGTTAATAGTTTATAACTTGAACATTGCAGTGTGTATAGGGTGGCGTACATTTATAAAAAATATATTCTTTATACGGCCGTGAATAATCAATTCTGGTTGTCGAGGATCATTATTTATTTTAATTTTTATAAACAATTAAGGAAGAGAGGTGATAAAGAATAAATCTTGTTATCACAAAGTTTTGCTGGTTGCAACCTTCATTTTCCTAATTCTCAGATTTTTAAAGCAATTTTTTTTAATTCCAGACCATTAGCATTCAAATACCAAAATTTTCAGCTCGTAATATGTTTAAGATCGGATATTTTATTAACGGAATAAAACAATATTTCAGACACATAATAAAACTTTTCGAATTTACTTATATTTTTTTTCGAACACAAATTACTTTTCTGCCATAGAAGAGGAGATTTTAACAGAATACTTGAACTTTTAACCAAATAAATAAATTTTCAAAAAATAATTACATTTTCATCATCAGAACATGAATCCTCAACAAAATAAACTGTAATAGTTAATACTTCAATCCGACAAATTTTCAAAACAAAGCAAAAACAGTTGAATTATCACGCAAATAAGATTTTAATTCACATATCTAATACCAAAATGTGAATTTGAAACAACAAGCTAATGTTCTACGAAATACGGTAAACCGGCCATCATTGGGACAGTTATACGAAAAGGATGAATTTTAAGCGAAGTGCATGAACTTTCACCTAAATTGTTGAACTTTGAACTGAAAGAGTTACATATTTTAATACCAAAAATGGAATGGTTCAATTTGAAGTTTAAAATTTTACTTTTTTACAAAGAAAAAATCCGAATTTTCAACCAGCTGCACCAATGAAGAAATTATAAATTTTTAATAAAATAGTTGAATATTCAATTAAAACGATGGTTGTATACTCGTAGTTTCATTTTTAAACAAAAATAGGAATTTTCGACGAAAAAGTTTATTTTAAGCCGAATAGTCCAATTTTTGCGCAAATTCTTGAACTATATGGCCAAATAGATGAACACGAAAATGAGTTCATAACGTAGCATGTAATATTTAATATTTCAAACAAAAAGATTTTAATTTAAAAAATAATAAATTTACCAAAAAAAAGACGTATTTTTAAGAAAATGTTTCATTTATGAAACAAAATAGATTCATTTCCCATCGAACAATTTCGTTTCTAATTAAAGGATGAACTTTGATTTAAGATGATTTACTTTCTGTTCAAAAATAGGGAGTTCTATTAAAACACATGAATTTCGCAACATGAATAGTTCAATTTTTATTTCGAAATATGAATATCCAAGAAAATTAATTAATTAAAGTTTATAAATTTATAAGTTAAGAAAATTAATTCTCAGGAAGGAAGAAGATCTCCATCTTATTAGTAACATTTTCAAACAAAAAGTTGATTTTTTTACCAATAAGATTAATTTTTCATCAGAAAATATGAATTATTAAAACAATACATCAATTTTTCGATCAAATAATTTATTTGAAAATTAATATATTAAACAAATTTCCAACAAAGCGACTCGATTTTTAAAATAACGGTTGAATTTTTAACTAAATAGAAGACTGCTTGATCAAAAACATTCCTTTTCTACCACGGAAATTGATTTTTAACTATAAAATACGAATTTTGAAGCCAAAAAATGCAATTGTCTTTGAAAAAATAGAATTTTTAAACCGAAAATATTATTTTGAAACTAAATCAGTTAATTTTCCGAAAATTGTCAAATTTTCTAGCCAAAACATGAATTTTCTGGTTATTATTCATACCTGTACTATTGCATGACGATTTTTCACGCTATATCTATTTTTCCAGCAATTGAATAATCATCTCTTAAGAAATTATTGATTTTAATCAATAATATAAAAAAAATATGCCCGCTGTGTCAAGATATTCGCAGTGCGCGTGGAGCTTCGCGATGTTTTTAAAAAAGGCGAACAAAGCACCTGCGGCTTTGACGATGACATTCCCTATTGAAGAACTAGCGCTTCGCGCTAAAAGATAAGGTTATATGGACTGTTCTCTTAAAAAATGGAACGATGTAGACGAACTGGATCGGAATATAAGAAGTAGGAATGTTTCCTGTTGAAAAATTGTTTACAAAAAGTAAAAACACCTAAAACCATTTTTCTATGAATCTACACATAAATACAATAAATGTCAATCAAAATGACACTGAAGCGCTAGCTTTTTTGTTATTCGGACGAATTGTGCACTTTTGTTTCGTATTTTATTGTGCATTACTGTATTATAATTGTAGATTCAATTTCCTACAAGAATTTAAGAAAAAGTGCAACTTTAAGAATTTACAGCTATATACAATAATCTGCAGGAGTTTACAGGTTTCGCAGCCAGGAAGTTGTTAATTGTTCGACCCAGGATGAAAAATGACTTGGAATTTTGCAATTAGATAATTCTAAAAGAAGATATGGACATTATTGCAATAACAAAAAAGCTTCTATGTTTAAACATTAAAGGAATGATCGAATATTGAAAAACAATAATTAATAATATTTAATAAACAACAATTAACCATGCGTTTGAATTTGTTTACAAATGTGGAGCAATCAATTGGACACCAAATATTTATTTTCAATTTAAGTCTTTGCAATGTTCATAAAATGCGTCGTCCTAGGTCGTCAAAGAACAACTTTTTAACTGAACATAAAATTTGAACAATAGAGAAAGAAGATCGCTGAAATTAAAAGATTTTTACTCTTGAAGATACAATTTTTTTCATTTGAAGTTATGAAAAGTGAACTACAAACTATAGCACTCAGAGTGAAATACTCACAAATTTTGACCTATTAATAGTAGAGTTTGAAATTTTTTACTTCAAACTTTGAATAATTTACGCATATAAAAGCTTTTAATAATTTTGAATGGAGAATTTTTAAGTTGAAAATCGTCAAATTGCAAAATTGTTATTTGTATTTTGTTATTTGTGATTTCACTAGTCTGAATAGATTTTTAATTAAAGCAAAATGATATTCTTATATATTTGAATTAAATTTAGTATTTTCAATCATGAGAATTTTCATTAGATTTTTCGTGGCTTAAAAAAACTGGAACAATTTCCCGTTCCTTGCTATATTCATCAAGTTCTAATCCATATAATTACATTTATACTAGACGCATTCATTTTTTTTTTTTCAAATTTCGGAATATCCTCAAGAGTAATTAGAAACTTTAAACCATTATATTTAATTTGTGAATCATCAAGGTTAGGATAAGAACTAGTTCGATCAGAATGAGTTTTAGCAGGATAAGGAGATGCCACTACTGACCAGAGAAAACAATATGAATCTTTATTTTTAATATTGATCGAAGCTTTTTTTCTTTGTATAAAATCAGGCAATTCAACAAAAGTTGAAGACGCAACCTAAAAAGGTGCTTTTCTATTAATATTAACCCTTAAGTTTATTATTTCTATCTAACTCCAACCAGAATCTATTGTTTTCAGCTTATCTGTTATGAAATGTATAAAAAATGAATTTGTTTATAGAAATAAATCCTTGCAATCGTATGCCTACCCACGTCTTCTTAAAAGTCTAATAAGTTATGTCCTACACCGCTGAGATTTCTCGTCCCAATCGTATATCCATCAACTTGTTTTCATTTATATCAGCATATAGATGTAATTTTAGCTCTAATGCATATGGTGTCCGTGCGCAACAAAGGTAGTCATTGAGGCGGTAGCAGATATTGAAAATTTCCAGTGTTAGATGCAATGATCAACGTATGGTGTGAAATGAGTCTTTCAGGGTGACCTTTGTTGATTAATCAATATGATTTATGGTATTTCCGAGAAGCTTTGAATACGTTGACCCCCATTTGATATTTTAACGTCAGATATCATATGCCACTCCATATTTTTGGCTAAAAAAAAATTTCATTCGCGGATTTAAGTATTAATTTTCTATATGGATAGTGCGATTTGAATACATCACCGTGATTCGTACGGCAGCACAAGGAGTAAACCTAATCTCACAGCCTTCTGCATTCTAGCTGCAAGTTTGCTAGTCGTACAAAAAAAGTGGTGCCGAACTTGCCCTACCCTACTACTAAGCTCGTCGACCTTTACGCACAAGGAAGACAAATAGTATTTACAAAATGAAAATAGAAGAGAAAGGGGACAAGGATTCGACGGAAGAAAAGGTAACTGTTAATCAAAACATTGTCAAAAAGGATAATAAAAAGTTTGCTAGTTTGAAGATCAGGTTAATTTTTGGGAATGTAAAGGAATTCATAAATAATGTAGATGAAGAGCCATTTGTGGCACACACGAATATAATTTGTTTTGCTAAAACCTGGTTGATGACTCCTTTTACTATACTGCCAGCTGATTCTCACCAAACGCAGTACAATTTAGAGTACTCATATGCTATTAAATGTGATGAACTGCTACTTGGACGCTGGTATATTTTATAGAAAGTGCGAGGTACAATGTTCAGTATTGATTAGCCATGGGAAAGGAAAACTGAATTGTTCATCATCGTACAAACCACTGTGCATGTTTAATACAAACGGGAAACGCGTGGAGAACAAGCGGAAGCCTCGCCTGCTAGCGGCCATCCAAGCGACAAGATATCTCTCGGAGAGACAGTACTATTTCAGGAAGGGACGTTCCACACTACATGCAGTCCAGGAAGTAGTAAACACTATCGCTAGAGTGGAAGAACAAAGTCGCTAGACCAGAAAAATTGTTCTGCTGACAACAATGAATGTCAGAAATACTCTTTAACTCGGCCTGGTAGACCGAGATAATAATAGAATTGAAGGGGCTTCAAACAGCAGAATATCTCATGCATGTATTAAGATATTACCTTTCAGATAGGATATTAATACATGACACTACATAAGGTCCGAAAAAGAAGCAAATCACAATCGGAGCTGCGCAAGGCTGAATACTCGGCTCCGATTGGTGAAGCATCCCTTATGTTTATGCAATGAAACGGAGAAAGTGATAAAATACACAACTTTGTAGCATTTGTAAATTTTTTTATTGACTAACTTGTAGTAAAAAATGTTGTTTGCTTACCAAGTCGTCCAAAGAGTTCAACGCCAAGAGCTGCGAAAATGAAGAATAACAAGAAGAACAGTAGTCCCAAATTGCCAACTTGAGGTAATGCTTGCATGACAGTGTCTAGTAATGCTCGTATCCCCTTTGCCATTTTTAGCAGCTTTAGTACTATAAAATAAAACAATAATTATTATATGATTTACTTGTTTTCAAGGTGTCTGTTAACATACACCAGATCGTTTATAATTCTTCGAAGCTCATTGTAACAAACGCATGTTTGTGTTTTTTTTTCATAAGATATTGCAGCTCATTCGGATATATTCAGCGAAGTAGATCTCGACGCTTGTTTTTTTCAAAAATTTCAGAAATATACCTATCGCAGTTTCGGACATACTTTGGAGCACATTATTCGAGGCTCTCTTTGTCAAGCAGCAAAGTAAGCCTCTACAGCAGATATGCCCAGCTAGGAAAAATTCTCTTCGGGAAGACATGTTCTGGTTGCACCTCTATATATCCTGGAGAGCGAAACAACTAGGACAAGCTTGGAAGCATCTTAATCCATGACAAAAAGCCCAAACGACGAAGCCCCTGCCCATTGAGAGTCGCTCTCCGTGAAAAAGACCTGCGAATCAGAGGGCGAGTAGGGGCATGCTCATGCATACATCCATCGCTCTCTGATTGTTGGGGTTTTTTTAAGGAGCGCGACACTCATTGGGCGGGCGCTTTGTCGTTTGGGCTTTTTATCACGGATCCAAGAATCTCTCCTCTAGTGACTTCACGTAGACCGGTAGATACGAAATATCTTCAGGGATGATTAGGGGTGACCGAATTTTGAATACAAAATTTTAATAGTAACTAGAGTTCAAAAATTTTGTCTGACTCTTTTTGAAGTATAACAGTATATAATAACATCATGCAAAAGTTGAAAAAGTAAGTTATAGAAATTCAATATAATTATAAGATCACAATACTATTTACCATTAATAAATATTATATAAAATATAATATTCAAAATATTTAAGCCTGCTGAATTATTCATATTCGGGCAATATATTCTCATAACTTAACGCTTTCTTTCAATCAAACGTTCTTTGGTCCGATTAAAATATACCAATGTGTCAGCTCGAAAATGGATCAACACCGGAAGGGATAATAATTCATTTTTGCTTTTAAAAATCTTCAAATTGTGTGATAAAAAAATGGATTATGAAGCGACATCAGTTGCGGATCCAGGGGAGGTATTTAAGGGTTCACCCTCCCCCCCCGAAACTTTTGGCCTTTCGTATTAAAGGCCGACGCC
>NC_046660.1:149102649-149116740 GCF_010883055.1 Belonocnema kinseyi
TATTTTTCTAGGGCCGCCCCTGTACGAGATCATGCACCGGAAATATGCGAATCATGTGTCATGTAGGCAGATATTACTATGTTATTAGGTTAATAAAATTGAAAAGAATAAGTTTTTAACTTTTATATCCTCATATTTTGGTTCTATAACTCACCTTTCTGCCTTGTGCATAATGTTAATATATTGTCAGCCTTTAAAAACGATCAGTTAACCAAAACTGTAATCATTAAATATTCAATAATGTACATCAGAGAAACACTTTGTAAACGTTTATTTTCAATTGCGTTTATTGAAAATAAATATTGAAATACTGTAATAAAATGAAATAACTAAAACTCTGGTTGTTAATAAAATTTTATATTTAGTAGTTAGTCACCCCCCAGCACACTTATAGATATTTAGTTTCTACGGGGCTACGTGACACCACTAGAGGAGTGAAAGCCACGAGCATCTGCCATTACTCGCGCTCTAGAGAAGAAATGCAGGTGCAGGCGGAACATGTGTTCCCGAAATGAATAGCCTTGATTCAGTAGCTGTCTTTATAAATTATCCTGAAACTTTGCTGGAAATAGCCCAAGAAATACTATATGCCAGGATCTGCTAATGGTCATTCGATTTTCATGAAAATTTGCAAAATCGTAATACTTGTAAATATACAAAATTTAGTAGAAAGTTACATTCCATAATATTGTATGATCGTTATTTTCTGTCACTCTAAGGAAAGCAAAGATAATGGCGCAACGTTGAGCTCCATTTATAGCGAATTACCGCTACACCGACGGTAAAAAAAGAAAATATCAGAAAAACAAATAGAAAAGAAAAACATTTTATTTCACATTTCCTCAACTTTACTTAATCTATTCACTAGATGTATCCAAAGAACCACAAAAAATCGGTAGTTAATTCAAATTGACTACGAAAGAGGATCTAGACCAAGGCATCTGCTGTTTTGTACACAAGCATGCTGTCTACTGCACCTCGGAGCCAGATAGCGACGAGGACTTAATCGACTCGTTTATGCTTGAATTTATCTCACTATTGACTCATTGCATTCCTTAGGACGCTATCAGGTTCATTAAATTCTGAAGAGCTTGACGCTAGGAACTTTTGTCTCCTCTGTTTATTTATTAATAATTTTTGGACTAAAAATTTGGACAAACCGAAATTTCGTACATAACAATTTTTTATGCTTTAATAGCTGATTAGCTAAGTTTGATATTGTCTTAAATAAATGTTTAGGGACTCATGGAATACAAATAATTGGTTTATTATTCCATTTATTTGCTATTAACAAATTTTATGAACAAATTAGCAAATATTGGAGAAGAAGTTTCGAATGAAGAAGGCAAATGAGTAAAAAACTCACCATTTTTTGTTAAGATGTGCGACGTTTCGTTGGCATGGGTTCAACAACGTCAGGCCTGATGAGGTTGGCGAACCCATGCCAACGAAACGTCGCACATCTTGACAAAAAATTGTGGGTTTTTGACTCAATTGCCTTCTTCATTCGAAACTTCTTCTCCAACAAAGTTATGAAAGGCGAATTATTCAAATTAGCAAATAGTCTTATTATCGATAAAACGAAAGTTCCGTCTGCTGAAAGTGCTTCAAACTAATGTACCAATGGCATTTAATTACGAAACTAATGGAAAAGTGTATAGTAACCATTTTTATAAACAATTCTTGTGGGAAGCTAT
Source organism: Belonocnema kinseyi (assembly GCF_010883055.1). Taxonomy (NCBI): domain Eukaryota; kingdom Metazoa; phylum Arthropoda; class Insecta; order Hymenoptera; family Cynipidae; genus Belonocnema; species Belonocnema kinseyi. The sequence goes on from NC_046660.1 coordinate 149,104,347, forward strand.
TAAAATTTAATATTTTGTAAAATTATAATTTCCTTCAATCGCCAGAACGACTTTAGGTATTCCCTGATATAATAAATATTTCTTAATATTTGATAAAATATAACAATTTAAATTTGTATAAACATTTTTAAAAATGTCACCCTTTCGCATAGAAAGAATTTTTTTGCACTGGAAATGTTTTAAGCTGTTTGGCGAATAACGGCTGGACGCAAAAATATTTGTGAAGTTAACAATAACCATGTTTATAAATAATGATCGTGACTAAATATTCAAATTTAAGGTTTTATCCCATTGAATTTTCCTGCTTTGCTTAATGGCTACGATTATTTCTAAAAATGTTTCCTAGATAATATTTAGAGAAATATCGCAACTTAAATAATAATGAATTCTGATACTTTCTTTCTATCACAAGGATTTAGCGAGCATGAAAAAGTCATTCATTTCCTTCGCATTTGTCATTACTTTCAGGTTGAAATTCCACAATAAAATATATGTTCAACTAACCTGCAAACTTGTTGTCGAAACAAGCTTTAATAAATGCTTAACTCTGCCATTTGATTTTTAAATAAGAGATAAAATCATGATTGAATTTGCTTTCAACCTCCTTTTCCGATTGTTTATCACTTAAATTAAATTCTCTCTTAAATACTGCGCAAATTTTCGACGCCTCAATTGGAATTAGAAATCAAAAAAATCGGACAGGCTCTTTTCGAGAACTTCTAAAGTATCCAATTGGTCTTAATGGAAGACCAATTCTTGGAAAAATATTAAATATAACAAATTGTTCTACAATTGTATAACATTATTTAGTATTTATATCTATTATTAACAGAAAATCTCAGAATTATAAAAGGAAAAAAATAAAGAAAACAAATATGATATAATGCAGAAAAAAATAAAACTTTGAAAAGCAAACCTCTTAGTCCAATGCGCATATTTCTGAAAGAGAATATTAAAACGACTGAAAGTTATTAAAACAAAACATACTGGATACCGTGGCTACGAGAAAGAATTCTATTTCTCAATTTTTCATTTGAAGGAACCAAATCTTTGCTGCGCAAAGCTGATGAAATTTGAAATTTTCAATTCTATTTGCTTATAAATAATCAGGTTGTTACATTTTACCAAACAATAACGATGATATATCATTTTCAGAAATATCTGTACCCTCTCTGGCCAATGATGGAAATCTAAATTTATTAAAACCTTAAGTTTGAGTATTTTGTCACAAGAATTATTAATAACAGTGGTTATTGTTAACTTTTCTAATATTATAGTGACTAGCAATCATTCGAACAATAGCTCAAATCATTTTCAGAGAAAAACAATTTGTTTATATTTGATCATGTATTATCAAATATCTATTATTTTAAGAAATACCTGAATTATTTTGGGCTTATTTGCCAATTCGTTCATAAAATTTGTTTGTAACAAATAAATGAAATAATAAACAAATTATTTATATTCTAAGAGTCCCTAAACATACATTTAGGAAAATACATAGTTTTCCTAATCACTTATTAAAGCGTAAAAAATTGGTATGAACAAAATTTCAGTTTTTCTATACGTTGGGTCGAAAAATAATTAATAAAAAAATGGAGGAGACAAAAGTTTAGAGTGTCAAGCTCTTTAGAATTATATGAACTATAATTTAAAACAAAATTAAAAATAGGACAAAAATTTAAGGCTGTGAACATTTTTGAATGAAAAAAGTGCATTTCCTCCCACTGGGTCGGCCCGTGACAACAGTGTTGTATCGTCAACTATTAATCCTGGGTATAGCGGGAAAATTATATGAAAATATCTTAAGAGCTATACTCAAAGCAGCAATGGACGCAACCAGTGGTATAGCCAGAAACCAGTATGGCTTTAGGAAGGGAAGATCAACCATCGACGGGAAGGCAATAACAGATAAAATATTGTGTACATTATACTTATGGTCAATGTCAAAAATGCGTGCAACTTGGTAAGGTGGGTTGACATCATCAGGCTTTGAAAACGCAAATTATGGTTCAGGAGAGTAGGCAAAAAGAAAAAGCAGGTGAAAGACAGGATTGTTCTGGTCACTAGAATGAGGTTGCCAAGTGGTTACGGTATCTTGGCATAAATATTGAAGTAAAGCTAACATTCTGGGAGCAAATTAGGACTGCTGTAGATGACTACTATCCATTTCATTTTGCTCTACCTAGCTTTAGTATAAGCGAGTTCATTCCCTGTTAAATCACGTCGTAGAAAAATGTCTGCGGTGTAAAGGAAAGGAGCCATACGGGTCATAAGTGCATATTTCACGGCATCAGAAGCTACAGCTTGTGAGGATAAGTTATGCCCGTTAAAATCACCCTCTACAACGGCCCAACTTTTCAGGGTCGGATAAAATTTATAAACTCAACTAAATGCAAATAATATGAGAAGATTCTTAAGGACCGGAAGCCTAGGACGGCAGCCACTAGCGATAATTAACGGTTATAATCCTGGTACTGCAGAGGCTAGTCACACTTTCAATAATCACTATCCCATTTTACATGCTCAATTTTCATCATTCCTTTTGCGAAATTCTGAAATACTAAAATAAGGAAAACCATGGAAATTTCCGGGGGTTGGGTACTTTCTAACGTAAATAAATGAGTTCAGCCGCAGGTCAGAAAAGAAATACGTGATTTATTAAAGAACGTGTAATAACTAGAAGAAACTTGGTAACGATAATAAACTTTAACTTAGAGCGTACATCTTGTCTTGATTTAATTTCGAAACACACAATCAGAACAAACTTTCCTAACGCCTGAATGTAAACGGAAGCTATAACACAAGAAAATACCCAAATATCACTACGATAGCGTGGTTATCCCCTTACGTTGTTTTTACATCATGGCCTACCATGTGTCAAAGTCGCGATAACTCATTTTAAGCGCTTAATATTTTGAGATTTGAGAAGCACGAAGAATTACTTCATGTTTCTCTAGATCCTAAATCACTTTTCTTTCCTTTTTTTCTGTAATAAGAGAACCGCTAAGTTTGTATTCACGTTTCCCTCATTATACAAAAACATCCCCACAGAGCATTTAGAGGAAGGAGAAAGCTTTTACGAGGTCCTCTTATAATTGCAACAATATATCCCGCCAAGGCCTTCACGAAAAATAAAAACGACACATACCTTATTGATCCTTAAATATCTTTTACTATTCAAATCTCAAATAAAATTAATTCTATTATTGAAAATCCTTACAAGCGTTTCTCTATTCTACAGTATTAATAATAATAAATGGTAAAATCACCGATTGTATGGTACTTGTATTTCGCGGGAGACTCGGTGCGAATGTGACAGGGCGCACAACGGAGAGCGCTAAGATTCGTAGGTACATGGTGCGAGGCAGCCAATGGGTGCGTTCCTTACGGTCGCTTCGACCTCCGAAGCCATTTATGGCGCCTGGATTTCAATTTGGTCTTTCATCTTGTACGGAAGAGTGTTGCGAATACGATACTTTGCGCCATTTCATGGCGCCATTTTGCCACTTCCGGGGCAGAGACCGTATAGTTAAACTTTTCTTGCCTCGCTTCGCACAATGGGAGGAAATGCACTTTTTTCGTTCAAAAATTTCCAGAGCCTTCAATTTTTGTCCGATATTTTATTTTATTTTTAAAAATTAATGTTCAGTAAATTATAAAGAGCTTGACGCTCTGAACATTTGTCTCTTCTACTTGTTTATTAATAATTTTTCTACTAAAAGTATGGAAAAACTGAAATTTTTTACATAACAATTTTTTACTCTTTAATATCTGATCAGGTAAACTTTATATTGTCTTAAATGAATGTTTAGGGACTAATAGAATACAAATAATTTGCTCATTAAGCAATTAATTTGTTATAAACAAATTTTATGAACAAACTAGCAAATAGTCTTATTATCGGTAAAAAAAATTCTGTTCACTAAAAGAGCTTCATATTGATGTAGAAATGGTTTATAATTACAAGAATAATTTAAAAATTTATAATGACCATTGTTGTAAACAATTCTTATGGCAAAATATTAAAATTTCAGATTTTTTCAAATTATTATTTCCTCCAATCGCCAGAACGACTTCAGGTATTTCTTAAAATAATAAATATTTAATAATATTTGATCAAATACAACAGGTCAAATTTTTATAAACAAATTAGATGAACGAATTCAAAATTTTGGTCTTTCCGCATAGAAATTTTTTTGTTTTTGCACCGGAATTGTTTTAAGCTATTGGATGAATGACTGCTAGTCACAAAAATATTAGAAAAGTTAACAATAAAAATTGTTGTAAATAATTCTCTTGATAAAATATTCAAATTTAAGGTTTTATCAAATTTTATTTTTCTTAATCGCTAGAATGGCTACTAATATTCCTGAAAAATGTATTTTTTATAATATTTAGGAAAATATAACAACTTAAATCTTTATAGACAATTTAGATAAACAAATTCCAAATTTTGCCAGTTTCACTTAGAAAAAGTCGGAGTTTCAATCGCACTAGATTGAGAATGAATCATAACACTACATGCTAAGATTCACTTAATATAAAATCTTTTGACAATAACCCACCGACTTGATAGGCAAACCCCTAAGTTTACAGAGATTCATATCAGAAAACGGGATTGGCAATGAATGCAGAAAAACAGGTGCTTTTTCATAAATTTTAGAATTTTGAAATATTTCTTCTTTCGTAACTGATACATTGGTCCGAATTCACTAACAGTTTGTGTGCTGAATCAGTGTTAGTAGCAATACGAGAAAACTTGCGTGAATTGAACTCTCGCATATTCCTGTAGTCTTTCTTCCGACCTTCACCTGCCTCTTCGGAAAACTGTCCAATTGGTAATGGAAAATGTTTCATGACATCAGCTCCATAAAATATAATATCTTATGGACAGTTACAGGTATGTAGTACGAAGGGTATAAACGTACCCAAGTGCGAAGTCACGTACGGCCCAACATTGGACCATAGTCGGCAAAAATATTGCCGAAGCTCGACTGCCATTATCGCGTCAATAACGGAATGGTAACTGTGTCATGCGCTTGGCGGCCAAGGCTGGGCTGCCATTGTCGGCCCAACTCTGGATACCAATACCTGACCAACCTGGATGCCGGAGTGAATTCAAAAACTGAAAAAATTTTTTTTAATTTTTCTTAGAATGCTTCTGATTTATCCATTTTTGCGGTTTCCATGGTATATATTTCAAAATATTTCCAAGTCAGTCGGCTCTGTACTTGTTAATTTATGCAGAATTTACGCAAATATTTCCACTAACTCCAAGTCTATCCCTCTAATTTCTGCTGTTATTTCAGAGTTTGCAGAAAACCTTCTTGCAGTATTCCCGTCATGTTCATCTCTTTAAGTGTAGCTTGACAAATGAAGCAAGTCATAGATGACAAAGTTCCAGAAAGAGCCTGGCAAACTTTTTGGTCGAGCATCGTAAACATCATATCAGTTTTTATCACAAAAGTACCGGAATCGTTCTTTATCATTGTGGGCTTCATTTTATCGATTTCTTTTTGAAGTGATGATATGACTGAATTGGTTTTTTCTGGGGTTTCTTTTGCGAAATCTATAGTATTGGCCTTCAATATGATGTTGACGATGAATTAGGATTTTACCATACTACTGAATTGACCAAATTCTGTAAGTGAAGTCGCAGTGGTGCCATTGAAACCATGAAGATACTATTATCCACCATATCTGGATCATGTTTCTTTTGCTTGTATGTGCTTAGGCTTGAAAAACCATCACAACCGAATTTCCCAGTTCACTTCAAGTTATGAGATTTCCTTTTATCCGTAAATGGAAGAAAAATATCACGATTTTTAAAAATTCGAGATATCGTATGATACGAGTATAATAAAGATTTTAAACTGATTGTAAAACCATTTTCCGTTACCTTAATCGAATCTGGATAAAATCATGATTCAATTTGCTTTAACCTTTTCCAGTTGTTTATCGCTTAAATTAAATTCTCTTTTTAAATACTGCCCCAAATCTTCTGAACCTCCATTGGAACTAGAAATAAAAAAATTGGATAGGGTCTTTTTGAGAACTTTTAATGTATCCATTATTTTGTCTTAATGGAACACCATTTATTACACAAAGATTAAACACAAGACATGTTTTTACAATTGCCTAAAATAATATATTACTTACATCTATTATTAACACAAAATCCCGGAATTAGAAAACGAAACAAATAATGAAAACAAATATAATATAATGCAGAAAAGAATACAGCTGTAAAAAGAAAACTCTTAGTCCATGGTTACGGCAAAGAATTCCATTTCTAAATTATTCATTTGAAGGAACCAGATTATTTTTATACGTGAAATTGACAAAATTTTGAATTTGTTTATCTAAATTGTTTATAAAGATTTAAATTGTTATATTTTACTAAATATTATAAAAGATATATTTTTCAGAAATATTAGTAGCCATTCTAGCGATTAAAGAAAATTAAGATTTGACAAAACCTTAAATTTTAATATTTTATCACGAGAATTATTTATAACAATTGTTATTGTTAACTTTTCTAATATTTTTGTGAAAAAATTTCTATGCGAAAGGACCAAAATTTTGAATCTGTTTATCTAATATGTTTATAAAAATTTAAATTGTTATATTTTATCAAATATTATTAAATATTTATTATTTTAAGAAATACCTGAAGTCGTTCTGGCTATTGGAGAAAATTATGATTTGAAAAAATCTGAAATTGTAATACTTTGCCATAAGAACTGTTTATAACAATGGTTATTATAAAATTTTAAATTATTCTTGTTTTTATATAGCATTCCTACATTAATATAAAGCATTTTTAGTAAATAGAACATTTTTTTACCGATAATAAGACTATTTGCTAATTTGTTCATAAAATTTGTTTATAACAAATAAATATACTAATGAGCAAATTATTTGTATTTTATGAGTCCCTAAACATTTATTTCAGACAATATAAAATTTACCTAATTAGTTATTTATTATAAAAAATTGTTATGTAAAAAATTTCAGTTTTTCCATACATTTAGTGAACAAATTATTAATAAACAAGTAGAAGAGACACGATTTCAGTGCGTCAAGCTCTTCAGAATTAAATAAACTTCAATAAAAAAAAATAAAATAAAAATCGGACAAAAATTGAAGGCTCTGGACATTTTTGAACGAAAAAAGTGAATTTCCTCTCACTGTATGTCGCTCCGAGCTTAGACGCGCGTGAAATGAAAAATGTGGTAACTCTGACTATTTTTGATTTTTGTAACCTCACAAGGCCGAAGGAAGGAGTTAATTATTTTCAATGTGAAAGGTAAAATACACCTTGTCACAAGCTTCGATTATTGCATAAGTACTACACATATTTTTATCTTACCGAGTTCCCGAGTGTACATGGGATTTTTTACGCACACCTACACAAAATTTAAAAAACCACATCAAAGTGGATTTACTGTACAGCTGAAGCTGTTTACAACACTAAACAACCCTTTTCCATGTGTGACCGATGGGCGGAGTCTAGAGAGGCGGTCCAAGAGTAGCCCGGCTATAACACCACGCCAGACAAGGTTGTGACTCTGGTACTCTGCTGAGAACACAATTGGGGCATTGAAGCGGGATACTACTAGAAAGTTCTTTGCTTTAAAAAAAAAGAGGAGCAAGAAGAACGATGTCACCACTGGAGAATCAGTTAAGAATTGAATGAGGTTTAACGAAACATGATATCCCCTTACAGTGCTGAAATGTGATGTGTTAAAAGAGACAAGCGTCCCTTTTACCGAGGACGACGCCTACCAATAAGGGGTGGATTAGCTGAGAATCAAATGAGTCAACAGTGAAGGCGTATAAACTGGAAGCTAAATCTTTCTAAAGAAAAGGGCTATAATAATCCCCGCCCCCTCTCAAGATGTCGAAAGCCGACGAGCTCGATGTGCATCTTATTCTGCACCGCTAAGGGCGACGCGCAAAACTAAAAGGGCCAGGGGATGCGATTATTGAGGGCGACCACAATCATTGCCTACAAAACGTACCAAGTAAATAAACAAGCAAAACACTGAGGCATGATATAGCGGTCCAAAACTCTTCACTCTGATTAAACGCGAAAGCGATTTCGGGGTCCAAGAGTGGCCAGGAAAAGGCTCAGCGTAAAATTCAATTCTCATTGGTACGTATTCCTAGTAAAGCGAAATGTTTTCTGAAGTCTTTTTATCATAAGATAGTGTAAAAAAGCTTAAAGCAAAGGTATGCCACACTTATAAACATTCTCAATATTTGTTGTGTTCTCCTCTTTTTGTCTATACAAAAAAGTTTCTTTTTCAGCCTGACGTACCTCTATTGAATGACCTTCCAAGCATCTGCTTCTCGCATATTAGGCATTTTCAACAGTTTGTAATAAATGGTTCGATTAAAATTCTTGAAAATATTCAATAGTATTTGCTATTTTGAAAATAGTTGTGTGAGATAAAAATTGATGTATGGGACTAACCTCTAGCTATGCGTAGAACTCGCATTACACGAATTATGGTAGGATTAATAGGAATAACTTTGGACTCAACTTCCTCCAGCACAATTCCCACTACTGACAAAATTACAATTCCTACGTCGAGCTGATTCCACCTAAAAGATAAATATGCAAAGATTAACCGATTTAAAATATTTTTATTGACCCTAATTTTTTTTTTCCAAGAGCAAGTAGTTTTCCGCGTTAAGCGGCTTTAACTTTCAAAAATGTATGCGTACGCGCTAAGCCTACTAGAAAAAATTAAAACTAATACTGTTCAGCGTACGTAAGCGACGAGTTTTTACTAGAATGCATCTGATGATAAAAGCGTTTGAACATTATGCCTGAGTGAAACACCTGACAATGTGTGTGTGTGAGTAAGGGTAAGTTGGTCTGTTTTAAAAAGAGAAAACGCATAATAAAGTACAAATGAAAAATAAATTGCGCCATTGTAGATTTAATGTAGGAATATTGCTGTATAGTATTTTGGTTTGAAGCAGGAGGAGGAAGTGAGCCTTCAGTGAAAGAGAGGATGGAGCGCATTAGTAAAGTAATACACCAGTGTAAAACAGCGGAAACAGAAGTTTCGAGGACCACCAGAAGGTGAGAGAATATATAGTCAAGGCTTTAGTGTAGTCAGTGAGATGCTAAAGTACAGAGTGGAGATTTGAGGATGGAAGGGACACACGAGACTCGAAATTTCGCCGAAAATTTTTTTTTAGATGGGCATTATGAGAGTTGTTCAGCATATACTTTGTAAGAGGAAACTTAAACTGTGGAAATCAAAATAATGAAAATAAAAGACAATTTCGTCGTAAAGCGTTCTCCGACGTTATAAATATTTGCAGTAAAAATATATCTTTCGCTTGTTTGGAGATGGTATAATATGGTAGGTTTGATATTGTTGGTGAAAATTTTCAGTCGAAAGTAAAGATAAAAAATTTTGTTTCATTTTTAATTTAAAATCTGAATTTCAACGACATAATCTCAAAAACTATTATTTGGTCTAATCTAGAAGTATAAACTGATAGTTATATGCATGAATGGTTTTTCTGAAAAAATGATGTATTTATGTATATAATTATGTATGTATTATCTATGTAAAAACATTATCGGTATACTGGAAGTACAAATTGAAAACTCACTTTTGGATGTAAAACAAAAATAAAGAAGTGTTCTCGCACAAGTAAGAATAAATGGTCATTATGAGGAATCTACATACAAAACCGTGAATATACATGTAGATAAATGAGGTATCATTTATGATAGATTCAATGTTTTAACGATTATTCATTTTAATAAAAAAAGATATTTCGGGTTCCAATCGTGTCAAAAACTACGAATTTCGCCAACGTTTCGTGAACATTGCAGTTCACTTCTTCAGGGAGGGCTGCAGTATAAAACTAGATAACCAACAAAATCGAAATTTTTCAGCAGAGTGAAAAATTATTCTGCAAAATCGAAATCACCAATTTAAAGACAAAACAAAGGCTGACTTCCAAGCCAAAGTGTTTCTAAATTTAGCCCAAAAAATTACAATAAAAAAATTATCCACGTCCGAGAAATAGAATGTGAAGGTTGTAGAATTTTAAAGTGAGAGGAACTTAAAATTGAAACTGACTCAGTTATCTACGGGTTGCTCTTGCAGTGGCTGGGAAAGCGTTTCGCGTACGTATGCTGTTCGTAAGAAGTTCGCTGGTGGCTTTCGCAACATCTATTGCAAAAAGCGCCAATGTATCGGATGTTTCTGGCGCCACAGAGTTTTCATGCATGCATGCGCGTTACATGAATCTATGAGAATAAGAAATGTACATCCCCAGTGAGCACAAAGTTTGGCGACGTCTTTACGACATCGTTACGACATCTACACGATAACTCTACAAAATCATATGTCCATCGCGTTAAGGTGTCTTTACGATATCATAAATAAGTCGTATGATCTGACGATGTCTTTACGACATCGCAAAGTCACCGAAACGACATGGGCAGAGGATGTCGTAAAGTTGTCGTAAAGATGTCGTAACGATATCGTAAACACGTCGTCAAATTTTGTGCCCACTGGGTCAACATTTTTTCCCCTTTTCTGTGACTTACTTTAGGTCAATAGGTACACGGGAATGCTTGAGGTGTTATTATTTTCGAAAAAGAAAGTTTTTTTGTTCATTACTTGCCCAAATTTTACCTGTGGTATTATTTAGTAACGAAGAGTTATATATGTCGAGTTTGAACGCTTACAAAATTACGCATGCTATAATAGACGAATACTGCAAGAAATTGATCAGGATCCTTAATCTTTTGGAAATAAACAAAACCAGATAAAAAGGTCACATTCATCACTTACTTGTCTTTCAAATATAAGTGTAATCCAATTGCTATAAGCTTCATAATTGATTCCAATATAAATACAGCTGTAAAGAAGTAGTTGAAAATTTTTAAAGCATATGTTAGCGCCTTGGGCATCATATAAAACTCCAATGCCATAGTAACGACATTTAAACCAATCACCGCAGCTATTGCTAGATCGAAGTATTTTGATGTCACAACGGTATGAACGAAAAGTCTCTGCTTTGAATAATTGCTGTAGTAAGGAGGTTCGTGCAATTCTGGAAAAAAAGTTTATTTCATACTTTTATTTACTTAAGTTTTCTTATTGTTAACCCAAATATAACACATTCCAAAAACAGCTTAGTATTTCTCTTTCTATAAAACAGAAATAAGTCTCCAAAAACATAAATCAGAAGTAACTTGCGACTGGTACGTCCTAAATGCATCCGTATATTCGCACTTCCCTAATTTTCTTGACTGTATCAAATTTGGGAAAGATTATAACTAGGAGATGAGTATACCAGTAAATAAATTGTTAGACACAATCTATAATAGAAAATTGTTTTATTGAAAAATGTATACGAGGATAATTTTGTAATTAAGAGAGAAGAAAGTTGAAGGACGGGTGTATCTCACTTGTACGCTGAATAACGTTTAGACTTGATTTCTAAACGGAAAACAACTAATTGTTATTTGTTTATTGGGTACAAAAAGGTTAGGAAATAAATTTTATATAGACAAACTCATTAAAGCTTACCCTTAGTTTTCAAATGGAGAAGGTTGCATTTCATGCAGAATCGTCGAGGAGTATTACAGTTGTAGAAAATCAGGGCCACTAAACCTATCGCGAAATTCAATAGAAAATTGTTTCAAAGTGAACCATTGGATTTTGTGGCCATAATGTCACCTGCCAGTTATACCTTTCAAAAACTAAAAAGAGGCCTTATAAGTGCTAATCATTTACTCTTAACGTAACGCAAGAATGTTCAACTCAGTTCAAAAATGTATAAAGTTCTTTATTGCACAATTCGGAAAATTAAGGGTTCTATTTTCCCATGACATCATACGTAGCTGCAAATAAAGAAAGCGGAAAATTATAGCTTGGATATTACTTAGCACCGTGATTTTTAGTACTTAAGTGATTATTTCCGGTTAACTTTAATAACATTGATTGATTCAGGGTGAAATGTTTTTGTATAATTTCACAGCCATGCAAAAAAGTGTGCGGATCTGGTAACAAGACATACGTATTCCTATTGGTTTTGGGGCGCTGAATTCAAATTCGGTATCAAAAATCACCCACCACGTCATGGTTGAGCCATAACCTCAAAAAAGACGAAAAATCATGCACTGAGGCAAATAAATTTCAAAATAATGCCAGTGATGCATATTTTCACTTCAAAAACATGTCGACAACTGTGAAGCATCAACCCTTGCCTGATATCAACTTATTTAACATAACTTTGCCCCACAGAACCTGACCTCACCTAACCGGAATTAACAGAAATTTATTGAACTACACGTAAAGCTCTGGAAGCATATTTTCCCAGTAGCAAATGTGTGCTACATCGA
>NC_046660.1:149116840-149124849 GCF_010883055.1 Belonocnema kinseyi
GCTGGCAACCCTGTTCTTGCGTACTTTCATATTTTGACATTAATAGCAGTAAATGTCTGGAGTTTCGTAACCGCTTGTTGCTAGCATTATTCCCCTGTGTCTTTAACCAGGGCACCTCCACGTGGTGACGGTGGGCAACGGATCCACATTGGCTGATTCTCTGGGTAAACGGCGTCCATGCCGTCATGGCAGACACAGGTAAAAAGTGTATTACGATGCAGGGAGAAACCCCAGTATCGACGTCTGGTCAAGGTGGGAAAGCGGGCTCTCCGACGTCGTCATCATGCAACCGTAGCTCTTCATCAATGGATCACTTAGTTGGTGTACTGTCTCATGCTAAAAGGAAAAAAAACCGCGAGCATTTTTCAATCGCATACCTGCAAGAATAGCTCAGATTCATTCTGTTACATTGGCAGTAAATATGAAGTGAGCAGTTTGCGAAAATCAATCGACGAGGAAGTGAAAAGTCTTTACGAAAAGTGTTTTGACCGTAAATTGCTGCATCAAGAAAGAAAATGGGTTCCTCACGTCATTTGAAATTCCTGCAGACTTATGTTGTACCGTCTAAAAAATTAAAACAACGAAAAGTACCGCAAGTACTCTACACTAACTACATGAAAAAAACCCGTTATTGGAAAACCCCTCATGGAGACGGTAGTGAAACCAGTGATCGAACAGAAAATAGTTCTGATGATTCGGATGAAAATGACGAAAAAGATGACGAATATGGCGTGCATAAAATGAAACTGAAGGTTCCAATATTAGTGTCGCAACTAGAACTGAATGATTTTATTAGAGATCTTGGATTAGCGGAAGACGGCGCTGAATTTGCCGCTTCATTTCTAAAAAGAAGAAATCTTCTAGAGCCAAAGACAAAAGTTTCATTCTATCGCGATAGGGACAAAGATTCAGAAAGTTTTTCGTTAAAGACGAAGAGACGTCTTTAGTGTACTGCACTGACGTTAACGGACTAATGAAGCACTTGAAGAAAAATGTGTACGCTTCTTGAAAAAGTTAATTACACGAATCACAAATGGCAAATATGTGGTGATCTCAAAATCATAACAATGATATTAGGCCAACAATCGGGTTTCGCGAGAGAGCTATGGTTTACGTGCCTGTGGAATAGCAGAGATCGAGCCAATCATTACAGCAAAAAACATTGACCTTTGAGAGATTCATTCAAACCTGTTTCTCATAATATCATCAACCAAAGCCTCGTTGATCCAGAAAAACATTTTACTACCACCTCTCCACATAAAGCTTGGGCTCATGAAGCAATTTGTTAAAGCGTTAGACAAAGATGGACAATGCTATAAGTATATATCCCTTAAATTCCCTAATGTTTCAGAAGCTAAATTGAAAGAAGGAGTCTTTGATGGACCCCAGATTCGAATATTGACAAGAGATTGTACTAATTTCGTGAGCCACATGACGAAAATTGAAATGGTCGTTTGGGAAAGTTTTAAAGCAGTAAACTCAAATTTCCTCGGTAACAAAAAAGTCCAGACTACGAGAATATTGTTGCGAAAATGATATGAAAATACAAAAAGTTAGGCTGCTTGATGAATTTAAAACTTCACTTTCTAGATTCCCATCTGGATAAGTTTCCAGAAAATGTTGGTGATTTCAGTAAAGAACAAGGGGAACGTTTTCATCAAGACGTAAAAGTGATGGAACAACGATATCAGGGTAGATGGGACGAGATCATGATGGCTGATTTTTCCTTGAAGTTTGAAAGGGAAACGAATGTAGGTCTTAAACGTAAGCATAACCCTTTGCATCGTTCCTTCAAAGAAAAAAAGACACATTATAGCAGGCAGAAAATAGACTGAAGTAGGTCTATAAATCAATTTAATTACGATAAAAAGCAAGATAAAATGTAAACACGACAGATAGTATAAATATATCCCTTAAGTTCAAGAAAAGCAGAGAGAAAAATTTTTTGAATAAAACTCTTATTCATTTGCATGTTTAAGTTACAGTTCTACATTTTAATTGATAAAAACATTGTCAGGTTAATTGAAATGGGGTCAATTCTACTTGTAGTTCTAAGTTTCTTCAAATGATTAATGTGCGTCTAAATTTTTAACCACCTGTAGTACAATGAAATGAATTTTATTGTCTTACAACGGGAACACTTAAGTTGTGTTGCCTTAAGCAGAATTTCGTTAGGTTCTGTTAAGTTAGATTTATTAGTAGGTTAAGATCGAGTTGACCTATCTAATATAGCACACATTTAAGACTGAGAAACGTACGCTTACATAGCTACACGTGTGGTTGAATTTTAATCGGCTAGGTTAGGTTAGGTCAGGTTTTGTTAGGTTAGGATAGGTTAAACCTCTATGTAGGTTAAGCCGAAGCTGAATGAAACGGTATCGCAAACACAACGGGTTAACACAAGGAGTTTCATTGTGTTACGTGAAGGTAAGTTAGGTTAGGTTAGGTCAGGTTTTTTAGGTTAGGATAGGTTTGACCTCTTTGCAGGTTAAGCCCAAGCTGATTCAAACGGTACCGCAAACACAACGGGACAACACAATCAGTTTAATTGTGTTTCGTGAGTATAGGTTAGGTTAGGTTAGGCTAGGTTAGATTTATTTCTAGGTTAGGCTCGAGTTAACCCATTCGATGTAGCACATCTTTTGTGTCAGGTTCTGTTGGGTAAAGTTATGTTAAATAAGTTGATATCAGGCAAGGGTGGATCCTTCACAGTTGTCGACATGTTTTTGAAGAGAAAATTTGCATTACTGTTACCAGATCCGCACACTTTTTTTTGTGTGGCTGTGTTTTTATTCAGATGTAGGCATCTGGGTTGGAAGCTTCACAGCTCAGTCAAAAAATCCTAATGTAATAATTTAATAGTCGTTTTGAAGCGTCAAGTGTTCTGCGTGAATAAGCTTAAGGACGTGAATGTGAAAACTTGTTGGCGATTTTCAGGCTGAACATTTTTGTTGTAAGTACGCAATTTTTGGCGCGTTGAAGAAGAGTCAAGTTTAGAATATTATTTTTTCATGCAAGAGGCAATAGACAAAATCTATTATACTTTTTGTGAAATCGCTTTTGGTCGAATTCTTGGAAGGGAAATTTTTAAGCCCTATTAATTATGTATTAAATATGTATTTACCAGTAAAGATTGCCCGGGAGATAGAGATTAATGGACTCTGTAGGAAAATATCGATAGTATTCAAGTTTTTTATTGTACAGGTCAGGCGTAGTAAGTGCGTAGTTGCACGGTGTGGTTCTCATAATATGAGATACCTATGGTTCTTAACTTATGTCAGTCCACATTCATTTTTTTTATTTTTCATAAATAACTGGTTAAAATACACAAGAAAAAAAATTGGTTAAGGTTACACTTTTATATATTTTAGGAAATGGCTGCGCAGGGTAAACGGGTTACAATAGGGTTTATGACTACTGAAAAAAACTAAATATGTCTAAATGACAGTATATGTATACTTCAGAAACATAGAATAAAGTTTTTGTTATTAAATATAATCCTTTACTTTTAATTCAGTCCATAGAATTCCGACAATCACACCAAATAGAGTTGGTATCTTAGATTTGCGTACTCCCCTCTACATATTTTTTTAAACTTTAAGAAATTTGAATGTATATTTATGTATATAAAAAATGTTATGAATCGAAAATACCAAAGCACTTAAATGTTTTTTTCGAATCCCTTGTAAAATGTAAATCTCTAGGTTTGGCTGGGTTGAAACTAAATAAAAAACTTTTTTAATCTCCAATTTTTTGAAAAATCGTCAATGTTATAACTGTTTCTTAATCTGCATGATATGCCCAATTGTTCAGGATTCTTATTTAAGGGGGTATTCTAATACAAGCGCTTAAGAATAAGCACCTACTTAACGATGTTTTAAACTATTGCATATAATGAAGCAAACTTTTTTCCTCTAATGGTATGATCTAGGACAACAGAGAAAAATTTTGAATATTAAAAAATATTAAATCTAAGTCTCCACATCTGAAAAAAGAATCAGGGAAGTAGGTTCGGTAAAAAAAAAGATTTGATAGGCCGTCACTTTGAGTTAATAGATAAACAATAAGACACCTCAAATTTGTTTTAATTGTACAAAATAAGGTGCTTGACGCACACGAGTCGAGATAATGTTCTTTTTCACGTAATTAAATTCCCAAAATCTTGCCATTTTTAGATTTTCTAACCCTGAAAAACAGAAAGTTATGTTGACTTCGACGGACATGGTGGCAAGTTAGACGACAAAGTAAGAGTGACTACTTTTTAATGGGCGACATTGCCGGAATTACGTGAGCAGTTATCGCAAACTAAGTACGTTCGCATCCTCCTCTCAAGCACACAGAAAATTGTGAGAGCAGCAGATTTTGAAAATAAAGTATGCTTATCAGGTTATGCGAGTTTGTTTTCCTTTGCTACCGGGAAAAGTTTCTTGAGCTGCTAAGAAAAATGAGCGTGTAAATGATGTGAAATATAATTAATACTTTTATTTAAGTGAATTGAATAATATTGTGTTTATCAAAGAAGTGCATTTGTGAAAGTGATAAGTATAGAATTTAATGAAATTATATGAAAATGAAATTTTGTAATTAGAATCTATACTCACCACTTTCAAAACGAACTTCTTCGATTGCCACAATTTTATGAAACCCAATTGACATATGTATTCATTTAACCAAACTTCTGTGCGAGAGGAGAGGACATGCAGCACATGGGCACTAAATGAAGAGTGATTACTACTCATAGGATTTATTAAATCGAGATCTCAGGTACGATACAAAAAAATTATTGCGTTGTATAAATGGTTCTGAATAAGGTTATATTCGTCATGTTTTTTATTAAGCTAATTTTGTTTTTGCAATTTACAACAAAGATGGAAAGCTTCACATATAACGGTTGATTCTCAATACAAAAAGAAATTCGAGATAGTTACGGTTATCGTAGTATACTAAAATACTGATTTTACAGCAGACGAATTTGTTCAATCAGTTATTACGTTAGTGTTCTTTTATAAGAAAAAAGGTAAATTTTTATACAGAGTTTGTATGCAGACCAACATAAATTAAACAAAGCTGACAAGGTTGAACATAAACAGAGGTAAAGAGTGTTAGTTCTTAATGAATCTACAAAAATTTATTAAAAGTGTTATCAATTTAATCTATAAAGATACCAGCTGATCATGATTGAGAGACCGGGAGTGGCTTCAACATTTACCCGAACGATAATAATTACCGACTCAGCACATCATCAGCCGAAAGTTATCGAGAATATGCAAAAAGTACATTAATTATTAAAAGGCTCTATTAAGTATTACTTATTATAACTCTTATATTTTTTTTTATCATACCGACCATACTGGCTCATATCACGTGTGACCACAAGTATTTTTCACGATTTCCGACATTATTAAACTGGGTGTGAGGGGGTTTTTCTCACGATTTCATTATACCTAATCCTAGTAGCAATATAACTGCAGACTAGCGCTAACTGGGCGCCCGAAAAAGAAATATCTATGTGCAGCCAGGCGCCCGGATGCTTTTGCTTTGGAGTGTTGTTCTGGTACCAGAGTCTGTTATAGCAGATAATGGCGCAGACTGGTCGTGATATACACTAGATAAAATTAAAATGACGTAAAGTGCTACTTAATAGGACTCTTTAATAGTTTTACACTTTATTTCAGTCCTTTCTGGGAGAATATGGTGCGGAGACGTCACAACATTTCAGAAGACACTGAAATATTGAAAACATACCCTCTTTTCGTATATGCTCACAAGAAAATATTGACGTTACCATATTGCAAAACTTAACTACACTACCACATGAACAGCGATAGCGGGGATATATTCTGTTAAATAAGAAATACATTTTGCAAAAAAGAGCCTGAAAACTGAATGGCATATGCCATACAAGATAGACGTTGCTACTAGAAAAGTTATAAGTGAAGAGATTTGTTGCAAACAAAGTTAGTAATTTCTAGTTTTTTATATGTGACGTGCACCGAAGAAAGGAGGCTTACTCTAAAAAAGTAGAAATCGAGGTTTTCACACCTTTGGTTAGTTTTTAAGTTGCTCTTTTTGATGAAACGATTAAAAAATTCCGAGTGTTATTATTGCTCATAATTGAGTTGTTAGGTACCCGAAAATTCGGGCTTTTGCTCAAGAGCTCCAGATTCGTAAAAAACCTCCCACCACTTAACACTACATCTACGCGTCTTATCTATCCCCGCCCGTGAGCCATATCAACGACCTATCTCTTTCCGTAAGAATTTGTGGTAAGTGCAGAGGGAAGATTTCGTAAGTCTTCCCTCTCTCATATAAGTCGCTTCTATAGGGTCGACTTCCACCGCTCGCCCTGAAAAATCTCACTTTTCAGAGTAAGAGCTCTTTTTTCGGCTCACTTCACATATAAAATTTAAACCTTTTTATTAGGCAGCTAAATCGTTTATTTTTTAAACTTTTTTTAAATGGCGAGTTTTGATATCGGAGCGTGAAATCACATTTCGCTCTGAAATTAGAAAACGTCTTTGTCAGCAATTTTTAATAAGTTAACTAGATCGCCGTTTATTGGCTCTTCATAATAAAATGAGTGAGGGTTAGTTCGTGGGTTTGCTTAGGATAGGATAAATGCTAGCGATTTCATTAGATGGAATCAGGAGAGTATTTGAAATCACGGAACGCGATAATTTTTCCTTGTTTCTCTTATTTTATAGTAATAATTTGTGGATTTGCAATATAATTTAACTGGGTCTTTAAATAAATATTAGCGTGAACCCGATGTTTCTCTGTGCAGTTTTTTAATTTTCCTTATTTCCTCAAGTTAAACGTGAATGCAGTCAATTATTCAAAAGTCTTTTATTATTTCGAGTTGCGTCTCGATATTGTCATTTTGTTGGACTTCCTTAATTTTCGTTTGCGTTCCATCTCAACTAGGCAAATTTTAACTGCTCATTGCGGACAACCGTAATTTTATTCCCGGGTGCGTGTGTACTACTTTTAGGAGAATTCGAACCATAAAACATGAATTTCTTGCGGAAAATTCTACTGGACTGTCACAATAGGCTATAATATGTTACCTTCAACAGTCAATTTTTCATAGACACAGTTAGCCTACTAGTTGTCACCCAAACTCGCCTGTTATCTGCAAAGCTTCTTGCCTCCAGTTTTTAATGTGTCTTCTTCAATAAAAAACATACTTTAAAACTAGAAACGTTCAACTTACTGCGCCTTTTCTTTTCCATTTGCAGAGCTCGCTTGGCAGCTCTTCGAACTCGTTCTTCCTTTTCCTGCTCTTCTCGGCATCTATGAAAATTCTCAACGACGACGCCAACAAACATGTTTAGAACAAAGAAGCCGACTAGCAAAATGAATGCTATAAAATAAAGCAACCTCCATTCTGAGTAATTTTCAATAGGCTGAAACAAAAAAATTGGATTTTATTACTCATATTGTGGAATAATTGAGCACAAAAGGTGTATGAGGATAATTTATTAAACATACGTAATACCGCTAACGAGGATAATTATTATATACAAAGAAGAAACAACTTTTGAATTCAAACGGGCCGATGCTATTGAAACATTCAAAACAAACCCTCAAAAGAAAGAAGGATAAAAAACAACGCAAATTATAAATTCTCACTAGCATTAAAAAGATTATTGTATAAATATAATTAAAAATTTGTCATAAGGACAACCGCAGGATTTCGCGGGGAGCGGGTGCTAATCTGAAAAATTGCACTTGCTTCCAGCGAAATCGCGGTAAAATTTCAGCCATAACCACGTCTCACAACCGTGAGATAGGTGGTTACAGTCTGTAAAGGAATCAATACGACGATCCAGCAAAAGCCTCGTGGACCCTAAGAATACGGAGCGACCTAACGAAAACCGCCTTTTGCATTTTTCCCGCAAGTGTTTTAGCATATTGTTGACTCGCAGGGATGCTTTTTAGGCTATTAGCAAGTGAAAGCTTGGCACCTCCAAGAGCGCCGATGATAAGGACGATCAGTTTAACAGAAT
>NC_046660.1:149124949-149127807 GCF_010883055.1 Belonocnema kinseyi
AATTTCCCTAAGAGCATTTAGAGGAGCGATATTAAGGTGAATGCCGTAGGAGTGACAGAGATGGTAATAAAGTACTCTTAGTGCCGCATTGTGCCTTTGAACGCAGGCCGTTCCCGCGTGTGTTGGACAACTAGATAGTATGTGAGCTAAATGCTCGGGGTGTGCATGGCACGCCCCGCAGCTATCATCGGGAATGTCTTGGCTCAAAATGTGGCAACGGTATGTTAAGGTGGAAATGACACCGTCTTGGCATGCAAAAATAAAACCCTCTGTACCAGACTTCAATCCGGGCGATTTAAGGAAAGCAAACGTTAGCTCACAAGACATTGACTGATCCTTCACATTTCTGTGGAAGATACCGTGTATCCTCTTATCTAGGAGCTGTTCACGATAGTTTTTCTCTAGTGCTTTCTTAATCCGGGCTTTCAGGAGTGAGTACTCGAGATAGATTAGATTTGATGCATTTTGCTAACCCCTAATACTGAAGTCAAGTCCGAGTGTTTCAGCAGCCTCCTCCGCTGCTATGTACAGAAATGCTCCTTTGCCTACTTCCTCGTGATTCCTGACCATTTCAAGAAGAGGGTCTCTTCCATTTGCAACTCTATGTGCTGTAGCCAGAATAATCCTGTTGTGAAGACATTCAATACTCAATATTCCGCGACTATATATATATATATATATATATATATATATTCAGTTCGGTTTTGACCCCTCCAGAATCAAACCGAAGGGCCTATGCCAAAGCCACCGAACGCGTCCTCGGATTGCGGATAGAGGGTCCCTGTACCGAGGGTTTCTGCTGAATATGGTTACAAAAATAAATAGGCAGTCGCGGACAATTGTCCAGGGGTGGTCCTCAAGGAATTAACACCCAAGCAGAGGTGTGAAAACCGTGCCCAAAGCTGAATAGCACCTGGGCGAGGTGTCTAGAACGGTGACTCTGGGATACCGTGCGACCTCTCAGAGTACGCAGCCTTATCCTTGCATGCGGGGCTCTACAAGGATGGAAGAACCCCTTTCCCTAGCTACTCGTGGGAACAACAATGACAACACCAAACATAGTTGTAGTAAGTGCGTTTCAAAAAACAGAACGCGCAGGGCTCCCGACAATAGGTCGGCCAACAATGCCGACCAATCTAGAGCTAGAGGAGCCAATGAAAATGAATTCAATGCGATGGATCAGCGGGATCTCGCGACCTGTGGGTGGACGGAGCGACTGAATCACGACTTGCTAGAGTGCTACGATGCGAGTGTGGCCCCTAAACGGGGTTACGTGGCACGACTGCGTGCACTGTGGTGTAAGAAACATCCGGAGCTATCGCACTTTTGGCAGCAACGTCTGCAAAATCATGCTTAACTACTCCGAACAAGGGGCTACGTAGGCGGAACACCTTCTCTACAATAGCTATAACAAGCCTACAACAGAGAAAGGGAGACGAAATTAAGACCAAGCGCGGGCAGGCATCCAATAGAGGAAGAGCGATGCTTTATCACGCGGAGAAACATCAACACCAAAGTTTCTGTCAAGCCTAGAGATCTGGCTGAAATAGGTGAAGAGCTTCGTGGAGATTTTTCCGAAGAATCCGACCTCTGGGCTATTAATTATTGTGTGTATCATGCAGCGAGAGCTTTGGCCGATGTGAACCGTAAAACAAAACCAACGGTTGATCATAAGACCAAAAGACGATTGCATCAACTTGCCATTAAGATAGGCTGGGCAAGAGAGTACGCGTCCCGCATTCAGTGTGTGGTTGACTACATTACATCTGGCAGGAATTATACCGTCAAGGTTTGAAAGTTCGCACGCGGACTCCGGACGCGTTATCACACGCTTAACAAGTCAAAGCTGCTGACCATCCGGCAGCATATTGTTGAGAGAATACGGATACTATCTGACGCTAAAAGAAGTCTAGAGCGGAGGGAGAGGTGGTTCAGAGAAAATCAACAGTTTCTCTTTGACCAATTTCGACTCTTCCAAGACGCTCCAGTTACTGTCGAACACCCGCCCAAACCAGAAAAGGTCGAAGTATTTTGGAGAGAAGTCAATAAAGTGGAGCGAAGACTGGGCGAAGACTCAGAAAATATTATTAGCTTCAAGAAGCTATGTGATGGCCTCATAACATCTGATAAAGAATACTCACCCATCACTACCGAGGAGGTGAAAAAAGTATTAAGAGGGATGAAAAACTATTCCGCACCGGGACCGGCACTTCGCTATTCCGACTGGCACTTGTGCGGCAAACCTGCAGATCGAAAGCACAAGGTCATTCATATATTTTACATGGACGATCTTAAGATCTATGCTGAAAGCAAAGAGCAACTATATCTAGCCTTAGGAATTGTCGAACGATATACTAAGGAAATTGGAATGGAATTTGGGTTAGACAAATGCGCCAAGGTTTATTTGAAGCGAGAAAAACTTAATGGCATCCCTGAAGATCCTGAGCTCGTTGATAGAAGCGCTATACGACACCTTTGCGCTGGAAAGACTTATCCATACCTTGGCGTGTCACAGAGCCGCATTCAGGACGTGAAGTCTATCAAGATTACTTTTCGAAGCAGATACAATCGTTTCATCCGGTAGATTTGGTCTTCTGAACTGTCGGCGAGGAACAAAGTATCTAAAACGTGCATGCACATGTCGCGGGTTTCATTTTGGCATGCCAAGACGGTGTCACTTCCACCTGAACATACCGTCGCCACATTTTGAGCCACGACATTCCTGATGATAGCTGAAGAGCGTGCCATGCACACCTAGGGCATTTAACTCACGTACTATCTAGTTGTCCAATGCACGCGGAAACGACCTGCATTCAAAGGCACAATGCGGCACTAAGAGTGCTTTTTTACCATCTCTT
>NC_046660.1:149127907-149130632 GCF_010883055.1 Belonocnema kinseyi
CATCGGCGCTCTTGGAGGTGCCAAGCTTTCACTTGCTAATAGCCTAAAAAGCATCCCTGCGTGTCAACAATATGCTAGAACACTTGCGGCAAAAATGCAGAAAGCGGTTGTCCTTGGGTCGCTCCGTGTTTTTCGGGTGTGCGAGGCTTTTGCTGGATCGTCGTATTGATTTCTTTACAGACTGTAACCACCTATCTCACGGTTGTGAGACGTGGTTATGGCTGAAATTTTACCGCGATTTCGCTGGAAACGGGTGCAATTTTCCAGATAGGTGGTTACAGTCTGTAAAGATATCAATACGACAATTCAGCAAAAGCCTTGTGCATCCTAAGAACACGGAGAGACCCATGGACAACCGCCTTCTGCATTTTTTCCGCAAGTGTTATAGCATATTGTTGACACGCAGGGATGCTTTTTAGGCCATTAGCAAGTGAAAGCGTGGCACCCTCAAGAAGAACCATGTCAGGCTTCGAGTGAGCAACAGAAACAATTGGCGAGAATATAATGTTTCAGTATATGCGGCACTTCCCATTCTCGACAATTGACTCAATTTCCCTAGGAGCATTTAGAGGAGCGATATTAAGGTAAATGCCTAGGAGTGACAGAGATGGTAATAAAACACTCTTAGTGCCGCATTGTGTCTTTGAATGTAGGTCGTTCCCGCGTGATTTGGACAACTAGATAGTATGTGAGCTAAACTCTCGGGGTGTGCACGGCACGCCCTGCGGCTATCATCGAGAATGTCTTGGCTTAAAATGTGGCAACGGTATGTTAAGGTGGAAATAACACCGTCTTGGCATGCAAAACTGAAACCCTCCGTACCAGACTTCAATCCGGACGATTTAAGGAAAGCAAACGTTAGCTCACAAGACATTGACTGATCCTTCTCATTTCTGCAAAAGATACCGTGCATCCTCTTATCGAGGAGCTGTTCACGAAAGTTTTTCTCTTGTGCTTTCTTAATCCGGGCTTTCAGGAGTGAGCACTCGAGATAGACAAGATATGATGCATTTTGTTCACCACTAATACTGAAGTCATATCCGAGTGCTTCAGCAGCCTCCCCCGATGCTTTGTATAGAAACACTCCTTTGCCTACTTCTTCGTGATTCCTGACCATTTTAAGAAGAGGGTCTCTTCCATTTGCAACTCTGTGTGCTGTACCCAGAAGAATCCTGCTGTGAAGACATTCAGGACTCAAGATTCCGCGACCCTCTTGACGGCGTGAGATGTACAGTCGTGGAACGGAAGACTCAAGATGCATGCTTTTGTTCATGTGCACAACCTTTCTTGTCCCGATATCAAGAGATCTGAGCTCGTTCTTCGTCTATGGAACTACTCCAAATGAATACAGTAGTACCGGGATGGCAAGCATGTTCGTTGCAGATACTTTGTTCCTCGCCGACAGTTTGGAAGACCAAATCTGTCGGATGAGACGTTTGTATCTGCTTCGGAGAGTATGCTTTATAGATGTCACATCCTGAATGCGGCTCAGTGGCACGCCCAGGTATGTACAAGTACCCGTCGGAATGGCGAAGTGCTAGAGATAGTAGCAACAATGTAAGGCAAAAGAGGAGTGGGCTCATGGTGTCGCCCTGAAAGACACCTCTGTAAAAGGTGACCTTGTTAGTTGTCACACGATTTTTTCCAGATGAGATAGTAAATCTGGTTTTACAAAGCGGCATCAATCTCTGTATGCACCCAAATATTTGCGGATGAACCTTCTACGGAGTAGTTCAGCATGTTTTCGCAGACGTTGCTGCGAAAAGTGCGATAGCTCCGGGTGTTTCTCGCACCACAGAGCATGCAGCCGTGCCATGTAACCCCGTTCACGGGCCACACTCGCATCGTAGCACTCTAGCAAGTCGTGATTCAGTCACTTTGTCCACCTAAAGGTCACGAGGTCCCGCCGATCCATCGCATTGAATTCATTTTTATTGGCCCCCCCAGCTCTAGATTGGTCGGCATTTTTGGCCCACCCATTATCGGGAGCCCTACGCGTTCTGTTTGTTTTGAAACGCACTTACTACAACTATGTTTGGTGTTGCCATTGTTGTTCCCACGAGAAGGTAGGGAAAGGGGTTCGTCCATCCTTGTAGAGCCCCGCATGCAGGGATAAGGTTGCTTACTCTGAGAGGTCGCCTGGTATCCCAGAGTCACCGTTCTAGACACCTCACCCAGGTGCCATTCAGCTTTCGGCACGGTTTTCACACGTCCGCTTGGGGGTTAATTCCTTCGGGACCACCCCTGGACAATTGTCCGCGACTGCCTATTTATTTTTGTAACCATATTCAGCAGAAACCCTTGGTACAGGGACCCTCTACCCGCAACCCGAGGACGCGTTCGGTGGCTTTGTCATAGGCCGTTCGGTTTGATTCTAGAGGAATCAAAACCGAACCGAATGGTGGCCCATGAGGATATATATATATGGAATGGAATAGAAGCTTCTAATGTGTCCCTTAAGGGTTTACATTTTTCTTGCACCTCCTTCTCCATTTCTTTACACCCCCCCCCTCCTCGCACGCTTACTTGGTGATGGAAGGGGGATCTACAGTTTAAGATGGGTTCCAAACCACCAAGAGCAATAGCTTTAAGTACTCAGAGAAAACCTTTTTCTCTAGAGATACCGGTCCCACGACTCTGCGGAGAGGAACAACTCCCTTGCTTGGCTAGTGTTCACCGCATATGCCACCGAGACTCTTCCAGAATGCGAGGCGGGAATCGAATC
>NC_046660.1:149130732-149137017 GCF_010883055.1 Belonocnema kinseyi
CAGATTTAGCCCCCAGTGACTTTTTCTTATTTCCAAACTTGAAAAAATGGCTCGGTGGACAGAGATTTCCAGACAACGAAGACGTCATTACCTCTGTAAGTGATTATTTTGAGGAACTTCCGAAAACGCACTTTTCTGAAGGATTCAAAAAACTTGAAAAGCGATTGACCAAGTGTATAGAGCTCCAAGGAGATTATGATGAAAAATAAAAAAAAATTTACCCAAAAAAATTGTTTTCATACTTCATTCTAAGGACTTATTGAACTACCCTCGTATCTTGGTATTGTTCATCTCAGCCTTTATAATGACGGGTACTAGCCATCCCAATGGATCGAATATGCGGATCATATCCGAGAATACCGTTTGTTTTGTCGTCCGATCCATATTCGATAATAGCTGGTGAAATCTCCTCCACATTTGACCTATCGCAAGGAAAAATCTACCTATCTGCGCTTTTATTGGTCTGTGCTAACGTCAGCCGCGCCTGAGAGTACGACATCGATTTATATTTTTTTTGTGTAAAATTTTAATAGCGAGGGAATAGCTATCACCGTTATCCTTCGCTAACTTAAATATAGTTCTTATCGCTATAAACGGCAAAGATATAAAACGGAAAATGACGGTTTTCTAAGAATAAGTTTGATCCTTCTGGTCAAGGCTTTTTCTCCACAGAATTTCTTGGAGGGTTTAAACATCTAGATGGATCCAAAACCACCGAAACGTTGGAAAGCATGGAAAACGACTTGAAATTTAGTGTTCGAGCTGTTTTTCTTCATCAAACAATGGTGTGGTAAGAAGTAACCCTTGTTGGGTCGAATGTCCTCTAGATTGGAGACTAGTTCTATGTCTCCCAACTCTGCGTAGTGATACATAACGCCAGAGTATTTCTTGTATATTTCGGGTTCCCTTCAGAAACTTTTTACCATCTGTACGCGAACCCAGCAAGCTACCGCTCTTGAATCTCCAAAATTAAGGGAGCGATCCTTTTAGAGGTAAATGGACGATGTAATGCCCATCGTGACTAAGTAGATTAGTGAAAGAAAAAAGCTGCGCAAACTCTTCTTTGACTAGACTATAAAGAAAGATTGTTGAAGGTACGTCATTCTGGACGACAAATGTCCGTAGGAAGTTCGGTAGTTTACATTTTACTGTACTTTATAATCCCGAAAGAGAATGCATAGAAAAAGAAAACAACCCCAATAGGAGTCCTGAAAGAATTCAACCCAAAGAAGTTTGATGAGTGGTTTCAGTTCATAAACTCACTTTTTTAAGTCCCTCCTAAATAACATAGGTGTAGACCTCTGCCCCTAGAATCATTTTTATAATAATCAGTAAAATAAGGCAGCTTCTCATTTTGCTTTGGCACTACCATCAGCTGATCGTTCTTCGCGGAATACTTGTCCCAAGTTATCTCTCAAATAGCTAAACGTGCTTTCTACCAATGTCATCTTTAATAAAAATTAATACGAATTTTTTACGTTAGGAAAAAATTTTTAGTCTATGGATTTCCAAAGAAGTCGAAAGTGACAGTTGGCGAGCACATGGCAGCATGAGAAAGAACAGCTGCTGTCTTTCAGGAAACAAGAAGTAGGACGTTCGAAAACAGATAGCTGATGTCTATTGTATGCTTAGTAGTGTGAGTCCGTCAACACCACTTAACGCCCCCGCTTGTGTGAGTCACGGCCTATAGTGGCTACCGTTCTCTCTCCTCGTCTTGTTACTCTCAGTCCTATCGTGTTCTTACATATGTATCTTTTCCTGAAGTCACTATTTTCGAAAGCCCTCCTTTTGAAGGCTGTAGCCGACTAGACGGCTGCTAATTTTATCGCCGCCTATAAGAGGTTTTGAGCTCGACGAGGCGTCAGGCACACTCTTTTCAGTAACAATGGAACCAACTTGGTAGGAGCTGACCAACAGCTGCGCGATTTATGTTCACAGGCATGAGCTTTCTCTGATAAGGTCGCACGTTACCTTTCGGAGAACCATGCAAACTAGAAATTTATTTTCACCTGCTGCTGCATACTTTCGAGGATTATGGAAAGCAGTGGTACGAGCGTTGTAACACTTCTACCGTATGATTGGAGATACCACACTAACTTTTAAGGAGATGTCAACTTTTCTGGTTCAGGTGGAGGCATGTCTTAAAATAAGGCCAGTTCATTCTATGAAAATCGATCCCAATAATTTAGTCGATCTGACTCCACCAGGTTTGTATGTAAACCGAAATCATGCACGTACGCGATAGAAAAAATAAAATAAGAACTATGAGAACAGAACACATCTCCAACTGGAAGGCTTTATATGTACTGGTGAATTTACTGCGTCTGTATTTTAGCATTTTGTGGCATATATGCATTTGTAGTTTATTAGCAGTTTATTTTTCTCTCCTTTTTTGTCAAAAAAACTATTAATTTTTCAAACATTGGTTAAAAATGATGCTTTACTCTATCATTTGTGCATATATTTTATTTATTTGCTTTATAAAAACTACTTACAGAGTGTCTGTTGAAATTGAATGAAGAATATAATGTATAAATTAACTGGTAATTTAGTAAGAGGTTACTTTGAAAATAAAAGATAATTTTTAATAAACCTTAGATAATAAATCATTTTTTAAAAAAATTAAAAATAAATTAATAGTGGTGAAACCCATACACTCATTGTTATTCTTAACAATTTATTTGCTGTTTCTTTCTTTCCTTTGATTGATCTTCAGATTTCATTAGTAACAGAATGGTCTCCACCCAAAGCTTATTATCCTTGGAATTTCCTCTGCGTTTTGAGTTAACCTTTTTTGGTGGAGTGGATACTCAGGCCGTAGCGTAATTTTTTTTTTGCAGGTGAGTGCACCTACTCTCACTGTAAAAATATGTTTAAATAAAAGTGCTGTTCGATCACTTCCGGTTGGGTCAGGATCGGTTGTCGATGAACATTTGTGGTTGTAGCTACCAAAGGTTACATCTCTACTAATTCTCCAAAAGAACCAAAACAACCAAAATATTTTGTTTGCGTATAACTGAAGTTCCTTGTTGGATCGACTCCGGGACACATATTTGGATTACATCGACAAGGTATTTAGAAGCTCTCGTAATAAGAGTGATAAATTATGTGATAATTTGTTTGATCGAGATCGATCGGACCAGACGTGAATAATTTTTCAATAAACCTATAGTAAGAATTAATTTTTCACAAAAATTGAAAAAAAAATTAAATAAAGTTGAGACCCACGGACTCATTATAATAGTTGCCTCTCTAGGGATCCAGCTACTAGGGAAACCATTCAAGAAATGCGCCTGATACTCCACCTCTGGGGTGGTGTGGGAAAGAGTTTGTCTGCAAAACAACTTTAAAGTTTCTACGATGTATACACTATTCTGATCAATCATTTAATTACTTTGTTCATCAGTTGCCTCATTGCGGAATTAATTAGTTCGCGATAATAGATTTATCAATTTGTGGGTTCTTCAAAATAAAATAAAATAATAATATAAATCCGTTAGAGTATTTGCGCGAGTACAGGTAAGTTTAGTAATGAGAGTCAGATGTAGAAAAGCAGAAAACCCATTTATTGGTATAAAGGACAAAAAGGCTCGTCTCACTCAATGTGATCTCCATAGCGAGTATAGATCAGCCGAACAGAATCGAGCCTCCACAGCGCGGGCCGAAGCCTAGTGCCGGCCAGTGTTGCCTTTTTGAGTACAATTGTACTTTTTGCGTACTAATTCCGGCTGGTGAGTACGTGAGTACGCCTCTCGAATTTTCAGTACACTCGACATTGCACTTTTATTTTTCAGTACATTTGAGTACAAAATTGTTAAAAAAATTTATTTTAGCTTTTTTCTTCGCTACGAATCACAACAGCAAGTACACATTTATCATTCGTTCGTTGGCTCACGTGTTCATTCATTAGAGAAATGGAGCCAATGACAGCCAATGAAAGAACACGTTTGAGAAGATCGAAATCTAGAGGTTTACTGTAATTGGCTGTTCATTTTACGTTTTGCTTGCATGAGATTTCACCCTAGACTTGAAAGCAGTGATCCCAACTTTGACATGTTGAGCTACTGCGCTTGAGTGGCGCAGCGGCTCTCATTAGTCGCTATTAGCGCGCCAAATTAAAATTAAATTTATACAGACCGTCATTTCAACTCCTTATTTATATGAATTACTTTTTCCTTAATGAATAATTAATTGACATTTTGTATCAAGAAAATATTTTTTCATTTTTAGAAGATTTTTTGTATAAAAAAAGTTCACAAATTTTAAAAAACTTTATCATTTTTTGAAAGAAAAACTTTAACAAATGATAGTTGACATTACTCAAGATTTTTATTATATTAACTTTTGAATTTCGCGCTAAAATCT
Source organism: Belonocnema kinseyi (assembly GCF_010883055.1). NCBI lineage: Eukaryota > Metazoa > Arthropoda > Insecta > Hymenoptera > Cynipidae > Belonocnema > Belonocnema kinseyi. Next base: position 149,135,098 of record NC_046660.1, read on the forward strand.
TTTTAGATCAAGTCTATTCCGATGCGCTGAGGTCGAAAGTACAATTTCAGACATATCAACACAATTTCTTGCTAACGTACGTACAATTCCCAGATCTCAATGTGGCAACCCTGGTGCCGGCAGCGGTAGGTGGGAGAAGCTGAGCCACATTGATTACTTGTGCGTTCGCCAAGGAATAGTATAACCATACAATGGCATTACAAAATCACATGTAGAAATCGTGTCTTTGCAATCTGCAAAGCTCGCATCTGCATAACCTATCAACTTTCTAGACTCACCTTTATATACAAAAACTAATTTCATTGTGACTTTCAGGTATCTAAAAACTCGTTTTAACATACCCGATCACTCTCCTTAGGTTTTACCTGATGTCTTCTTACGACATTAACAGTGAATAAGATACCTGGTCTTGCCGCACCGGCCAGATATAGTAGCTCCCCCTTGCTTCGTTAGATAGTGCGTTTTCTGAATTTCGAGCCTTGTCGAATGTTTCTTTGCCTGCTTCTGTCTCTTTGAGTTTTCTTCCGCGATTAGCTACTTGTGATGTGGCCATTGGTGTGCATTTACGGCGAGAGTAATTGAATCCATATCTTTCTAATATTTTCTCAATGTATTTTTCCTGACCTAATGCTATCGTTTTATTAACCTTATTGGACCTTAAACTAATACCTAGGAATTCTTTGGGCTCTCCCAAGACAATAATTTCAAATACCTCACCAATGCGGAATTTGCACTTCTCTGGAGTGTGCGAAAGACGACCTCGCTAATACGAGCGTCGCGGCCGCAGTGTGATCGTTCACTGTAACGTTCTTTCCGTGGACGGATTTTCTAACAGTTACTCTTACTCATACGATACAAGCATTCTCGCTTACTAATAACATGTCAGAGTACTCACAGTGGACACAATGTAAGGCTAAGATATAAGCTACAATACCCCCCCCCCCCCCCCCCAAGTTATTAAATTTGGACTTCAGTTTTCAGCATGAAAGTGTAAGGTAGTGGGAATTGCTGACGCTTAGTTTTGCTGATATTTCTGATACAATTTGAGGTAAGTAGATAGTGCAATTGTGTAGAAGGGCTCGATGTGAGAGATTAATTGAGGGATTGTGAGATTAAAAAGGGGAAGATAGATATTTTCGACGATTGAGACCGATTTATGTGATAGTTAAGGTTAGCTTGGTCGGAGATTTTTGACAGGGTAGGAGAACTGGGTTGATCGTGTTGGTAGTGGCAGTGTTGGGTAGCGAAAGAAAGGCGAGACAGGTATCAGACCGCGACGATAGATAGAGGCAGGGAAGGATAGAAGGCGGGAGCGTTTGATTTGGATTCATGGCTAGCGGAGCGAGCATCATCGCGGAAGAAACGGATTTAGGGCAGTAAGTTTTTAATACGCCGACAGAGGAGATCAAAGAAAGAAAGGCAAGGGAGAAGTAAAAGGAAACTGTAGAAAAGGAGAGGTTAAGAGCAAAAACCGTTAGAGCGATTGAGGATTTTATCAAAAGCAAGAGATGGAAGAGGGCAAGCAGTAAAGAGAAGGAAGATATCGGTGCAAGCGATAATATCCAAAATAATCCCAAAATGTTTAGATCGCCGGAAGAGAAATATTTGGTAGAAAAAGATGATAATAGTAAGGGGGCTAAATGAAGCGAAGAAGAAATTGAAGTCCCAATGAAAGAGAAAAGACTGAAAGAAATTTGCAAAGTGATGATAGAAGTAATGATATGAAGGAAGGCAGGAGAAAAGGGGAGAGGATTTAAAGAAGGAAATTTGGCGGGAAATGGCTGAACTTAGGAAAGAAATAAAGAAATGGGTAGAAGTCACGAAACAGTTAGAAAAGAGGATGCAGTCATTGGAACAAAAATTAGAGAAGCTGGAAGATAATAAAAAAGGTTTTAACATTTGTAAATATATCTATTCTCG
>NC_046660.1:149137117-149158689 GCF_010883055.1 Belonocnema kinseyi
ATATAATTAAAAATTTGTCATAAGGACAACCGCAGGAGTTCGCCGGGAGCGGGTGCTAATCTGAAAAATTGCACCTGCTTCCAGCAAAATCGCGGTAAAATTTCAGCCATAACCACGTCTCACAACCGTGAGATAGGTGGTTACAGTCTGTGAAGGAATCAATACGACGATCCAGCAAAAGTCTCGTACACCCTAAAAACACGGAGCGACCCAAGGACAACCGCCTTCTGCATTTTTCCCGCAAGTGTTCTAGCATATTGTTGACACGCAGGGATGCTTTTTAGGCTATAAGCAAGTGAAAGCTTGGCACCTCCAAGAGCGCCGATGATAAGGACGATCAGTTTTACATAATATTCCGGGTACAATCGTTGCAACTCCCTTATAAGGTCTCTATACCTCTCTTTCTTTTCATTCTCATTGGCTATGATGTTTTTGTCGGCTGGTGCCGAAAATTCGATAATGAACATGGTTCGCTTCTCGAAGTCAAGAAGAACCATGTCAGGCCTCGAGTGAGCAATACAAACAATTGTCGAGAATATAAAGTTCCAGTATATGCGGCACTTCCCATTCTCGACAATTGACTCAATTTTCCTAGGAGCATTTAGAGGAGCGATATTAAGGTGAATGCCGTCTGAGTGACAGAGGTGGTAATAAAGCACTCTCAGTGCCGCATTGTGCCTTTAAATGTAGGTCGTTCCCGCGTGTGTTGGACAACTAGATAGTATGTGAGCTAAATGCTCGGGATGTGCATGGCACGCCCTGCAGCTATCATCGGCAATGGCTTGGCTCAAAATGTGGCGACGGTATGTTAAGGTGGAAATGACACCGTCTTGGCATGCAAAAATGAAACCCTCTGTACCAGACTTCAATCCGGGCGATTTAAGGAAAGCAAACGTTAGCTCACAAGACATTGACTGATCCTTCACATTTCTGTAGAAGATACCGTGCATCTACCTTATCGAGCAGCTGTTCACGAAAGTTTTTCTCTTGTACTTTCTTAATCCGGGCTTTCAGGAGTGAGTACTCGAGATAGATTAGATTTGATGTATTTTGTTCACCCCTAATACTGAAGTCAAGTCCGAGTGTTTCAGCAGCCACCTCCGCTGCTTTGTACAGAAATGCTGCTTTGCCCACTTCTTCGTGATTTCTGACCATTTTAAGAAGAGGGTTTCTTCCATTTGCAACTCTATGTGCTGTACCCAGAATAATACTGTTGTGAAGACATTCAAGACTCAATATTCCGCGACCCTCTTGACAACGTGAGATGTACAGTCGCGGAACGGAAGACTTAAGATGCATGCTTTTGTTCATGTGCATAACCTTTCTTGTCCCGATATCAAGAGATCTGTTCTGAAGACCAAATCTGTCGGCTGAGACGTTTGTATCTGCTTCGGAGAGTATCCTTTATAGATGTCACATCCTGAATGCGGCTCTGTAGCACGCCCACGTATCTAGAAGTCTCTTGAGCGCAAAGGTGTCGTATGGCGCTTCTATCAACGAGCTCAGGATCTTCAGGGATGCCATTAAGTTTTCCTCGCTTTAAATAAACCTTGGCGCATTTGTCTAACCCAAATTCCATTCCAATTTCCTTAGTATATCGTTCGACAATCCCCAGAGCTAGATGCAGTTGCTCTCTGTTTTTAGCATAGATCTTAAGATCGTCCATGTAAAATACATGAGTGACCTTGTACTTTCGATCTTCAGGTTTGCCGCACAAGTACCCGTCGGAATGGCGCAGTGCTAGAGATAGTGGTAGTAATGTAAGGCAAAAGAGGAGTGGGCTAATTGTGTCGCCCTGAAAGACACCTCTCTGAAACGTGACCTTGTTAGTGGTCACACGATTTTTGCCAGATGAGATAGTAAATCTGGTTTTCCAAAGCGGCATCAATCTCTCTATGCACCCAACTATTTGCGGATGAACCTGTAAGATTTCCAGAAGACAGATGATAAGTCTATGGGATGTAGAATCGAAAGCTTTCCGATAATCAATCCAGGCCATCGATAGGTCACGCTGGTAGAATGCTGCATCTTTGCAGACAAATCTATTGATGAGCAGGTTCTCCAGACATCCGGCTAGACCTTTCTTTGAGCCTCGCTGTTCATACATTTCTTGCCACACAGGTTCAATTGCCCGAACAATCCTATCATTTAGGATAGCTGTGAATATCTTATAAAGCGTGTTCAGACAAGTTATTGGCCTGTAGTTCTTCGGGTCACCTAAGTTGCCTATTTTCGACAGGAGTATTGTGCGCCCTTTCACCAACCACTCTGGAATCGACTCTTCCGACTTCAAATATGAGATGAAAATACGGGCCAAATGCTGATGGGTTAAAGAAAACTTCTTCCACCAGAAGGTTCTGATACAATCTGGAACAGTCGAGATGAGTCAGAGAGAAACTGTTGATTTTCTCTGACCCACCTCTCCCTCCGCTCTAGACTTCTATTAGCGTCAGATAGTATCCGTATGCTCTCAACAATATGCTGTCTGGTGGTCGGTAGCTTTGACTTGTTAAGTGTGTGATAACGGGTCCGGCGTTCCCGCGCGAACTTTCGAACCTTGGCGGTAAAATTCGTGCCAGATGTGATGTAGTCAATTACACACTGAATGCGGGACGCGTACTGTCTTGCCCAGCCTATCTTTATGGCAAGTTGCTGCATTCGTCTTTTGGTCTTATGATCAGCCGTTGGTTTTGTTTTACGGTTCGCATCGGCCGAAGCTCTCGCTGCATTATGCATACAATAATGGATAGCCCAGAGGTCGGATTCTCTGAAAAAATATCCACGAAGCTCGTCATTCATTTCAGCTAGATCTTTAGGCTTGAGAGAAACCTTGGTGTTGATGTTTCTCCAGGTCGTAAAGCATCGCTCTTCATCTATTGGATGCCTGCCTCTCTTTCTTTGTTGCCGGCTTCTTCTACCTGTGGTAGAGTAGGCGTTCCACTTACATAGCCCCTTTTACGGAGTAGTTCAGCATGGTTTCGCAGACGTTGCTGCGAAAAGTGCGATAGCTCCGGGTGTTTCTCGCACCACAGAGCATGCAGCCGTGCCATGTAACCCCGTTCAGGGGCCACACTCGCATCGTTGCACTCTATCAAGTCGTGATTCAGTCGCTCCGTCCATCCAAAGGTTGCGGCATTCCGCCGATCCATCACATTGAATCCATTTTCATTGGCCCCCCAGGTCTAGATTTTTCGACATTTTTGGCCGACCTATTGTCGGGAGCCCTGCGCGTTCTGTTGTTTTGAACCGCACTTACTGAAACTATGTTTGGTGTTGTCATTGCTGTTTCCACGAAAAGCTAGGGAAAGGGGTTCGTCCATCCTTGTAGAACCCCGCATGCAAGGATAAGGCGGCGTACTCTGAGAGGTCGCCCGATATGTCAAGATTGTGTCATATCTACATTCCTACATGATATACATGATATATCCTATCCTACATGATAGCTGCAGAGCGTGCCATGCACACTCCGAGTATTTAGCACACATAATATCTTGTTGTCCAACTCATGCGGGAACAACCTACATCCAAAGGCACAATGCGGCATTAAGAGTGCTCTATTACCATATCTGTCAGTCTTACGGCATTAACCTTAATATCACTTCTCTAAACTCTCCTGGAGGAATCGAGCCAACTGTCGAGAATCGATACTGCCGCATATACTAGATCTTTATTTTCTCGACAATTGTTATTGTTGCACGCTCGAGGCCTGTCATGGTTCTTCTTGACTTCGAGAAGCGAACCATGTTCGCTATCGAATTTTTGGCACCAACTGACAAAAACGTCATAGTCAAGGAGAACGAAAAGAAAGAGATGTATAGAGACCTTATAAGGGAGTTGCAACGATTGTACCCGGAATATTCTGTTAAACTAATCGTCCTTATCATCGGCGCTCTTGGCGGTGCCAAGCTTTCAGTCGTTAATACCCTGAGAAGCATCTCTGAGTGTCAACAATATGCTAAAACGCTTGCGGGAAAAATTCACAAGGCGGTAGTTCTTGGATCGCTCCGTGTTCTCAGGGTGCACGAAACTTTTGCTGGATCTTTGCATTGATTTCGTTACAGACTATAACCACCTATCTCACGGTCGTGGGATGTGGTTGTGGCTCAAATTTTACCGCGATTTCGCTGGGAGCGGGTGCAATTTTTCAGATTAACACCCGCTCCCGGTGAAATCCTGTGGTTGTCCTTATGGCAAATTTTTATTGTATATATCTATGAGCTACGTATAAAATAATAATACCATATTTTATATATTATTCTTGTTTAAATGTTTAAGGCATGTTTCTGTACACAAAATTACCATTAATCTTTCTAGTTCGTGGGTATGAACGTTTTGTTGCAGTAAGTCTGATCGACAAAATGTGAAACTTTTAGCCAAGTTTTTTAAAGAGTTTTCGAGGGAAAAACATTTAACTAAAATGAGCATTTTTTATATTAAAATACATGTAAAAATTGAACATTTCAGAAGTGTTTGTCGAAAAACTGTATATTTGCCATTCTTTTCTCTTTAGAATTTTTGCGCTGCTGTTTCGATAATACAAAAAAATTTGTTTATAATTTTTTACAAAAAGCCATTTACTGTACATTTCGTGCGCGGTCCTTTCATTAAAGATGACAAATATATCATCCGTAACACCACAATTTCACAAAAGTCATATCTGCACAAAATTATGGTTTACAAATACAACCAGCCAAAAATTGAAAAAAAAACTCTAGCGTGGAAAATCATTAGAGAAAATTGAGAATCAACTAATAGAATTCGAACAAGAACAATATCATAATAAAAAGAAGGGGCAAATTCTGATTAAAGTATTAGAATACGCCATTACGGAAAAGTACATCACTATGGCAGTGAAAGAAACGACAAGGGTCATGTATGTCGTCACTGTTCAGTATAGCCGTCCGCATTATGTGAAGCCTAATCCCAGAATACTGCCTCTCACAAGAGGCTTAGTAACTTTCTCTGGCTCCCTTGAATTAATACTTCTAATTTGCACAAGAAAAAGTCAAAATAAAGTCTCGAGCCAAAACACCCGCTTCACTAAGCTATCCAGTTGGAAAACTACAGTACACCGATCAAACAAGAAACTAGTACCTAGATTTTGGATCACGTTTTCTTCAGCCTCAGCAACAAAAACGATAAATCGAAGCCACAAATAGAATGATTAATATTGGACGAAGGGTTTTTCACAAAATGCGCTCATTTTTACCTGAAACGGCAATTTTTTGCATTTTTTAAAAACATATTATGGTTCTTTTATATTTGTTTTAAATAATATTTTCCCGGTAACAGAATGTCAAATAAGAAGAGATTATTTTTTTGGTCTTACTACATTTGTGACGCGATTCGAGAAAAGGGGCCTATTAGGCAAAAGTAAAATTTTACAGAGCTAGTAATTTGAGAAATCTCGAGCTTGATGCAGAGAAACGAGCTTAAGTTCTTATGTCTATTGCCCTGCGCTACAGAATTTTTCATTAATAACCTATAAATTAAAATTAAAAATTATATTTTCAAATTTCTTGCGAATTTGAACGCACCTACAGCGCGTGATTGTCGAATATCGTGCTTCGCGCTCGGTTACTTATTCTTTGCACTCACAATGCTTGAATGAAACTTTATCAAAAATCTCATCGTGGCACTCGCGCTACGCGCTCGATTTTTGACTGACATTTCCAAATGTATATTTATTTTCTGAATCACCTTACAATAAAAAGCTACAATCCTCTCTTTAGAGATTCTTCTATACCTCGCTTTGTTATGTTAAACATTTTACGTATGTTGTGTCTTTTGGCGTAATGTAGAAATTTTTTATTTTTATATATCAATTTCAAAAAATAAATCAAAAACGAGTTCTTCCAAAAAGTGGCTTAAACAAATGATGTAGCAATTTTAAACGCTGAAATTCCTCCAAAGATTTGTTACCATATTTCGCGTCGTTTTTCTCAAGATTTGAATTCTCGATTTTTAAAAAAATATTTTCGAAAAATTTATCTAAAATAACAAGTCTTATCCAAAATGGTTTAAATAAATTTTTTAGGAACTTTTAAAAGCTGCGGCTACTCTTTGAATTTTTTTCAGCATTTTCATATCGTTTAGCTTAGAATTTGAAGTTTTGATTGCCTTATAGTATTTTTGAAAAATAAAACCAAAATCTCAAGTCTTATTTAATATTTTTTCAAAAATTTCAAGTAGATTTTTTTAGAGTTATAATGTTTACGGACGGACTGAAGGTGTCCCAAAACGCGGAGATCCGTTAAAAAACGACGGCGTTAAATTTGATAATATTCCAATACTTTCTCTATCATAAATGATGAGAACGTAATAAATTATACACAATATATATCTCTTTTTATTTGGTAAAAAACGGTCGTCTTTTTTTCGTGCCTTTTGTTATTTTTCCACATATGTTTCATTGTTATTTTTTATATAATTTTTTACTATAATTTTTTTCTTAGCCTATGTCGTTTTTCAAAAATTTTATTTAAAAGATTTTGACTGTTTTTTTCACAATTAAAATAAAAAATACGCATCCTATCAAAAACCAACTGCAGACAAATGTGTAGCTCTTTCTCAGTTAAACAAATTTAGTAGTTTGTGTCGCTTGCCAAAAATTTTGGTAGTTTTTTTACGAATAAAAAAACTACGCACCCTATCAAAAAGTACTTTCTAAAGTACTCTCAGTGAAATAATCACTTTTAAGAATTGGCAGCATTGCCCCATGTCACTTTAGCAATGATAATAAAATAATATTTTAGTACATTCAATCAAAGAATCATAGTAAAAACTTAAACCCCATAAATATGATCAAATATTAAAAAAGGTGAAAAGTTCCGATGCTTTTAAATGACAAACGACTTCACATATCACTTTAATTTCAAGATGGGACTGTCATGTACAAACCCGTTAAGTAGTTCCTATACGAGTTAAAGTATATTTATCCCACAGATAATTCAGCAGACTGACAGCCCGAAAATTAAAATATGTATTTCTTTAAGGAATTCTTCTTGCTATACAAGTAAAAGAGTAACAGAAACGCTTAACTAATCAATTTAGAGGTTAGGCTTCACATGATTTAAGTAAATCCGAAATCACTGATTAATCAGGGAAATTATTAACTAATAATTCAATCAGTGAATTTAATAAGTCCGAAATCACTCATTAATCAGTGCAATATCTAACTACTAGTTCAATTAGTGGATTTTTTACTGATTTATATTTAGAAAGTAAGTAATAACAAATTTGTAGGTTATTTTTAGTAGCACCATTTTTATTTATTCATCGGTATCCGTATCTTGCATAGTTGCGCACCAAATGGAATTTTTTATCATTGTTTGATCAAAATTTGAATTTTCCATGTTTTAAGAAAATTCTAAAACTTTTAACGATACTCTTGCAAGGCTTTCAAAAAACAACGGCTTTTTTCTCTGGTCTTCTTTTCATATCGGGCGTTGGTTGGCTTGAAATTTTCATTTTCGATTGGTTTTAAAAATTTTTTAAATGCTATAACTCAGATATTTATTTTGAAATAAAAAAGTCATAGAAATAAATTGTTCGGATTTTTGAGTCCTACAAATGGCCGAACATACCATTTCTGAATCTTCAAAGAATTTGTAAAAACAATATTGTGAAAGCTCTGACTTTTAGAATTTTTATCCAAAGTAGCTGATAAACAAACTCGTTCTTTATTTTATAACGTAAAAAAGTGTGCCAAAATTCAAATTGATCCGTTCATGTTTTCGAGAATTATCGTGTCCACGGACCGATTAATGGACAGTCAGACGCATTAGCGAAAATTTTATTTTTAGATTAAAGGGGTCTCAAAACTAGTAGATCCGTTGAAAAACTTTGGTTTCGAACTTCGGACAATTCTAATACTTTCTTAATCGTGAATCATGAGAATGTAAAAACGCTTTGAAAACTTTGCAATATTAAAATAATAGGTAGGCCTAAAGCTAGAGACGTCTGACATACACGGTTTCACACTAAATTTTTGTTCAATGTTTTTTTCCTTTACTTTTTGTGCATAGAAATGTAGGATAAGGTTAAAAAACACATCCTTTTCGGTTTTTCCAATTTTGTCTTAAGAAATGAGAACAAGATCAAATCTCTTGCTAAAAATGTTTATTTTTTATTGAAAAAAATATATTTCACTTTTTTGTCAATATTAATGTCGACGCACACCATTCACGAGGTGTAAAGAAAAAGTGCACATATACCGTCCACGCTCAGATAGAATCAATAAAATGTGACATTTTTAAATACCATCTTTTCAAAGCGATTTTATAGAGAAGAGAAAAGGAAAAATTAAAAATGCTATGTATCGAAGTGGGTCATATCTGACCAAACGTTGCGCTGAAATCCTGTAAATGCCCTTATACGATCCACTTTCAAATATAATTCATCAAATATGACATTTTTAAATGTCATATTTTTAAAGCTATTGTCTAGAGGAAAAAAGATAGAATAAAATAAAAAAACGTTTATCCGGACGTGGGTCAAATCCAACCAAATGTTGCCCTGAAATCATGTCAATGCACATATACCTTTCACTTTCAAATAGAATGAATAAAATGTGACATTTTTAAATATCATATTTTCAAAGCTAGTATCTAGAGAAAAAAAAGAAAAAACAAAATTAAAAATCCTATGCCCGGAAGTGGGTCAAATCTGACCAAACGTACCCCTGACATGCAATGAGACGATTTCATGCAAAAAAATATTTTTTTCAATATTTATTTTTCCCTCTTTTTTATAGACATGTAGGATAATGTTGAAAAAACATATTCGCAGTTTCAGTTTTTCCAATTGTTCATTAAAAAATTAGAGCAACATTAAATTTTTTCCTACAAATGTTAATTTTCTATTTTAAAAAATATATTTTGCTGCTTTTTTAAATATTAATTTCGACACACCATTTACGAGGTGTAAAGAAAAATTTGAAATTAATGTTCAATTATCAAAAAAGTGTCTAATTTGATCAAACGTGCCCTCAACTTGTGTCAATGGCACATATACGGTGCATTTTAAAATATAATCTATCGAGTGTGATTCTTCTTGGAAATGACACACTGCAACCTAAATTACGAAATTAAATTTTTGAAAATTAAACTAATATAAATAAAATTTATATCATTACATATTTTATAAAAGAATAGGATAAATTTGTTTTCAATAGTGTTTGAATGTGTAAGATTTTGTTACCTACTTTCTGGGTGTGTATATAGGATGAGGGCTGACGGACTTGTGCTGCTCAAGTCAATCAGTCTTGATTAGTCAGTCATCAGTAATCAACATTAGAATTGTCAACGAAAATCCAGCAGGAAAACAAGTGACAGAATCATTCTATATTCATAAATATTCCAAGAGAAACAAACAGGAAGTTAGATTCCTTAAATAAACACTTTTACGTTATTACGCCTATATATGACAATCATGAAAATATTCAGAATCTTCATATGTGGTACCACTACATCTAAAAATTCCTTCTTCTTGATATCTAAGTAAGATGAATACATTTTCGACAATTGCGCCATTCACCAAATATGGACATCTTATAAATTCACCACTACACCTATTTGTTTAGTATATTCATTATTCCTTTAGTACTCAGAAAGAGGTAAACTCCATTAATACCACTGCGCAATTCAGTATATATGGGCATATGTAACAATCTTCGATTCTAATTCGATATATAGTTTTCTCGCTATTTCACATTAAAAATTCATAACTGATGCGGAGTCGTATATTTTCGATATATTCGTAATGAGAAAACTGTACTGCAGGCTTAACGACCTTTCAACTCGTATCAATCCCGATGATTTAGATTTCCAGAAGCCATCAGAAGGCAAACGCTTAATTTAGCGAGTCTCTCTTAACAACCTCACAAAATATACACGCCGAAATAATTTAGACTTGCATGGAACCACTTATTTCGGTTGCCTAAATCTGCCCAGTGTTCCTCAAGATACCCTTACCTTAAGCAACCCTCGAGACACTCTGATCATTCCTCAGACGACATGGCTTAGCTCTTCAAACTTACGAGGTGCTCATCATACTACCCTGAATTTTCGCGCAAATCTTCCCAGTCCGAACTCATTTAGTCGTCCGGGGGTGACAGTCACACATTCGGAGCGTCGCTGAGTCCGAACCGGTGCCATTCCGAGCTTAACCCCCCAACGCAACATTTTTACTAGAACAATCAGGATTCACGACACTACTGATTCCGAAAATGCGTTATGCTATGATAGGACTGGGGTTAACGCGCGATTGGAGAGAAGCTCCCCAAAATATCGGGCTAGACATAATAAGTCTGTAAATCTGGAAAGTGGTATTCCTGGGGGTCAATAGGATACTAGTATTAATAATGAGCTTCAAGATTCATTAGGCATACGTATTCTGAGAGGGTGCAACATTATCGCGAAATTCCAAGCTGGGATAGTCTAGTTTGCGCTACCGCCTTATCTCACCGCAATAAAAGCTCAAGAGACCTTGGAAAAATCGTCCTTAACTGGAAAGTAATATTTGACTGGAGCGGAAAAACTTGTTTCGAAGATTTTATATCGCGCATAGAAGACCGTACAAGGTTCACCAAAGTCTCAGACGAAGAGCTCTTGTTAGCCATGCCGGTCTTATTGAAAGGAATTGCGTTTAAATGGTTCAAAAAACTACGAGTTAAAGTTCTTGAATTTTGCTTAATTAAAAAAAGCATTCAGACACCGTTTGGCCGTTTGACGATTACCTAACTAACCTAGAAGGTCTAACCAACCTCTTAGAAAATAAAATGCCAGTGGTAGAGCAGTGGTCTCGGCTCATAGAGGACTTAGGCCAGAATTTCATAGAGTAATTCTTTGCTTCCATTACCGAACCTGAGAATTCATTCCTGCAAGAGTTTGTGTACGGCGATAAAATGGCTTAAAAATCCTCAAAGAACAGGTCATCGGATGTCGTCGACCAAGATTCGGTTTCGTCTGTTAAAACGACAAAAAGTATGCCCGAGTCTAAAAATAAGCCTCCCGACGGTAGAAACGGGAGGAAGGGCGGAAGCGGCCGTAACCGTACGGGCAGTATAAGCCAGAATGGTAACGATTAGTCGAGTGGGAAGCAGCCAAGCTTTTGCTGCTTCCACCCCACAAACAGATTCTTGAAATAACAACTCTTGCGCTTCGGGTGAGGTCTCTTGTTTTAGGTGTAGACGGGTGGGCCACTACCAAAAAGGCTGCGGTCAGCCTCATGAATTGATTTTCTTTGCGTGCAGAAAGAAAGGCTTTGCTATTAAAACATGCCCGGATAGTTCAGGATACGTAGAGGGGAAGCAATAGGACCGCTCCCTGCTGCCTCTCAAAATAAAGAGACCGTCAAAACTGAACTGGACATCTCTGGACTTTAGTAACTTCTTTTTTTGCTTTGAATGATTTGGATTATTATATGGGTATTAGTGTTCCACCCGACGACTTGATTCTAAAGACTACGTCTCTTGATGAGGCTCCTACGCCATTTCTTGTTGAAGTCTTTGTTATCCTGGCTTTAAAGATAGATCCTTATCACTTCCGGGTCGCGTTTTTAGAGGGCTTCAAACGGAATGAGAAAAATGATATTTTCACACTTATTCGTGGCGACTTAGTTCCGAAAATTATAAACGCCCTGGGCAAATATTGAGTTCTCGTAAATCTTCCATGATTTTAGTAAACGGTTCCAGAGATCAGAAGTTAGGTGTGGTTTAGTTACCCTTGACTACCGACGAGATTACTAACGTATGCGAAGACAGGGTAGCCATCAATTTAGATACGGAGTTTTTGTTAGGGCTTGACGCAAAATCTAATTTTGATGTTATTTGGTGCGCGATCTAAGGAGATTTGGATGCCAGGCACGGATGGCGAAGTTCATTCACGCAAAACTTGGCTAACCACAGAGCAAAACTGTGGTTGTATTTTAGATTTATCGAGTGAACAGGATCGGGAACTGCAAGAACTGATTAAATGGAATATAGCACCTAAAAGAAGTAATCAGCTTAACGCCACCCACTTGGTAAAGCATTATATAGATATTCAGGGCCACCCACCTATAAGGGAAATGTATCGAGTTGTTTTCCGTAAAGTGCAGGAGGCCACGTACGCGGAAGTAGATAGGATGCATACCGAGGTGGTGATCAAAGAGTCCTCTAGCGAACAGTCGCTTCTACAGTAATGACCAAGAAAGGTGATGGAGGTTACCGGCTTTGTTTAAATTTCAGGAAGCTTAAGGCCATCTCAAGAATGGATGCTTATCCCCTCCCGTACATGTCGGACATACTGAGGTAGCTTCGTGCCGCTAGTTTCATCTGGAAGATCGATCTCAGTTCTGCCTTTAACCAGCTTCTTGTGAACGTGTCTTGTCAGGAGGATACGGCATTTGCGGTTCGTTGCAGGGGACTTTTCCAGTTCGCTTGTATACCTTTCGGTCTCACAGGGCTCCAGGCAGCTTTCAGAGGTTGATTGATATAATCATCATTCCCGAGAAGGGACCCAACGGATTTTCTTATATTGATGACATTCTTGTAGTCACGGAGACTTTTAAAAAGCATCTGCTTTGGTTGTACAAGGTTCTCGACAGGATGTCCGAGGTGGGCTTGACCATCAACCCATATAAAAGCGATTTTCGTGGCGCCGAAGTACAGTATTTAGGTTTCATAGTGAACAAGCAGGGATTAAGACTAGACCCTGATAAGATAGCTCCCGTCTTCACGTTTCCAGCTCCACGTACTTTCAAACAGCGACTTCGAGACTATTCATTGAAAGGAAGCCTTACATTACGTACCGGATACCTTGTCCAGGATGTTGAAGGAAGAAGATTTACCGGTTTCGTTAATCACAGAGCCAGAAGGCATAAAATTCGAAAAGTTGGCTGACCCCTGGTACAAGAAGCGACTACAATTTTTAGTAGAGCGAATTTGGGTATTTTCTAATTAGAAATTGGAGATCGCCAGATTATATTGGCAGAGACAAAACGAAATCACCGACGAATTAGTTCCGCACTTGGAAGCCTGGAAGTTGGTGGTTCCAAAGGAACTTAGAACTAAGGCGCTTAGTGTTTCCGATAGGGGCGTTGCAACTTAGGATTTGTGAACGTGCCTTCACGCGAGCACCCTGCAAGTTGATGGTCTTGGCGCGTTGCATAAAATCTGTCACTTTCGTTCTTGGTCTCCTTTTTGGCGACACGTGCCGCACCTCTGTTGCGAACTTTTTTTATTTGGACCGTTGAATTGGATTGGACGTTGAATTGGAAGTTGGAATTGAATAGTTAGAATAAACAAGTTGGAAGTTGTTGGATCGTAGAGTAATTGATCATCCGAAAAACAAAATGGGAAATGTAAATCCTTTAATAATACCGGTGAGCGACGCACTGTTAAGGCTTAACCCCGGATCCAATGCCTCGCTTGACCCCTTTACGGTTATTTTCTCTCTATAGTGTTCTTGTGATCAATTTCTGTTTTTTTAAATCTAAATTGCTAAACGTCCAACTACAGTCAGTGCGAACAATTTACGGACGAAATGCGTAGGGTTTTACAATAGATTCAATTATAGTGTTTACTTCGGTTTAGCAATATTTCATTTGCCGGCATCATATAGCGAATTCGCACCATACTAAGTGGTCTCAAAACTAAATGTTTGTCTGGTGAATTCACTTAAGCTTTGTGAAATTGAATCAATTTCAGAATAATTAAGTTGTTTTAAATAAATGCTGAATTAATAAATTTGTGTGTGTGTGTGTTAAAATAAAGTTGGTCGTTGTGATTTAAAGAAATAACCAAGGTTTCTCGTTTTCTTTCTCCCTGTAGCTTCTTTTTTTAGGTTTTAAGGTTCGCGGGCGATCTTAGCGTGTACTAGGCAGTCTGATAAGTACTTGAAAATTCTAAGAGATGGCATTAGTATTCCCTAATGTGAACCATTTTCGTCGAGCTTGATCCTTCAAATGACGCCTGTCAAAACATCAGCCATTTATGTTTACGCATGAGTTTCGAGTTTTGATCAAACACTACTATCTTCGCAAGAAAACGATATCCGAGACCAAGGCCAAGCTGGATAAGTATTACCCGGACTCTGCACTGTCGATTGGAACGATTCATAATTAGTTTACCGAGTTTCGTTGTGGCCGTACGAGCACAGTTGATGCTGAACGATCTGGGCGCCCAAAAGAAGACACTACACCAGAAAATGTCGAAAAAATCCATGATATGATGTTGAATGATCCCAAAGTGAAATTGAAAGAGGTAGCTAATGCTGTAGGCATATCATTGGAACGTGTGGGCAATATCGTGCATTCAGTTTTGGGCATGAAGAATCCCTGCGCGCGATAGGTGCCGCGTTTGCTCACAGTGGACCAAAAACGAATTCGCGTAAGCCGACCGAGTTTTTGCGCCGATTCATAACCATGGATGAAATTTGGATCCACTACTACACTCCTGAGTCAACGCAACAGGCAAAACAGTGGGTTCTACCAGGCTAAAGTGCTCCGAAGCGTCCAAAAATGCAACAATGTATCGGAAAGGTTATGGCCTCCGTATTCTGGGATGCACATAGCATAACATTCGTGGACTATCTTGAAAAAGGTAAAACCATAACTGGAGCATACTATTCATCATTATTGGATTGATTGAAAATCGAAATCGCCGAAAAACGACCGCATTTGAAGAAGAAAAAACCGCTTTATCATCACGACAATGCGCCTGTTCATTCATGCTTAGTTGCACAAGCAAAATTGCATGAAATCGGCTTCAAATTGGTTCCTCACCCACCGTATTCACCAGACCTTGCCCCCAGCGACTATTACTTGTTCCCTAACCTGAAGAAATGGCTCACCGGTAAGCGTTTTTACTCAAATGAGGAGCTTATAGCTGAAACTGAGGCGTATTTTGGAGACCTTCCGATCGAGTACTTTTCGGACGGTATCAAAAAGTTAGAAAACCGTTGGACTCGCTGTAACGTTGTCAAGGGTAGCAGCATTATGCTGGATGACCGTTGGCTTGATAAGGTTTAGCAGCTTGCAGCAGAGAAAAAAGACGCTAAGCAGGATGTCATATCTCAGTCACCTAAGGGCAACAATCTTCTCATCTTTTTCTGAAATACTCACTGCCTTTCCAATTCGTGTGATATCGCAAATTACGTACCAAGCTCGAACATCATCTGCCTGTGCGAGACATTGGTAATTTTATAGAATTTAGAATTCCCTGCTTGGATCCCTGAACACGCCACTATTGCAAGTAGTGCAAAAAGTTCTGCTAGAGTTCTCCACCCTAGTGGGGGTTTAGCAATTTTTATAAAAAATCTGTGCTTAATTTTGAAATTTTGTTAATTTGTCCTACATGTATTTTTGTTAAATGTTGACGTAAAGCATTTCCAATAATTGTGGCTATTGTATATTTTAAACCATCTTTGGATGCTAAGCTGTTCGAGCAGACTTTTGAGGAGGACCTTCTCGAGTTTATATTGGGTTAATAAGATTTTCCAATGTTTTAACATGTCATTTTAATGCTTGTATCGGCAACCTAAATGATCTCGAAGGGTTATTTCTCCTCGAAGATTCTGCAGCATTGTATAAGCGAAAATCATTAAACTCTGAGGTCAACACAAAGGGGTAGGTTATTGTTAAGATTCTTAAGAGTGGTGAGCCAATGATATTGAATAAGAGATTCTCTAAAGATTTTCCAGGCAATTATACTTTTCTTAGATTTCAGGGTATGAGTGTTAACGATCTTGTTGTGTATAAAATTGGCTCGACAGACCTGATTTCTAATTTTGAAGTAATTCAATTGCCTACGACATCCGACCTTCTTGTGGTTCGCGTAAATAAATCGTATTTCATACAGATGGACACAATTGTAAATAGAAACTCATTTTTATTGTACAATAGAATAATTTTGAATGAAAACCACAAGTGTGACTTAATGCATGAAATGTCTATTTCTGAGAACTCTGCGCACTCCAGTGGTGAATTAAATACCCTAAATAATAATTGAATTGCCACAATCTCGTATGTCGCCGATAAGTTGAATTTACTTGCAAAGACTAAATGGAATACTCTAGAGATGAAACCTTGGGATAATAAAGAATTTAAATTCACGCATCGTATGTTTAAACGTATTTAAATGTCTTTGAAAATTTCAGTCTTGCCGATACAGAGGGGGCAAAATATTTAGAAATCAAAAGATCTTTTCTGGATTTACGTAGTTCCAAGAAGAGGAGATACGAATGTGCACTTCTGAATTCTTTAGAGGCTTGTAAGAATTTTAATAATTTAAATTTAAAATCAGCTAGCGGCTGATAGATTTAGATTGTGGTCTCCTTCGATTAACAATATAAGCACCCCTTATTGGACTGTGATATCTCGATTGATGAAATTAAAGCCTACGTATTAAAATGTAAATGTAATAAAACGTCGGCCGAGGATGGGATTCCCAATTAATTGTTTAAAAACCTGCCGGAAAATTAGGTAAAGTACTTAGGGTCCCTCTTGAATGGGATCTGGGCCAAGGAAAGTGTCCCATCTGGCTCTTACAAAATAGATACATTTAGGTTGTATTAAAAAGTGTCATAAATCTGACGTTCACAATTACCGGGAAATTGTCCTTATAATATGTATTACTAAGATCTTCTTTCAGATTCTGTTGACAAGATGGACTAAGTGGGTCGACAAGGGGAACATTCTCTCAGAAAAGCAGGCTGGTTTTAGGCCTGGAAGAAGCTGTATTGGTCATATTTATACCCTTAATTCTTGAATTGAAGTTCATCTGCCTATTTCAAAGCGAAGAATCTTTGCTTTTTCTATAGATTTCAAAAGGGCTTTTAACTCAGTAAACCACTGTCACCTTTGGAGCAAACTTCTAACGATAGGCATACCCACTGAACTTATAATAATTATAAAAATCGCTATGATAATCCCTACGTGTCTATTTGCACTTACAGGGGTCTGAATTCGCCCGTAAAGGTAGCTTGTGGGGTGCGTTAAGACGATATCCTTATTCCTCTCCTTTTTGCTCTTTTTATATATAATCTAGAAAAGTACTTAGGAAATCACGGTATACATGGAATGTAAATAGATCTCTTATCTGACGTTATTCTACTTTCTGATAACGATGACATATTCATATTCCCTTACTCTCAGGCTAACCTACAAGCAAAAATTAACCTTATAGCCCAATACTGTATGAGCCATTTTTTAACGGTCGACGAAGCAAATTCAAAAGTAACGGTATACCACAAAGGATCAGCATGTGAATACAAATTCTTCTACGCACAGACTTAGCTGTAAGTGGTAAGCGAATTTGCCCATCTCGGTGTCAACAAATGAGAGTCGTGTCTTTTTTATAAAGTCTACATAAAAATAATGTTTGCTGCAAATATTGCTATAAGTGCTGTTTCAAGAATATAATTTGCATCTTAATCTAATACCTGGCAAACAAAGATTATCCTTTTTCGTTTCCTTACGATTAGTGTTCTTTTTTACGCAATAAAAGTCTGGGGATTAAGGTACAGTGAAACTGTCCTACAGCGCCGATTTTGTGGCTGACGATGGATGGGAACTAACTCATTATAGTCCATTGCACTTTTGTTTCTTTACGCCTGATTGCTCGCCCGAGTGACAACCACAGACCCCGCACAACCCACACAGTTCCGTTACACCTACTTGCGGCGCAGCGTCGATTCTTGAAAGTGCTATAGAAGAAGGGCTATGGAATGGTTACACTCTACTTTGATTTAGTCGATAAATTATAGTCCTCTTTTCTAAAGAAAATACTAGGCTTAAAAACATACACGCCGAAGTTTGTCTTCCGCTTTGAGGCAGCTAGATTACAGTTAGCTTATGATTTATTTAAATCTGCGCTAAGATGGATGTCGAAGTTGCTGGGTACGCCTGATGACAGGTATCCTGAAAAATTATTTCTTAAATTGAAGGCAATTTTCTTAAAACTTGATTGCAACCCAAAGTATACCTGGATTCTTCAGCTAAAAAATATGTTTTGCCTAAGTATTTTGTCCAAATGTGGCTTAACTTCGATTGTTCGTTGCTCGTTGAAAATATAGATGTTTTTTTTAATAACTATTTTGCTTATCTCAAGCGTTCCGGCTATGAAATATCCCTCCATTCAAGAAATCTCCAAGTCTTTCCTCATTTTAAACTCTATCCGTACTTGCAATCATATCTGCACCTTAGATTACCCTTTTATATAACTTCTATTACTGTTCAACTTAGACTTCTTAACTATATCAGGAGTTCTATACGTTTTGGAGAATATAAATTTACTCATGACCCTGTTAGACTTTTCCCCATATATAACCTGTATGTAACAGAGGATCTTTATCATTTGTTAGCTGTGTGTCGTGCCTATTCTGACTCAATAATATCAATCTTAGGTCACCCAGCAACCACGGCAGTCAATAGCCAGTATTGGCTGAGTCTTCTTAACTTTACTTGTTCACACGAGCTGCTTAAAGTTGCATTGTACGTCCGTCAGATTATAAAAATAAGAGGATTTATTCTAGGCACGTGCTTGTCTTGATACCCTTTAATAATCTCTCTCTCTCTTATACAATTTTTGTAAGTTACTTCTTCCTATTCTGCTGCCTAATATAGCTGCACATGATTGCTCTTTATTTATATTTGTATCTTATATTGCTACTCATTTGTATTGTCCTTAAGTTGAAAAAAAATGATTGAATAATAATTTTGAACTATTTATTTTGTATGTCAATACGAAAATAAAAATGGTATATGCGTATATGCGTATTTCACATCATACTCACGTTGATGTCAACTATCTGAACAGTTTCGATCTATCGCATTTTTCGTTTTCTTGCTGCGACTGATGCTAAGAACGTGCGATTGACGTCAAATGCGTCTAATACGTTCGACCGTCGATGCTTAAAACTTCAAAGTCAACCTCCCGTTGTCCCGTTCAGGAGCTGTCGATAGCAACGCGCCACTGAATATACAGAATACCATATCCTAAGCAAACCTATTATCGGTTTTGACCTCATAGCTGCCTTATCAACATAGAAGTATTGGTTGTAATCTGAAAACGAAGACGTAGAAGGATCACTCTTGTTTTTAAAGTTGCTGGCTTTGCAAAAAGTCTTCGATATATTCAGCACTTAAGCATAAGTATTGATAAATTTTTTTATGTGGTATTATCTTCTTTTAAAAGTAAAAGATCTATGAAATGGGCTTTCTCTTAAGTTTAATGACGTTTCCAATATAGTCTCTTTTCATCGTCTAACAAAAGTCGTTCTCCTGGTACCTATTGTAATCTTCAAAATTAATTGGGAAATAATCGAAGTTTATTTACGATACAAGTTACTATCTTTTGTAGTGCCTACTCTTATGCGGAGAGCTATTAAATTATGTCAAATTGCTAATTACTTAACTTATTTAATTACTGAAAATGACATGAGTGACGTAAGGAGCATCGACAAGGTCTCAAGCACTTTCAAGTTTAGGCCATTTTGAACCGTGAGTACCCCTTGGGTTAGGCCCGTGCTTAACTTTCTGAGTTCACAGCTCACAATATTTCTATATTGCATGATCGGTATTTAATACAACAATATAACTCGATCATTACTATCGATAATACGTGACAGATTAATTAATTTTCGCAACGGTGAAAAATGCTAACGTTTTTCTGGCGCCCGGTAAAATTTAAGAAAGTGGATAAGGCCCTTATGCACGCTAACGCTTCAAATGTCAAGTTTAGTGTACATTCTTGAATTTAAAACATACCTTACAACATAAAACCGATAATATTGGTCTGCCTCAGATCCATCATCAAAAGCTTATTTTTATTTAGACCTCAGTCTTGAAATCAGCGACTTGAAAATCCCTTGAGTAAAATTTTTAATCAATTTCGACCTTAGATTAAAAATCGTCTGCATCTAAATGCTCCTAATAACGACATATAATAAAATCAGTTACATTTTTACAAAGCGTTTCCACCATATGCGATCCTCCATCTTAAATTACGAAATTTTGGCTACAATTTCGAAATAGGCTACCCGGAAAACCCCGTAAAGTAATTGTTAGTGATATCGAATTCGTTTATCAATATATGTCTGCCGCAATGGATCCGCAATTTTGACTTTGGACTGTAAATTTTAATTGGGCGACCCAAAAAAAACCTTGAAAACAACAAAGGGTCCATTTTATTTAGGTGTATTGCATTAATGTCATTAAACTTTTAATACAAAATTCAATTCTGAACTACTTGAAAGCACTGATTCAAGTCGGCATAACGAAATCTATTAAAAAATGTGCGCTGCATATTCAGTATAATATATGTGCAGTAATAATATTCAATAATGCATATTATTGTCAGAACATGTGATATTCAACCTAGATTTTTGATTTCAAAATTAAAAAAATATATATTCTGTAGTTCTTCGTCTATTAATCTGAAAAAGATTTATCTTCTTATGTCACTTGAAACAATATTTTTCGATTTAGTCACGGCTTTTATCACTTAAGTCCACTGTGCGGTCATTCACTGGCGCCGTAAGGAAGTTGATTTCGTATTATGGTAATATATATTCTAGATACATTACGTTTACATTCTGTCCAACTCCTGAAGGTATTTTTTAGACGTGTGAGCAGCTTTTTCTATTATTAAGAAAAATGTAACTAAAACCATCTCAACAGGTCACAGCCAGGGCCGCACGGTCAGTGATACCATTCATAAGAAACATCACACAAATTCAACGATTTTTCATCTTACCTGTTGATCCACTCCAACGGCGTCTAAACCTGTGTACATAATGTTAACCCAACCATCCCGTGATGATAAAACGAATAACGACATGAGAGCTTTGCCAAGGTCATCGAAATTGTATTTTCTGTTCATCCATACATTTCTCTTGTCAGCTAAACATTCAGTTTTATTTCGAACATTGTTTACTTCTGGACCTTCACAGTAATAAAATGCACCCTTAAAAAGTTGTACCCCCAGAATTCCGAATATAACGAAAAATGTACAACAAATTAGGACAATGTTTCCGATTGGTCTCAGGGATGAAAGCAATGTTTGAACAACTAATTTTAATCCTGGTGCTCTGTTTATAACCCGCAATGGTCTTAAAGACCGCAGCAAACGGAATACCTGAAACAGTTATCCAATGATTTATAGGATGCAGAAATGAGAGCTCGTTAATTTTATTTATTCAATATCGTTATACATCTAATGACATTCTACTAATAATCAAAATCCTACCCGCAAAATTCCGAATATCTTTGGACTGCTAGAAGACAGAAGCGACATTAGGAGGTCAATTATTGAAATGATGACTAGTGATCCATCCATTATGTTCCAACCTGAGGTAAAGTAAGCCCCAGCACCATAAAGCATACCTGATGTTACTACCTGCGAAATATGTCCATATTGTAAATTATCATCTTTTTATGAAACACAGTGTGCAAAAAATAGGTGGACGGTTAGTTGGTTGCTTGTTTGTTGGGTGGATGGATGGGTGGATGGATGGATGGATGGATGGATGGATGGATGGATGGATGGATGGATGGATGGATGGATGGATGGATGGATGGATGGATGGATG
>NC_046660.1:149158789-149164913 GCF_010883055.1 Belonocnema kinseyi
GGATGGATGGATGGATGGATGGATGGATGGATGGATGGATGGATGGATGGATGGATGGATGGATTCATTCAAACCTAATGAAACTAGATGAGGACCGTGATGTCAGGACGAGAAGGAACAATAACAAACAGGTTCCTGCTGATCCTTGAAATTTTGATAAAATGCATGCCTTCCTTCGTGAGAATATCCTGGAGGAGACCTCCTCTGGATCATTAATTGTTTAGCTTATGGGTCTAAGAGAGCTCTAGCTGATTCTAATCGATGGCTACGACTGTCGTAGCATTAAAAGACCAGAAGATGCTCGCATCAACTCAACAAGAAGATTTAATGGGCAAGGCAGACTGCGCCCCCTATTCAGTATGTGACTGAGTGCATAACATCTGATAGAACATTTACGAAAAGGGTTAGAAAGTACGTCCAAAACTGATGATTTAACATAACACAATAAAAAATTCAAAGCTTCTGACAATCAAGCTATATAGATTTGGCCAAATATGGACGTCTCAATTCGCTTTGTTTCAGATTTTTGAAATTCCTTGAGTATCTACGTTTTTTGTTGTGCTTAAAGTTGATATGTCGTAAAAGTGCTTGTGGGAGGTTTGTTAGTGACTGAACTTTTCGTTAATTCAAAAAATTGTTTCTAATCATTGAAAACCTTTTTAAAACTATCATTTTTATCACATTTCATATGCATTAGAATGGGAACGTGTCCGGAGTGCAACGCAGTGATTTGGAGGGGTGGTTCTAAGGTTCTAGCCTGTTTGAAGTGTGGCATTCTCATCCACGTAAACTGCGCTAATATTGGCATCGCAAATAAACTCTCGAAAATTTTCAAATACGGAAGATTGATTATGTCTGCAGGGGATAAATATTTTTGACTACTAGTGCGAAATCTGCGTCAGGGAATAGCAGTACGGTTTATATACCAGAAATAATATAATGTAACAATATAATGTAGACTGAAACAACTTTTCCTATTTCTCCTCATTGAGAAATTGTTTTAACGAGAATACTAAGGCTGGTGCCAATAATGAGATCAGTAGTTCTCGTGACCTCGTTGAATTAACCTGCTCTACCTTCAGGGCTCGTAAAACTTTTACGTCAAGTGGTGTCGGAGGCCCAAAGTGAAGCGCTTTCGCAGTCTTTTGAGATTTTGGCGAGATTCAGTGAAGTTCAAGTCGGTCTTCCAATAAAGCCTAACAAGGACCTTATGGCTTACTTTAAATCGACTGCCAGGTATCTTAATGTACCAATTAACGTCAAGTCTAAAGATATTATTCTACATCAAATTTTGGATGAAATATCTTGATCTTTTTCTGTTTAAAATATTTTATTTTATTTCTAATGATCTCCGAGTACCTCTCATTTAAATACCTGTCTTTAAAATCTTCAATAAATTGCTTCAAATGTTGCCAATTATCTTGATTAATTATGTCCTCTCTTTCTCTATCGATCTCTACTTTGATCTATTCTGCCTTGCAAGACCGGTGGGAATTGAAGTAAATTTGATTTTCTCGTAGGTGATAGCCTTTGCACCTATTACGGTAAGGAGTATCGCGATCTAATCTTTCTTTATCTGCTCTTTCTCTGTCTATTTTTTCTTTCTGCTTCATAAGAGTTTCTTCTTGGTCCAACCCACTCGATTTTAATCACTCTTTGTCTCTTTCTAATCTACCGAGTTATTTTCTCTTGTCTTCAATTTCTTTATATATTCTGCTCGTTTCTAATGCCTGGTTTTCTAATGTACTACAATGCTCTGCATCTGTTCTCCAACTTCCTAACGTATTCTCGGAATTAGGAGACAGTAAACCAATGTCTTGTATGTGTGGGGTACCGTGTTATCTGTGTGGGTTTGGCGTAATATCTGTATGTTGTTTTTGTTAGTCTTTTCGTTCTTGAGATTTCACCTGTCGCTTGAATTGATTGTAGCACCATCCATTCTGCTTCACTATTTTGCACCATTATGAATTCTACGTTTGATTCTTTTGCTTTCATTCTGATTTCTTTTTCAATAATTTAGTTTTCTAAATTATTTTAATTTTCTTGTGCGTTACCTGTTTCGATTATAATTTGAGGAGTTGCATTATTTTCCCTAATTTATCTTGTATTTTCAACCGGTTAGCCATTTTCGGAATAACTTTTAATCGTCCCGATCTTAGATACATTCGATTCTTTAAATACTTTTTCATAATTTTACAAACTAGCTCAGGGTTTCCTATAGTTGAATAAAAACTGGTACTTTCACTGAACTGAGCGTTTCGGCTTTTACTACTAAGAGATGAGCGTGGCCTAACCATGCAGTGGAATTATCCGCTAAGTTCGGAAACGTTTGGGGTTGTTTGTCTGGCGGCACTAAAATGGTGATTTCGTGCGCCATTTTCTGTGATTGACGCCGCTTGGCTTCTATTTCATATCATTTTCGTTAATTGTTGTCTAGTTTTTTTCTATGACTGACTCCTTTTTTCATCTTTATACTTGTTGTGTTTTTAATCTTGACTTTAAAACCCTTCACTTTTGTTTATTAGAAGCGGCAGAGCTTGCGAGCACGCAATTTCCCGATCTAAATATATTTCTACCCGCACTTTTTCTATAAATCAGTAAAAAATTCTCAAACACTAATTTTAATTACATTCTTTAAAGGACAACTTTTTCTTTCCCAAAATTATCAAAATTTACATAGTTTATATTTAAAAATTTCTATCATAGCACACATGCATTGTTAATTCTTCCTTTTTTTTATTCATCATTTTAAACGACTTCATTTCTCGAATTGTATGATCAATATAGGAGGAATTGTGGGATTTTGAACAGGGCGCCATATTTTTTAAGGATCTTACAAATTAAAGGATGGGAAGGATTTGAAGTGTCGAGAAGCAGGTCAAGTCAATATTGCTAAACTAACTTAAATGAACATGTGGTTTATTAAACCAACTTACGAATAGTTAGGGGAACCTGTGAGCCTGGAAGCGATGGTGAATCTCGACGACGTTGTCCGCGCTGTGAGCCCGATAGCGCTCGTGGATGACACTTGTGTCCGCGGAGAGGTACCAACGTGGCAGGAGTGCGGAGTGCACAAGACTGGGTGTTTTGTGCCCAGGTTTTTGGTATTAGGACTAGGAAGTAGTGTTCTCCCCACTCGTAGTCCTGGGTTCGCAGGGCCGTATGGTTATGGGGTATCTTGACACCCACGTTCGTGACGTGACACGAACACATAAGTAGTTCGTATTGCCGTGCGTATCGAAGATCTGTTAAAAATTTGCGTTGGAGTTTATGCCACCAAATCATTCGCGTCGTCCGACCCAGATTGTATCACGTGTGAGTTCAAAGAGACTTCCTCCTGCGTCAGAAATGTAGTGATTTCCTCTCAACTCGTTTCTTTAACACTGAAGGACTGTGAAGGGGCTATTACCTGAGTACAAGGTAAGGCTCGATGTCGAGCGCAAGTGACGCAACGACTCGGCACTCGTTTTACTGCAGAACGACCCGATGAGATTAAGTATCTTCTCCGAAGATATGAGAGTGTGAGTTGAGGGCCACCATGCATCATGAAGTGATGCCTATTCCAAATCATCAGAACTGACATTGTAGAACCTTTGGTTATAATGTACGGGCAATGCTCATCGTAGTTGAAGACGGCATACGCTAAACGAACTCTATAACAAAGTTATAATCACCTCGCAACGACAAGATTCTGCGAACTCAGGACGAGGAATGGGGAGAGCACCACTTCCTAGTCCTAATACCCAAAACCTGGGCACCAAGAATCTAGTCTTGTGCTCTCTGCACCCAGATACGTTGCGTTGGTTAATAAATCAATTTTCTTATACTTTACTCGTTTGCCCATAATTGACTTCTCCCGATTCTCGACGCTCCAAATCCTTTCCCTTAATTTTTGAAATCTTTCCTAACTCCAATTCTCAAAATCTCTCTTCATCCAGGAAACGTGAATTTTTTTAACAATGAACCACTTGCTGCAATGCAATAAACCTTCTGAACCCTACGGATGTCCTCGAAAAAATAATCTCTTTGCATATGTCCAATCAAACGCCGTACAGCCAAAATAAGCATGACAGACGTAATATGACAAGCTGGCCAACGAAGCTGGTTCTTTCCACCAAATCCGATGACCTTCTAATTGCGCATGTGATATTCCTCTTAAGCGTCGTCGGCTGGATGATTGTTCACTCCTGGAACATATTGCCATATAGCCTCTGGTCTGATCATTGATCAGACATTGGTCTTTTGACGCTAATAAGTATGACGCTCACTCATCCAGTGAGGTTGAGTGTCGCTCCAATATTGACAATTTTTTCTTTGCAGCACTCGGCGAACGGTTGATTTGCCAGAATCAACCGTATTTGTGTTCTTTCTCATACTAAAATCAGGATCTTCCACGACGGCTTACATTACATCTAATTCTCGCTCTTTTGTTAAAGATTCGGATCTGTCACATCGCGGCCGGTCGGCATGATCATGTGAATGCTTTCAGGAAAATGCTTACATTTTAATCCAAAAAGATGAATTTTCAAATAAAACATTGAATTTGTAACCAAAACGAAAAAATAACTGACTATGTAGAGCAACTTTCGATTTTTAATTAAAAATTTAATAGATGGTATTTCAACCCACAACATTTCTATTTTCAATAAAAAAGAGGTCCATTTAATTAAACAAAAACGAACACCAAATTTCAAGAAAATGGTTGAATTCTCAAGAAAAATAAATTAATTTTCATTTAAACAGTTCCATTTTTAGCGGAAAGAGAATACGTTTATACCAAGAGAAATGAATATGTGAAACCAAAAAGTTGATTTATTAGTTGAGAAAGATACTTTTTTAACCATCAACAAAATAGCTAAACTTCAAGACTGTTGGGATGAAGCTCTAACCTAAACATTCAATCAGCTTATTAAACTCAATAAATGCTAGAATAACGTATTTTTAAGATACTAAACCCAACGGTCCTTTGACTTTTGACTGAGACGGAAAATTGTTACCGATCTTGACTTTAAAAATACGCGTAGGCAGAAACATTATATTGTTCCAGAATTTTCGAGTATTATGAAAATTTATAGATCAAGATTACAATGAAAATGTTACGGAAGATAAGCAAATATCTGATTTTCTGATGCCGATTCGACCAAATTTGCTCAAGTTCATTAAAGATCAATCTTCTGCATTCCTAGCTCGACGTAATTATAGAGAGCTTCTTCTTCTAACTTTAGTATTTTTGGGCTCGAATACAAAGATGGGAATTAAAATGTGTCCTCTTTGAGCTTACCATAGAGTTAGGCAGATATGCAAAATTATTTATTTAATAAAAATATATATTTTCCGAGGCCAGTTTACGGTCAGATCGTTAAAAATCAATTAAATCCATCAATTTAATATATTCATCGTCATGGTGTACCTGAAGAATAGGTTTGCCTGTCAGTATCCGACTTTGGTAACCCTGAATGGTCTATATATTTCACAATATTTGCTGCAGTGCATGGAACTTAAACTTAAAGTTTTAAAAGTAATATACAGAAGCTTCCTTTAAACATTCGTGGTACCTGAACGAACCACTAGCCGGTTTAGCTTGATTTAAGTCGCATCTGTCAAAGATACAATAGAACACGTTGACCTCGATTTCCTAATATAAAATCCGCATCTACTTGCGGTCGTTGAAAAACACAGGACACCCTTTTTGCAAGAAATCCTTTCTTATAAAGCTTCTAGGCGGCAAAAGTAATGCAAGTCATCAATAAACAATCATTGTCAAATGTGGTTAAAACATAGGAGAAATATATTCTTTCTTCAAAATGTGTCCCCTAAGGGTTTATATGACTTCCATTCATGACAATCTTTCCGCTTATATATATATAGAATCAAACCGAAGGGCCTATGACAAAGCCACCGAACGAGTCCTCGGGTTGCGGATAGAGGGTCCCTGTACCAAGGGTTTCTGCTGAATATGGTTACAAAAATAAATAGGCAGTCGCGGACAATTGTCCAGGGGTGCTCCCGAAGGAACTAACCCCCAAGCGGAGGTGTGAAGACCGTGCCGAAAGCTGAATGGCACCTGGGTGAGGTGTCTAGAACGGTGACTCTGGGATACCAGGCGACCTCTCAGAGTAAGCAG
>NC_046660.1:149165013-149168148 GCF_010883055.1 Belonocnema kinseyi
GGAAATTGGAATGGAATTTGGGTTAGACAAATGCGCCAAGGTTTATTTGAAGCGAGGAAAACTTAATGGCATCCCTGAAGATCCTGAGCTCGATGATAGAAGTTCCATGCAAGACGTTTGCGCTGGAGAGACTTATACATACCTGGGCGTGCCAGAGAGCCGCATTCAGGATGTGACATCTATAAAGGATACTCTCCGAAGCAGATACAAACGTCTCATCCGACAGATTTGGTCTTCCGAACTGTCGGCGAAGAACAAAGTATCTGCAGCGAATATGCTTGCCGTCCCGGTACTACTCTATTCATTTGGAGTAGTTCTGTGGACGAAGAACGAGCTCAGATCTCTTGATATCGGGTGCAGCACATAGAGTTGCAAATGGAAGAGACCCTCTTCTTAAAATGGTCAGGAATCACGAACAAGCGGGCAAAGGAGCATTTCTGTACAAAGCAGCGGAGGATGCTGCTGAAACACTCGTACTTGACTTCAGTATTAGGGCTGAGCAAGATGCATCAAATTTTATCTATCTCGAGTACTCACTTCTGAAAGCCCGGATTAAGAAAGCACAAGAGAAAAACTTTCGTGAACAGCTCCTCGATAAGAGGATGCACGGTATCTTCCACAGAAATGTAAATGATCAGTCAATGTCTTGTGAGCTAACGTTTGCTTTCCTTAAATCGCCCGGATTGAAGTCTGTTACGGAGGGTTTCATTTTTGCATGCCAAGACGGTGTCATTTCCACCTTAACATACCTTCGCCACATTTTTAGCCAAGACATTCCTGATGATAGCTGCAGGGCGTGCCATGCACACTCCGAGCATTTACTAGGAAGTCTGATAAGTACCTGAAAATTCTAAGAGATGGCATTAGAATTCACTAATATCAACTGTTTTCGTCGAGGTTGATCGTTCAAATGACGCCTGTCAAAACTTTAGCCATTTATGTTTACGCATTTACAAATTACAGCACTGAGAAGCGACTAGCCTCCGAGTTTTTTTTTTTATATGGAAAAATCTGAGTTTCGATTTTTGATCAAACACTACTATCTTCGCAGAAAACGATATCCGAGACCAAGGCCAACCTGGATAAGTATTACCCGGTCTCTGCACCGTCGATTGGAACGATTTATAAGTGGTTTATCGAGTTTCGTTGTGGCCGTACGAGCACAGTTGATTCTGAACGATCTGGGCGCCCAAAAGAGGTCACTACACCAGAAAATGTCGAAAAAATCCATGATATGATGTTGAATGATCACAAAGTGAAATTGAGAGAGGTAGCTAATGCTTTAGGCATATCATTGGAACGTGTGGGTAACATGGTGCATTCAGTTTTGGGCATGAAGAAGCTCTGCGCGCGATGGGTGCCGCGTTTGCTCACAGTGGACCCAAAACGAATTCGTGTGACAACTTTCCAGCAGAATTTGGCATTATTTTCGCGTAAGCCGACCGAGTTTTCGCGCCGGTTCATAACCATGGACGAAACCTGGATCCACTACTACACTCCTGAGTCAACGCAACAGGCAAAACAGTGGGTTCCACCAAGCCAAAGTGCTCCGAAGCGTCCAGAAACGCAACAATGTGTCGGAAAGGTTATGGCCTACGTATTTTGGGATGCATGTGGCATAATGTTCGTGGACTATCTTGAAAAAAGTAAAACCATAACCGGAGCACACTATTCATCATTAATGGACCGATTAAAAATTGAAATCGCCGAAAAACGACCGCATTTGAAGAAGAAAAAACCGCTTTATCATCACGACCCAGCGACTATTACTTGTTCCCTAACCTGAAGAGATGGCTTACCGGTAAGCGTTTTCACTCAAATGAGGAGCTCATAGCTGAAACTGAGGCGTATTTTGGAGACCTTCCGATCGAGTACTTTTCGGACGGTATCAAAAGTTTAGAAAATCGTTGGACTCGCTGTATCGACCTAAAAGGAGAGTATGTTGAAAACTAAAACCTACTTTGGCCAAAAAAAGGTCTCCGTGTTTCATTTTGCGTGTACTTATCAGACTGCCTAGTAGCTCATATACTATCTAGTTGTCCAACTCACGCGGGAACGACCAACATTCAAAGGCACAATACGGCACTAAGAGTGCTTTATTACCATCTCTGTCACTCCTACGGCATTCACATTAATATCGCTCCTCTAAATGCTCCTAGGGAAATTGAGTCAATTGTCGAGAATGAGAAGTGCCGCATATACTGGAACTTTATATTCTCGACAATTGTTTCTGTTGCTCATTCGAGGCCTGACAAGGTTCTTCTTGACTTCGAGAAGCGAACCATGTTCGTTATCGAATTTTCGGCACCAGCTGATAAAAACATCATAGCCAAGGTGAATGAAAGGAAAGAGAGGTATCGAGACCTTGTAAGAGAGTTGCAATGATTGTATCCGGAATATTATGTTAAAGTGATCGTCCTTATCATCGGCACCAGAACGTGGTTCTGGCTAAAATTTTACCGCGATTTCGCTGGAAGCGGGTGCAATTTTTCAGATTAGCACTCGCTCCCGGTAAAATCCTGCGGTTGTCCTTATGACAAATTTTTAATTACATATATGTATATATATATATATAAAATTTTATTTTATATATATAAAATTTGTCATGAGGACAACCGCAGGATTTCGCCGATGAGCACGTTCTCCCGACATCCGGCTACGCCTTTCTTTGAGCCTCGTTGTTCATACATTTCTTGTCACACAGGTTCAATGGCCCGAACAATCCTATCATTTAGGATAGCTTTGAATATCTTATAAAGCGTGTTCCGACAAGTTTTTGGCCTGTAGTTCTTTGGGTCAGCTAAGTTGCCTATTTTCGGCAGGAGTATTGTGCGCCCTTCCACCAACCACTCTGGAGTCGGCTTATGGAATCGAAAGGAGTTCTTTCATCCTTGTAGAGCCCCGCATGCAAGGATAAAGCTGCATACTCTGAGAGGTCGCCCGGTATCCCAGAGTCACCATTCTAGACACCTCATCCAGGTGCCATTCAGCTTTCGGCACAGTTTTCACACCTCCGCTTGGGGGTTAATTCCTTCTAGACCACCCCTGGACAATTGTCCGCGACTGCCCATTTATTTTTGTAACCATATTCAGCAGAAACCCTTGGTACAGGGACCCTCTATCCGCAACCCGAGG
>NC_046660.1:149168248-149182467 GCF_010883055.1 Belonocnema kinseyi
ACTTTCTATATATACATTTATTTACAACTATTTACATAAAGTCTTATATCTAGTTCCTTATCTCTATGTCCTATGATATCGCAATTTAGGACTTATTAGCAAACGAGTGAGCGAATGAACAAAAGCGAAAGTGCAAGCGAGAGAGAGAGAGAGAGGGCATGAGAACGCAACGCAT
Organism: Belonocnema kinseyi; assembly: GCF_010883055.1. Lineage (NCBI taxonomy): Eukaryota > Metazoa > Arthropoda > Insecta > Hymenoptera > Cynipidae > Belonocnema > Belonocnema kinseyi. The sequence goes on from NC_046660.1 coordinate 149,168,424, forward strand.
CTTAGTCTACTTAACTTTTATATTACCATTACTTACAATCATTATCGTTACATCAATCGCTCCTCTAGCATCCTCCAACTCTTTTATTCATTCTTCTCCTGCTCCATCCTCCGCTAGAAGCTTAACTACATTCTCTTTTCAGCTTCCTTTATCTTCCATTTCTCTCCTACATCCTTCCCATACATTCTCCCATGTTTCCTTCTCCCATTCACATATTCTACACTTTCTGTTCTCTTCTTTTTCCCAGTACATTCCATTTATTGTATTTTGATTCCTGAATCGCCCCCATCTTTCTATCAATTGTTTTTCCCTCTCCCTTTTTTCCAATTCTTCATAGTTTACCCCAGTTCCGTCTTCTATTTCTCTATCATTAAACGACTCCCTCCTTTCTTATTCTTATCTCGTTAAATCGATCGCCCTCTCTCTCATCTCTTCTACCTCCATCAAACACATTTTCGTCAACTACCTCCCTTTCCCTCCTTCAGCTTCGTCTGAAATTTCCATGCCCTTTTTCACGCTTCAATACTTAACTTATCCCTCTGCGCTTCTTCTCTCACAATATATCCAGGAGTCCTCCAGTCTGTCCATAGTGTCCACCTAATGTGCCTTACTTGTAAACTCTTAATATCTTTCCTTTCTTTCCATCCACATAACCCTGCTCTGTAACCCAATACCGGCCATACCAGCGTATCAAATAACTACATTCTCCTTCTTCAATTTTTTTCAACCTTCCTTTTTTATTCCACATATCTGTTTCATTACCCCTGATGCTTTTTTATCCTTCCTCTTATATGAGCTGTATGATCTTTATTCTTTTGAAGATATATCCTAAATATTTAAACTCTTTTACTTATTCTAACTTTATTCCCTGCCATCGCCCTGCCCATTCTTTCTTCCCTCCCCCTCCCTTCAAGGTATTTCTCTAATCCTGTAATTTATCCCGCTATCCCTTCTTTATCCTCTGCAATCAACGTTATGTCGTCTGCATATGCCAGTGTATATAACTTTTCCTTCTTTATCTTCTCCCCTTTTTCACCAAAACTCTTTCTATTTTGCCTCGGTCTAATGAGTAAAACGCCGCCTTTAAGTCCACGAACATTGTTCCCATTTCCCTCTTTTTCCTTTTAATCCTCTTATTTACCAGATAGTTTAGAACATATATGTTGTCCATCACCCCCCCTTCATTTTCTAAACTCTGTCTGATTCGGTGACTCGATCTTTTTTTCTTTAACTTCTTTCTTCAATCTCTCCGACAAAACAGTTACATATACTTTATGCAGTGTTGGCATCAACGTCACCTCCCTATAATCTCTAAACTCCCCTTCTTTGTTTCTCTCTACTACTGATATAACTACTCCTCCTTTCCGTAACTTTGGCCACCCCCTCTTCTCTTTATACCTTTTATTCTCTTTCTTTTGATAACACAACTCAGTATACTCGTTCTTTTTTCTATATTCTGCCCCATTACTTTTTTCTTTTCTCCACTTTCCTAATTCCTTTCTGACCTCCTTTTCTCTCTCCTTACAGTCCTCATACTACCTATTTCTATTCCCCCCTTTACTAAGTTCATTTTCGTTCGTGCACTCTAATCCTCTTTTTATTGCTCCTATCATTTTTTCTATCTCCTCGTCCATATATATCTCTCTCCCATTTTGATATTTCTGACCATTTCTCCAAAACGTTCTTTTCTTTCCCTTGACCAATCTCCTTTTCCTATACATTTTAAATTTGCTCCCCTTATATTTATATTGCTATTGCTTTTTTGTCTTTCTAATGTCAGCATTGAGGAAAAGTGATCCGAATCAATATAATCACCTACCTCTAGTTTTTAACTTTCTCTCCTACCTCATCATTCACTATCACATAATCAATTACGGTTCCCCTTTCACCTTCTCAGCGTGTATATTCTCCTTTCTCTTCTCCTGCTATATTCTCCTCCTCTGTCTTCTGGTCTCGCATTGAAATCTCAACCTATTATCAGCCTAATATCTTTCTTATTTTCTCTCAATTATTTCTTTTGTCTCCTCTGCTTTCTCCTGCATGTCACCGTTCACATGAACCCCCACTACCTTCCACTTCTCTTCTATCATCATTAACTTTTCTACTATTCATCCTTCTTTTCGTTCTTTCCTGTCTTTCTTATCTTTCCCTGTTATACATTCATTTCTTACTTCCATCACCATTCCTCCCATTGCTCTGCTATTTTTATTCTTTCTCTTCTCATTTTTCGTTTGTCATTTGTAACCTCTTGGTAACATTCCCCTTACTCTTTCCCATCCCTTTTTATCTAGCCACGGCTCCATCATTATGACTATATCCGATTGTGTGATATTTCTCATAAACTCCCTATCCTTTCTCTTGAATCCTGCTATATTAGAGAAACATTCTTTCCTACTTTCGTTTCTCGTGTTTTCCTTCTGCTTACTATTTCTATTTTCCTATCTCCCGTTTCTTCCTCTCCTAGTTTCCCTGCACCTCATTTCTTACTATCTGTTCCCTTTCTTCATCCCAGTCCCACCATATTCCGTCTATCTGTATTCTCCCTTCTTCGCTCTTCCGTTCTTGCACTTCTTACTTCCTCGATCTCTACCTTTGCATCACTCTTTTTTAGTACTTCTTCCACTACTTCCTTCAGCTCCTTCCCCTCTAATCTTATACCCTTTATCACTATGTTTCTTTTCCTTTCTCCACTATCTTTCCTTTCTATTCTTAGTTCTTTTTTTCTCAGCCTTTCCTTCTCCTTATTCCCACTCTTGCCCCACCAAAATCCTAGTTCGAGCTTTCTAGTTTTTTTTCCATTACCTTACATCTCCTCTTTCTTTTTATTAATACCTTACTGCTTCTCTAGTTTTCGTTCCAATGAGTTTATCGTTTTTTCTATTTTTTCCATGACTGATTCCCATTTCTTTATTTGTTTCTTAAGTTCAGAAATTTTCCGCCTAATTTCCATCTTTAATTTCGCTCCCGATTTCTCCTGCTTTTCTTTATAAATCTTTATTACTTCTATCATCACTTCGCGGATTTCCTGTAGTCTTTGCTATTTCATTGGAACTTCACTTTTATCTCCGCTTCCTTCAGCCAACTTACTATTATCATTCCTCTCTACCAAATTCTGCTTTACCGCTGGCCTGCTAAACATTTTTTTATATTTCAAACCTTCTTTCTCCTCCTTTCTTTAATCTCCTTTTTTGATCTCCTGCTTTAAATCTGTTTCTTCCAAGCAGATACTTGCTCCGCTAGCCATGAATCCAATTCAAACTCTCCCGCATTCTATGTCTCCCTGCCTCTATCTACCGTCGCGGTCTGGTACCTGTCTCGCCCTTCTTTGTCGCAATCAAACCCTGCTACCACCAACCCAATCAACCCAGTCCTCCAACCCTGTCACAAATCTCCAAACAACCTAACCTCAGCTTCCACACAAATATGTCTTAATCCTCAAAAATATCTACCTCCACTTTTCGACCTCAAAATCCCTCGATTAATCTCTCACATCCACACCCTTCTACACACTTTCACAATCCACTCACCTCAAATTTCACAATACCAGAAAAACTCAGCATCAATAATTCCCACTACTTTACACTTTCATGTCGGAAACGGAAGTCGGGAAAATATCAATTTATCAATAATTGCTATAAATGCCGCCATTTGAGATCGCACCTTTTTATTTCATCCTACCGAGATATCACCCTGCCGTTTGAACACGTCAAAATGTGCTCTTATATCTAAACATCACTACAACAATAACCAATTTTGGAACCTGTATGAACACTAAATTTTTCTTAATCTACAGAAAATAACATTTTTTATCATAGCTTCACTAAGAATTTCACGTAGAAAAGATATTTTTACCCTCAATATATCTGTGAATAAAAAATAAAAAAATATTCACAATATCAATTTTGACATAAACTTTCTTTGAGCATACTCTAAATATTTTCTAAAAACATATCAAAATTTGTTGGTCTATTTCTACTTTAAAGGAATATGTAGTCTACATGAAGATGAGGAAGCGACATTAAGAGCAACTGAGGAAAGCAAGCCTCTTCTAAAAGATAATTGTATCGAAGAAGATACTGACATAATCTGCTTCAAGGAGTTTTGCACACTAACATCTGACCAACATATCCACCTCATATTTAAAGTCGGAAAACAACTGGATTGTCCGAATAATTGAGACCGTATGGGAAGAGACGTATGAATAACGTTGCTCGAAAAAGGTGTAATACGCTGTCGAGAGATCCCACTAATGAAGAGGAGCATCTGCAAAGATGCAGCAACCTGTCAGCATGTCTCGCCATTAGTTTGGATTGTTTACAGAAAAGCTTTCTATTCAACCCCTTATAGACTTATATTCTGTCTGTTGGAATGCGCCATTTCGGTCAATGCCATGGGCCATATGCTTTGTTACATCAAACTTCTACCTCTATATCTTACACTGAGACATTCGTCTATATACCTCTGTGGCAACACTATCCATTGCGAGCATAAAACTATTCATGTATTTCATATGTATGACCTGAAGATACATGCTTCTGGTGCAAGAAAACCTCCACTTGCTTTAAATATCGTCAAGTGGTACAAATGAGAGATTAGTATGGACCTTCGACTGGACAAGTGTCCCATGATCAAACTAGCGAGAGCACAGATTTCTGGTTTTTGTGAGGATCGTGGGCTTGCAAATATAAGTATTAGTAGAGATCTTGATGTTAACATAATTAGTAAAGGAGTCTCTCCGCAGCAGTTTCAGTCATCTTCCTTGACAGATTTAGTCTTCAAAACTGTCCTTCAGACAATTTATTTTTTTAAGATAACGTTTTCACAACCCACAACGACGCCAATCCTGACAACGACCCACATACATCGAAGTAAAAACAACCTTTTTAATTATTAAGTCCGAAAATGTTAAGAATTATTAAATTTGATAAACTCAATTTTCACAGGAAACCAACACATTCTTATTGAAATAAGAATCTGACAGTTTTTGAAACTAGTACTCCTAAATCGAAACTAAATCATTAAATTAATCCACTACATTTTATTTGTAAAAGAAAATATATTCATTAATCAAATGCCCATCAATTGAAAAATCATTAAAATCCAGTGAGATGTTCAATTGATAGAAACATAGTGGTTAGTGGTTACATCTCCATTGAAATCTATTAATTTTCTAGTCGAATTATAAATGCAGAATTAAAAGTTTTTTAACAGCTAAAACTAGTAAAAATTAAGCCGTGGGCACTTGAAGCTTTTCTATTAGCGAATTTCATTTAAAATTTGTACCATAAGCACAATAAAAAACTGTAACTATAACTTTCAAAAATACCATCTTACTTGTAAATGTAACTCTAAATTTAAAACAAAAATGGCAGTTACAATTTATTAAATTAAATTAGGAAAGGAGGTAAACTTTCAGAATTTATAGTGTTGATGATTTACAATTCACAAAGTGAAATTGTTATGAATTGAACCAAAATTTGGTATTTTTTATGAAACTTTTTATAATTAGTAATGTGTCTCTAATGAGACAGTTTAATCACTCACAATTTTGAACATAAGAAAAAGAATTAGTACAGTAATTCATTGATGACGTCGCTATAACTTGTGAACAACTTTATAATGGCTGAGCGCGTAAGGTTATGTCACCTCGGTTAGAAGCAATTGGCGACTGAACCAAGTTCACGTATCCTGTGCCATCAGGACTTTCGGTGATTGACACAGATCCTTCATACGATAAGGCTTAGTCTGCTTTATGTAAATTTATCGATTAAAATGTCTACAGATAAACAGGTTTCGGAGTATGTTCTAGCAAACTCAGCTTTTGCCGAAATTTTGGAGTGTAATATGATAAAGCGAATCTTAACATACCGCCCGTCTCTTATCGACAACTGGAGGACCAAAGCGACTGAAAATATATTAATCTCATAAATTTTTGTGTTTTTAACTAAATTTAATTGGAAAAAAAATCAAAAGCTCACAATCGTTAAAACAATGAAAAAATTTACTGTATAAGCGTCGTACCGTCCGCCATTGCAGAATGGCGGTATATTCTTGATATATTAACAGCGTGGAGTAGCTCATCTTATAGGCAAACGGAACAAGCGCGTGATTGGTCTTCTAGAAATTGTCTTTGCAGTTTTTATAATTAAAACTCGCGTATGTTCATCGTTATCTAGGTTAGTTTCAACAAATCTTTCTGAATCCTTCTTCAAGGGTGGAAGAAGCTTGTCTCTATTCAGTACCATCGCATTTACTGCCATATTTTCTTTAAAGGTTTGCCATTTATTTATCTGCTGTAAAGTATGCAAATAATCCTGAGAGCAAATACGCCAAAAGTGTTGACCCGGAGTAAGAGGTGCAAAATCGTTTACATCGTTATGCATCGGACCGATTGGTCGGGAATTGAGACATGCTTCAATTTGACATAGAAGAGTTGTGAATTCTCTATGAAAAGAGTGTCACTACCTATCTCCCATTTGAGATGATGCTTCACGCTCTTTACGTCTGCTTTCTTTAATCCGCCAAAGTCGGGAGCAGTTACCGGTATGAAATGACAAGTGGTATTATTGGAGGCTAATCTAGCTTTTAAATTTTTATCGCGAGTAACTGCTTGAAAACCATGTCTCAATACTCTGTAAACGCCTTTAAAATTTGTTCCGTTATCTCTGTAAAGATCACTAAGCTCGCCTCGTCGGGCCGCAAATCATTCAAAAGCCGCCAAAGCACTTGCTGTTGGTTAGTCATTGGCGAGCTCAAAATTCACAGCTTTTGTAGCAAGACAGACAAATAAGGCTCTATAGGCTTTTCTAGAATTTTTCTAGAATTTCCGGTGCCTTCCAATCGAAAACGATGGAATACGCAGTTAGGTTCAAAGATATTAATATTTAGAGCAAGCCCCAGATTTTTTAATTATTGATATGTACCGTAAGTTAGCTACGTATCTCATATAGTCGTGTATGTTTTATATACTGTCGATTATCCCCCAATCTAAAACAGAAGTTTGGTATTAGGTTTTTTCACTTTATCCACCGGGTAACTTAACTTCGTTAACTGCTGGCAGAAAAAGAAGGTATCAAATGCATGGGATTCAGTCTTTTAGGTCTTTGGTCTATTGTTTTCCCCTCAGCTTTCACCGAGGTGAAGTAAGCGCAAGTTTTCCAAGATGGCTTTTTCGTGGGCTGCTTTACCAACCATATTCTCTGAATCCTTCATTAAATCCTTCATTATTGCCTTCACGAGAAGCTCTGCAGCCTGTAAATAGCAAGGAAGGTCACTGAGAACAAACAGAAAACTTAACAACAACAGAAAATTGAATTTCGAGCACAATGAACCGACGCAACTCCAGACCCTTTTCCCTGCGTGGCTGAAGGATGATTTTTACAGCGCGATTGCGTATAGAAACACTAAAAAAAATTGCACGCAAGGAAAAAGCATCTCCATTTACGTCATTTAATCGTGCCCAAAATTCAATTTGTTACCAAAGAATACATAGAGATGATTTCGTGGAGGGAAAAAAGGGAGTGAACATCGTCGAGCCGCCTCTTACTGCACATCCGGCCGAAGAAGGCCTGCAGCAATAAGCCGTTTCACAAACTTCACCATAGCTCTCAGTGACCTGTCCTGCCATTCACAGGCGGTAGAGCGCCTCGCAAAGGCATTCACGCAGGCTTCAGGAAGCGTGGTTCGTAAAGCATCCCAACACAAAGCCACCTTCGGAACATTGGCTCCCGTCGACTGATTCCTGCTTTAAAAAGCAAATAAGATTTTGCGGTGGCTTAAGTGGTTAGATTTTGTTGGAATTCGACTCTAAGAGGTTAAAATATGTCAAAAAAATTTAAAGTCGACTGATAATAAGTAATATCATTCTATTATTTCATGATATAGTAATTACAAAATAAAAACTACTTTTCAAAGACAGTTATGCAGAAAAAATTATTTTTTACGAAGATAGTAAAATAGAGCAAAAATGGACCAAATCCCATGCATTTGGTCCCTTGTTTTTCTCCCTGTAGTTAACGAAGTAAAGTAAGCTGGTGACTAAATTGAAAATACCTAACTTCCATTTCAGATTAAGGGAAAACTAACAGTCCATGGAAGAAGAGTCCTGACAGAACTCCACGTGGAACCAAACTCTGCCAGATATGATTTCCTTTTTTTCCTTTGAATGTGGTTCTTCTATGGCCACTTGAGCGGAAACATTACGAAGTCCTAATTTCACCTCTTCGTTTGAATACGTGCGTGGTTTTAGCCAGGTGGTAGAATGCGTTTGTAACCAATGATGTCCTTGCCACCAAAGTTGAAGAGAGAGTGTAAATCAGAAGTCAGACGACCTCGCGAAGCATAATCAGCGGGATTCTGCTCTGAAGGCACATGTCTCCACTTAGCTAGAGGAAGTTTAGTCTGTATTTTAGCGACTTTTATTACCTATAAAGACCTCGTAACAAGAGGGATGTTGAGATATTCAGCCCAAGAGTACTTTTGAATCCGACCAACAATAAATAGGGACATCAGAAATTTGCATGGCTTTTTGCACATACACAATCATTTATACCAAAAAACCTGCTGCATTAAATTCTAGTTTAGGAATGCTAATGGTCCTGATCAGGGCCATTTTTGATCTAGCAATACTAGAGTAATGTAAGCGCTATGGAAGTCATTTAATACGCGTACGTAAACTACAGCTTCCCTGCAACTCTATGGCTAGATTTGACTGAGAATGACTTGTCCAGCGGTGAACATTGACTTGATTCAATCATGAAAGCTTCTGACGATATTGGAGCCAGTGATCCAAAAGGTCGAAGAACTTCGGTACATGACACATAATACCCAAGACTTTAAAATTTTCATGTTCACAGCTGGATTCATGATATGTTAGCTCATGCTTTCCGGATGGGATACCTTCCAGTAACTCAGCGTAATTACTGGTCCAATGGTTTTGTGAACCATTTTCCAAAGCTTTTCGAGTCTGTAATTAACCTGGAATCTCACTAACCGGTGGAATAAATGTCTAAACTTTGAGAATCCATGGTTCAAAGATCGATTTTTCGTTATAGTATTTTCAAAATGGCGTCTTAATGGCAAAATTTTTGAGAAAACATTCATGAATTTTTTTACAATAAACGATGCGCTTTTCGGAAAAATGATCAAGAATAAAAAGCTCTTTTAATGAGCCAAGGAATACGCCTGATATTTTTCGAAGCGTTTTGAGCAAAATTTTGGATTTTGCATATGAACAATTTTTGCAAAATTCAAAATTTTGCTCAAAACGCTCCGGAAAAATTCAGGCGTATTCCTCGACTGATTACAAGAACTTCTTATTCTTGACAAACGGAGCCAACGGCTCTGTAACTATGAACTATGAACTATGAACTTTATTGAAAAACTATGCGCTTTTCGGAAAATTTGTGGAATTTTGCCATTAAGACGCCATTTTGAAAATACTAAAACGAAAAATCGATCTTTGAACCATGGATTCTCAAAGTTTAGACATTTATTCCACCGGTTAGTGAGATTCCAGGTTAATTACAGACTCGAAAAGCTTTGGAAAATGGTTCACAAAAAAAAAATAGGCACGAAAAATCACGTTTTCTTTTGTTTAAACTGCATTTTGGGATAATAAATAAATTTTTTGAGTAATTTCATTGACACCATCGGAAAGAGGAGATCTTAAGCAATAAAAATATATGTGTCTCGATTTTTTCTAGTGTCGAATAGTCTTAGTTATTGGCCGTTGAAAAGCAGTGTACCGGTAGTGGCGTTTTGGCCGTTTAAGGGTTAATGGCATGCAAAATCAGATAAGCACTACTAATTAAACTGACTTTTGAATATGGTAAACGTTGTGCGTTTGTTAGAGATGCACGCTTAATGGCAAGAGCTTTGAAAAGAACCCGAAACTTATCCCAATCAATCAACTCGCCAAACAATTTTAGAACTTAAAGTTTTGGCATATGGTCTAATGTATACATCGAATTACCTAGTGCTTACAGGTGACTTTGTCGATAATTCTTCGGATTCTATCGTTTTTACCTTATTTATTCCCGTAAATTCACCACAGAAATCGTTCCTTTTATCCAGAGCTTCGTAGCATTTATTTTCTGCTTGGTTATAAGAATCCTACTGAAAGTAAATTTTTGGTAACTGTTCTTCTTCGGAAGTGGCTTTTAGTATTTCCCTATGAGTTGCCAATATAAGGGACCAAATCTTCGTTATTTTTTGCAATACGTGCTTTGACTTTTGGCTGGAGTAACGTTGACTTCAGCCAACTTTTTCAAATTGACAAGAGCACGCCTAAGTGCATCTATATTTAGGATCTACTCCTCAGAAAGTTCATCAAAACTCGACATTATTGTTCATCCAAATCCACTGCTATGTGCAATAAATTGCGTGGCTAAGGTTGAAACCTAAAAACTTCACACAGTCATAAAAACAAGTTTATGAGTCACTTTTCCGTTACTTTCAACTTTAGAATCCATCTTTTTTAACACAATACACTTTCTACTCAATTTTAATTAGAATTGAGCAAAATTCACGCTTCAAAGGACCATGTTTTAAACCGAACCAAAATTTGGTATTTTGTTGTTATTGAAAGTCAAAGTGATTATATTTCTCATAATAGGGAAAACCACTTAGTCCAACTACTGTTAAAAAAATGTGCCAGTTGCTCGAACAGCAAATGTTGGGAAAAATGCACAGTGAAAGCAAAGTTTATTATTGCCCTACATGAGGCCAAGGTATCTAGGATCGACGATAGCATGTGAAGTCTTAATATTTTTCTCTAACGAATCATCAATAAGTCAGATAGAAAAATCACCTGAAGCCCTGGAGACTCAAGGGCCATTTCTTAACACTCTTCGCAATAAGTTCCTGAATTCCTTGCTCTCCTTTCTCGCACAAATATTGCGATCTCTCCCTTGGCATAATCCGCACATAGTTCCTGTTGAACCTTGGCTCTCTTATTCTCTCCTCCCCTTCTGCCTTCTCTTTCTCCATACCATTCTTTTGAACCAACTCATATACATTCCTTTCTTCCTCGTGCTTCCTTCTCACTTCATCCATCTGCAATCCATTCGTTCTAAAATACCTTTCCCTCCCCTGTCTCCCTCCTGCCAATATAGTTCGGCGTATTCCTTGCCAATCCAATTGCCCACTTCACATACCTCTTCTGTATCTTATTTACCTTCTCACTTACTTTTCACGCCCACACTATCGCTCCGTAAAATAAGTAAATTATCACTAGCGAATCAAGCTTATTCCTTCCAATTTCACTCAGAAATTCACTCTAACCTATTTTTGTCGGAGTAGCTTCTCAACCATTTCACTATCTACTTTAAAGCCTCTTCGCTCTTTGCCAGCAGCACTGTATCATCTGCATATGCGAGTGACCATATCCTGACTTCTCGTAGCATAACTCCATCCAGAATCCTTAAGAGGTTCCCTCTTCTTTTTTCACTCTATTTTTTACACCCCTCGAGCAGGCCTCTCTTCAATCTACAAAAAACGCGTACACTTTGGCACACTTTTCGATTAGTATTCGACAATATTCCTTTCCCCTCAACATCCTTCCGGAGCCTATCTGCCAACACCATCTCGCATATTTTGTACGCTGTATTCATTAGCGTCATTTTTAAAATAATTCACCTGGCTCTCCTTATCCCCTTTCTTATACAGTAGTACGGTCAACCCCTCCGTACGCCCTTCTATAAATCACTCCCCCTCTATACTTTTTTTACTACTCCATCCAGCCTCTCCCTTATCTCTTATGTTCAAACAGCCACGCTCCGTTCTTTACATCGTTCAGCCCTGCTGCCCTAGATTGTTATATTTTTCTTATCTACTTCTCTATCTCCTCGTCATTCAGCTCCTCTCCATGTACCTTCCTCGTTCTTCTAATCCCCTCACCTCTTTTTCGTATATCTGATTCCTTACATCAATCTTTGACAAATTTCCTCCATTCGTCACTCCCTATCTTCTCACTTATCCCTACCCAACGTTTACTAAACCTATTGATTATCTTGCACACGTCCCCTTCAGTCTTAGCATTTCTCAACCCCTCCTCTAGCCCTTTTTCCTTTTCCGCCTCTTTTTTCCTACAAATCACTCTAAACTTCTTTCTCGTTTCTACGTACTCCTCCCTTTTCGTGGTTCTTTCCTTTTATTCCTGTATTTCTTTTTCAACTTTTTCTCCATCATTTTACATTCACTATTCCACCACGGCTTCACCATTATTTTCTTCATCATCCAACATACCTTCTCTTGCACACACCCTTTCACTTTCCCTTTTAGATTCTCCTATATATCGTCAACCTACTCCCCCTTAAAGCGGACATTGCCCAACTGGTCCTAATACTTCTCTATCGCCTCTTTCGTTTATAACACTATCTCCTCGAACATTCATGGTCTGATTCCGTCCTCCCATCCACTACGAATTTCTCTCTCTCCTCCCAACCATGCATATTCATGATCACATAGTCTATCACCGATGCACCGACCTTACTCACATACGTGTATTATCCCTCTTCTTTTCGTTTTACCATACCATTTACCAACGACCAGCCTCTGTCCTTCAGCAGTCTCTTAGAATTTCCCCCTCTTTATTTATTATCTTATCCTTCAATTTTCTTTCAAAGCTCTCCTCTTCCCTGCACAGGCCACATTCCCTCAATTCTCGCATTCGAGCATCCCCCCCCCCCAATACCACCATACCATTATGTCTTTCCGCTAGTTACTTAATTTGCACGACCTCCTCCTCTCCACCTCCATAAACGTCTTTCTCTAATTTATCCCTAACCCCTGTTATAATTCCCCCACTAGTATCGTATCTAGCCGCCCAGGTTTTCTGGATGAATATCGAATATCTCGCAATCCTGTTTATTTGGGAGGAAAAAGGAGGAAGGAACTGTCCAACCTCTAATGCCTATTTATCTGTATTTATTTATCTGCGTATGAAGAATATAAAGATAATACGAAAAACATTTCATAATTCCATAATTTTTTCGAACAATTAGCAAGAGAATTTTTTCTATAAATTAAAAAAAATCTGAAACACTATAAATATTGTTGCATTTATTTACTATGACGGTATAAAGCATTGTATGCATGTACAAAAAACTCGGCTATTTCGTGGTTAAAGGGAATAATTCTTTCATCCAAAAACTAGATTGTTATACTGTCACTTGGATATGTGAACCATTTTATATTTATTAAAAGACAAATTTAAATCATTCGGCTTATCTATCTTTTTCAGGTTGAAAAAAATATTATACTAATCTGTGAATAAAGTGATTAGAATAACTGTAGAATTTATTTAAAAAATAGAGTAAATGATAACACAAGGAATTCTATATTGAAATACGAACCTCCGAATACACTATCTTAAAATTAGTGCTATGCCTTGCAAAATTATCTTTTAAAACCCTCACTTTACTCTCACAATAATAAATGAGAGCCCGGTTGCAAATATAATACGATATAATGCATCACATCTATATGTGACGAGACTCGTAATCGTCATTACGTCAACGTGTTGCGTCGCTTTAAGAAAAATCCAAGGACCCAGGCTCCAATTATTTCTAACACAGTCACCAGTAAACAATAATGGCCGTTGCTAATCGCGAAATGCCAAGTCCAGATCGACGACATTCGCTTACCAGACGACTGGAGGTTCATTTGGCTTAACTGGTATATTCAGTGACACTTTTTTAGTTGAATCACTTACGACTTCACGCAGTCAAGGTCGGCAAACCTTTGGTTCACCAACAATAGTTGAAAACACTGATCAAGCCATTGGCAATTTCACTGGTTTAATTTAAAAGAGGATTGAAAAGTTTCTCTACAGATTCTCTAAATCGCTGAATCAGTGAAACCGACATTGTTTGAAACAATATCTCGGTGTTTTGCGAGATCCTTGGGATCCAGGTTGGTTTTCTCAAGTTAAGTAACCTTAAAATAAAAATAAAGTCGTGCATTTTATAAAAGTATCAGGTAACAGAATATTGACAATTATATTTACAAAAGTTCTATTCCGTGAATTTAATTAGTAATGGAG
>NC_046660.1:149182567-149192142 GCF_010883055.1 Belonocnema kinseyi
CTCCATTACTAATTAAATTCACGGAATAGAACTTTTGTAAATATAATTGTCAATATTCTGTTACCTGATACTTTTATAAAATGCACGACTTTATTTTTATTTCAAGGTCACCCAACTTGAGAAAACCAACCTGGATCCCAAAGGGGACGAAGGGAGTGGGAGGGATTAGGTCTTGCTATAGATGACACAATACTGTATTCTATGTTTATATATCTTATTTCAGTGACAATATTCTCTTATTTTCTCAATGTCTGATCTTTTCTCACTACTGAAACTCCAGGATCTCACTGTTTCCCCTCGCAAAACAGCAGGATACTGTTTCAAACAATTTCGGTTTCACTGGTTCAGCGATTTAGAGAATCTGTAGACAAACTTTTCAATCCTCTTTTAAATTAAACCAGTGAAATTATCAATGGCTTGATCAGTACTTTTAATTATTGTTGGTGAACCAAAGGTTTGCCGTCGATCTGAACTTGGCATTTCTCGAGTCGTAATGACTATTATTGTGTACTGGTGACTGTGTTAGAAATAATTGGAGCCTGGCTCCTAGGATTTTTCTGAAAGCGACGCTACACATTGACGTAATGACAATTACGAGTCTCCCCACATATAGATGTAATGCATTTTATCGTATTATATTTGCATCCTGGCTCTCATTTACTGTTGCGGGAGTAAAGTGAGGGTTTTAAAAGCTAATTTTGCAAAGATTAGCACCAAAGTCTTGAATGATGAGTGTCATGCCTAACTGGCACTGAGTAATCAGTGATCAGCGCTGATTTAACCAGTGACGGAATTCCACTGGGTGATCCAGTGAAATATCACTGATTGTCCGTAAAACACTTCTAACTATTTTAACAAGTGATATGATACTACTTAATTTTAAAAGAGTGTATTTGGAGGTTCGTCTTTCAGTAGAGAATTCTTTGTGATATAATTTGTTCTATTTTTTAAATAAATTCTACAGTTATTATAATTAATTTATGCACAGATTAGTATAACATTTTTTTAACTTGAAAAGATTGGTAAGCCGAATGATTTAAATGTGTCTTTTCATACATATAAAATGGTTCACATATCCACGTGACAGTATAACAATCTACTTTTTGGATAAAAGAATTATTCGCTTTAACCACGTAATAGCCGAGTTTTTTGTACATGCATACAATGCTTTATGCCGTCATAGTAAATAAATGCAACAATATTTATAGTGTTTCAGATTTTTTTTATAATTTTAAGAAGAAGTTATCTTGCCTATGTTTCGAAAAAATTAAAAATTATGGAATTTTAAAACGCTTTTCGTATTATCTTTATATTCTTCATACGCAGATAAATAAATACAGATAAATAGGCATTAGAGGTTGGACAGTTCCTTCCTCCGTTTTCCTCTCAAATAAACATGCTTGCGAGATATTCGATATTCATCCAGGAAACCTGGGCGACTAGATACGATATTCATAATATTTTTATTTTTTGAAAGCTATACATGTTTTATTGTAAGCAGAAATAATTTTTAGTAATGGCAATTAGTTTCTGTGTATTAAATTTTGTGACATTTTTCACATTGTTTTTCATTTAAAAATTTTGGGGAATAATATGGGTTAAAGCAGATACAATTTGAATTTTGAAAGAAGAACTAAGTTGAAGCAGTACGACATTATTTACATGTGGAAAATAATGTTCGATAATCTTTGCAGTAAACTGTGAAAGAAGTAAAAATTGTTATTCCATTAATTTTCTTAATGTGTTTGCATAAGGTATTAGGGTTTGATACCAAGTGTCAAGAAGTTTCCTTTTATAAAGTGTTAAATCAATTATATAGTAAAGTATTCGTTTAAGCTTCAAGAATTATGTTAAATACTAATCATATGTTTGTAAATTTTTCGAATAGTTCATCTATCCTTTTAAAATGATTAGAATTTTTTAAAATAATAAAATTTTGAAAATTAGTAAAATTTTCAAAATCAGTGGGATTGGAAAATGTTTGAAAATTTGATAGAGTTTTCGAAGAAAAGTAAAATTTTGAAACTAAAAAATTTTTTTTAATTTTGTTGAATTCCTAGAATACAGACCAAACCGCCAAAAAATTTGGACAATTATTGAGATCGGTAAAATTTTGAAAATCAGTAAATTTAATCAATTTTTCAAAAATAAGTAAAATTTTGAAATTCCAAAAAAATTGAGAGATATGGAAATTTAAAAAATTAGCAAAGTTGATAAAGTTTTTGAAAATTTGTAAAATTTTTGAAATTTCGAAAATTGAAAAATGGTAAAATTTTGAAAATTACTTTATTTGGTAAAGTTTTTGAAAATTAGTAAAATTCTGAAAATTGTTTCAGTTGATAAAGTTATTGAAAATTAGTAAAATTTTTAAAATTTTGGTAATTTTCTAGGGTACAGTCAACCCCCACTCGGAATTCTTCAGAGTACCTGTCGTGGAGCACCCCCACTCCAAATTTCCCATAGTACCAGTCATGGCGGATTTCGGACGATTTTAAAGGAACATTTTTTTATTGCAGACATGCTTGATTATTCATTACATTTTTAAGTATGCAATTCTCGGTAACAAGTACATAAATTCATCCTTTTAGTGAAAGTTGCACGGCCCCTTTTCACTTAAGAAATGCAAACTTAGATACTTTACAAAGAATTTAGAAACCTTTGTTAGAATTTTTGGAGAGGTTTTCCTGGAATAAATAAAGATCAAAGGATACTATGTTATTTTTTACGATTTTCATGACAAGCTTTTCAAGATTTTCAACGAGACTTCTTTGGGCTAGTGGGAGAAACAGGTTCCTCCTGTATGTGTCCTTGCCCCATATGGTGGAGATAGACAAAGGTCCAAGTATGTATAAAAGCGGGTGAGAGCTCTACACAGCATTCAGTATAGTTACAATCTTGAGATCAATTGCCGTAAAATGTCTGAGAACAAACCATGTCACGCTGCTACTTATGATATTCAAGCCATTGCAGCCAAGGATTCATATACAGCTTCAATGGACATAGCAGATGTACGGTCTGCATTGAAACGTCACTTACCTGAGGTACCTGCTCCTCGACTCGACATCTTAGGGATGCTTGTTAAATAGCATTGTGAATATATCAGCCTTCTTTCAGACTGGATACAGGTACCCGAAACCTGTGGAATTGGGGGAATTCAGCAATCGTCTTTAATGTCCCTGAAGATAAAGAGGAAACCATCACGGGAGTCGGTGACACATAAATATACATTTTGAGAGCGAAAGTTCAGTCTCCTAGTGACATTCTTATTCGTTAGATTATTGCTGTTGAATTCGAATAGTTTAGTGAGCAAATTAAACAACAATTACCAAAATCATTTGTTGATTTATACATCCATTTAGTGTTTTTGAAAATAATCAGTATGCCGATGAGCTCAAACATGTGTCAGTTTGAACAAAAACGTGCGCGCGAGTCTTTCATTCATTCCAATAGACAGGATAGTAAAAATAAATAGTTTCAAGCCTAGTTTCAAGTACATGTCCTCATACCAGGAGTAATTAAGCGTAAGTATAGAGATGGAAAAAGTGTAAACTGGATGCACAAGAAGGGTATTGTATTCATCTTACACCCACAGGAAGAAAAACGTCTACTCGGCAAAGAGCGTGAAGTTCTGCCAGTAAAAATAAACGCAAAAAGTGACGTGCATACATGCAGAAAAAAAGTAATATTTACTTATCAAGAATTGTAAAGGGTTTCTTGTAACCGTAACAGTATAAGCTGCTCTTAATAAGTGGGTGAAAATGTCAAAATCACTTAGAATTTCGCAAATGACACAATGAAATTAAGGTTAATATCAACGGTTATCCTTCAGTAAAATAAACCTCTATTCCCTCGAATTACATACTGTACGACATGTAAAATCCACTGAACCGAGATTAAAATAGTAGTGCAGTGGACATTACCCAAAGATCGGTACATGCTACCGATCCGATCGGTTTCCTTAACTCGCCCGTAAAGTCGCAACGCAACCTATCCGCGCGCAGTACCGGATGAATTCACGATGCAATCGGGAATGAATGGATTGCATCACTTAAAAAACATTCCTTTTTGACATTTCTGTGACAGTCGTCACATTAATGCATATTCCCACTTTGCAAGGAAGGGGTTTTATAAAAATAATACAATTTTGGATGGCACAACTTATTCACAGATCGCGTACAGTTGAGAGTTTATTGGAGCAAGATGTGTTTTTGTTCCGTGACTGTTTCAGCTGACATATAGATATGAGGTGAATGCTAGAACTTTTGTTGTGTGCCGCGATGGCATGGTTGCGTATTCAGAAATCATTTCCGAGGTAACCACCCTCAGTTACAAATGCATTTCAAAATTATTTTACAGATCGCAACTTGTATAATAGTGTAGCGGTTAAGAATATTGACTTGCGTGCTTAGGTTTATGCGTTCGAATCCCCCCCCCCCCATTGCGTGTGAAATTTCAATTGTATTATAAGCATTATAACTTATAAATGACGATTAATTATAAGTATATCCGAAAATATTTATAAGAAATAACCGTGCGCTTATTTATTAATGATTTTTTAGCAATATTTTTCACAATTTATAGTGCTGTCTTAACTGTAGTCTACGCCAATAAAATAATTCAGATATCTTCATTTTATTCGTTAAAGTGACATGATAATTCGTAATTGCAGCATCCAGGAACTGTACAGAATAGCGACTAAATCGGTAAAATCTACTGATCCGCAGGTCAGCACAACTTGAGAATCGGTACTAGTAACCATCAATTATAGTCATACTTATTTTCCTATAATCATAACGCATACTGAACTGTCATGTTGTCCATATACTTGCTAGAAAGATCGGTAGATTTAACTTCTGTTTAATCCCAGCTTAATCTCATTTGTTCATTCATACGTATATTCGTTCATTTTTATTCAATATTTAAATCCTGCGAAACAACACTGTATGGAAACATATTATGTGATTATACGTTAATTTGTTGCTTAATTTGTTTGCGAAAAAATATGTTTGAATGTGTTTACATACCATCTTGGTTTTATTTCTATTTTCTTAAATTATTAGTGAAAATGAAACTCAAAAGTTTATGGCGAATATTATAGACTACACGTATCAATATAGCAAATGAGAGAAGGGACAAAGTGTTTAGATGAGTAGCTACCCTATGTATGGCGATCGCTGCGAATGTATTGCCAATGTACAATACGTCCTTCTAAACCCTCGCGTGGTATGTAGGCGAGATCCGTCTAGCCATAACAACAGCATCACTACTGGTCGGAGAAGTTTGAAAAATAAATTCAAGAATTTCTTAAACTTTTTATCTAACGTATACTTACAAAATTTTTTTTCATAATGTTGAGAGAGTACAGATGAGGTTTGGTTTTGATTTCTCTAGAATCAAACCGAAGGGCCTATGACAAAGCCAACGACCGCGTTCTTGGGTTGTGGATAGAGGGTCCCTGTACCAATGGTTTTTGTGCTGAATATGATTACAAAAATAAATAGGCAGTCGCGGACAGTTGTCAAGAAGTGGTTCTGAAGGAATTAACCTCCAAGTGAAGGTGTGAAAACCGTGCCGAAAGCTGAATGGGACCTAGAACGGTGACTCTGGGATACCGGGCGACCTCTAAGAGTACCCAGCCTTGTCCTTGCGTGCGGGGCTCTACAAGGATGGACGAAACACTTTCCCAGGCTTCTCATGGGGACAACAATGACAACACCAAACATAGTTGTAGCAAGTGCGGTTCAAAACAACAGAACGCGCAGGGCTCCCGACAATGGGTCGGCCAACAATGCCGACCAATCTAGAGCTGCGGGAGCCAATGCAAATGGATTCAATGCGATCGTTCGGCGGGATCTCGCGACCTTTGGGTGGACGGAGCGACTGAATCACGACTTGCTAGAGTGCTACGATGCGAGTGTGTCCCCTGAACAGCGTTACATGGCACGGCTGCATGCTCTGTGGTGCGAGAAACAACCGGCGCTATCGCACTTTTCGCAGCAACGTCTGCGAAACCATGCTGAACTACTCCCAAAAAGGAGTTACGTAAGCGGATCTGCTACTCTACCACAGCTAGAACAAGCCGGCAACGGAGAAAAAGAGGCAACAATAAGACCAACCGCAGGCAGGCATCCAATAGAGGAAGAGCGATACTTTGCGACCCGGAGAACACTATCTGACGATAAGAGAAGTCTAGAGCGGAGAGAGAGGTGAGTCAGAGAAAATCAACATTTTTTCTCTGACCCATCTCGAATCTTCCAAGACCCTTCAGTTACTGTCGAACATCCACCCAAACCAGAGGAGGTCGAAGTATTTTGGCGAGAAGTCTACGAAGTGCGGCATAAACTGGACCAAGACTTATAAAAAATAAATAGCTTCAAGGACTTATATGTTGCCCTCATAACACCTGACAAAGAATGCCCACCCATCACTAACCAGGAGGAGAAAAAAGTATTAAGAGGGATGAAGAACTATTCCGCACCGTAACCAGATTGTATCAAAACCTTCTGGTGGAAGAAGTTTTCTTCAACCCATCAGCATTTGGCCCGTATTTTCATCTCATATTTGAAGTCGGAAGAGCCGATAACGGAGTGGCTGGTGGAAGGGCGCACAATACTCCTGCCGAAAATAGGCAACGTAGCTGGCCCGAAGAATTGCAGGCCAATAACTTGTCTGAACACACTTTATACGACATTCACAGCTATCCTAAATGATATTATTGTTCAGGCAATTGAACCTGTGCGGCAAGAAATATGTGAACAACGATGCTCAAAGGAAGGCGTAGCCGGATGTCGGGAGAACGTGCTCATCGATAGATGTGTCTGCAAAGATGCAGCATTCTACCAGCGTAACCTATCGATGGCCTGAATTGCTTATCGAAAAGCTTTCGATTCGACCTCCCATAGACTTATCATCTGTCTTTTGAAAATTTTAAAGGTTCATCTGCAAATAGTTAGGTGCATAGAGAGATTGATGCCGCGCTTTCGAAAACCAGATTTACTATCTCATCTGGAAAAAATCGTGTGACAACTAACATGGTCACGTTTCAGAGAGGTGTCTTTCAGGGCGACACCATGAGCCCACTCCTCTTTTGCCCTACATTATTGCCACTATCTCTAGCACTTCGCCATTCCGGCGGGTACTTGTGCGGCAAACCTGCAGATCGAAAGAGCAAGGTCACTCATGTATTTTATATGGACGATCTTAAGATATATGCTAAAAACAAAGAGCAACTATATCTAGCTCTAGGGATTGTCGTATGATATACTAAGGAAATTGGAATGGCAGTTAGGTTAGACAAATGCGCCAAGGTTTATTTGAAGCGAGAGAAACTTAATGGCATCTCTGAAGATCCTGAACTCGTCCATAGAAGCGCTATACGACACCTTTGCGCTGGAGAGACTTATACATACCTGGGCGTGCCACAGAGCTGCATTCAGGATGTGACATCTATAAAGGATACTCTCCGAAGCAGATACAAACGTCTCATCCGACAGAATGGGTCTTCCGAACTGTCGGCGAGGAACAAAGTATCTGCAACGAAAATGCTTGCCGTCCCGGTACTACTCTATTCATTTGGGGTAGATCCATGGACGAAGAACGAGTTCAGATCCCTTGATATCGGGACAAGCAAGGTTATGCACATGAACAAAAGCATGCATCTTAAGTCTTACGTTCCGCGACTGTACATCCCACGCCGTCAAGGTGGTCGCGGAATATTGAGTCTTGAATGTCTTTACAACAGGATTATTCTGGGTACTATTCTGGAGCGTTTCTGTACAAAGCAGCGGAGGAGGCTGCTGAAACATTCGGACTTGACTTCAGTATTAGGTGTGAGCAAAATGCATCAAATCTTATCTATCTCGAGTACTCACTCCTGAAAGCCCGGATTAAGAAAGCACAAGAGAAAAACTTTCGTGAACAGCTCCTCGCACAAAGCAGCACTAAGAGTGCTTTATTACCATCTCTGTCACTCTTACGGCGTCAACCTTAATATCACTCCTCTAGACGCTTCTCGGGAAATCGAGTCAATTGTCGAGAATGGGAAGTGCCGCATATACTGGAACTTTATATTATCGACAATTGTTTCTATTGCACACTCGAGGCCGGACACGGTTCTTCTTGACTTCGAGAAGCGAACCATGTTCGTTATCGAATTTTCGGCACTAGCTGACAAAAACATCATAGCAAGGAGAATGAAAAGAAAGAGAGGTATAGAGACCTTATAAGGGAGTTGCAACGATTGTACCCAGAATATTCGGTTAAACTAATCGTCCTTATCATTGGCGCTCTCGGAGGTGCCAAGCTTTCACTCGTTAATAGCCTGAAAAGCATCCCTGCGTGTCAAAAATATGCCGAAAAACTTGCGGGAAAAATGCAGAAGGCGTTAGTTCTTGGATCACTCCGTGTTCTCAGGGTGTACGAAACTTTTGCCGGATCGTCGTATTGATTTCGTTACAGACTGTAACCACCTATCTCACGGTCGTGAGACGTGGTTGTGTTTAATACGGAAAACGTATTTTTTTTTTTACTTCTTCGATGTTCTTCAAGAAATTATAAGTCAATTTATTTACCATTTCATAAACTTGTTCTCTTCTCAGTAAAGATTCATTTTATCCAAGTTCAATACATCAACAAAGTTATAAAAAAATGTTGGCCATCTCAAAAGTTTCACAAAATTGCAATATTTGTAGAATCATATCGAGCCTTAGATATGATTGTTTAACTTGAAATTTTCAACAAGCAGATTTGAGTATATTGAAATAAAAAATATGTATAAAATAATAATAATACACTTTCCTTTCACGTTCTATAGAGATTTAAATATCGAAACTATTTCAAAAAATACATTTCTTAGTGAAGACAATTTTATTCAGATTGTTTTTTATTTAAGATTAGGATTATGTTTTGCATATAATCACGGCCTGAAATTAATTCTGTCCTTTAAACAATTTTGGATGATTCTTTTGAGATTTTTGGCATGTTCTTATTGGAAGGCCAAAAAAATGTTGCAAAGCGTAATTTTTAAGCGAAACAATAAAAAAGATTCATGCTAGGCCGCTTAAAAAATGTTGAGTAGGAAAGAAAAATTTAAAATACTTAACCGTTAAAAATTTTTTTAAATTATTTTTAAAAATTTCTAAAAACTAAAACTTGTGCTAAGCTATGCTTAAAAAATTCAGACTTCATTCCCTCTGATAAAATTACGTAAGATCAACAGTTCTTCTATTAAAACCCAAAATGTAAAACTCAACAAATATAAGATGAAAAAATAGTCAAATTTCAAAAAAATAAAATTTGTGCTGAGTTGTGTTTAAAAAAAGGAGAGTTTATGAATTAAAACAAAATTACGTAGGTCCAACAGTTCTCATATTATAACTCAAACTATAAAACTCAAAGAACAAATAAGATAGAAAAATAGTCAAATTTTGGAAAAATAAAAATTCAGCACAAGTTTAAGTTTTTCGAAATTTGATTATTTTTAGGTCTTGTATGATTTTTGAGTTTTGCGTTCTGAGTTTTAATATTAGAACTGTTGATCTCACGTCATTTTATTAGAGGGAATAAGGACTACACCC
>NC_046660.1:149192242-149198356 GCF_010883055.1 Belonocnema kinseyi
ACCCCCGACACTTGACTAAAAGCGAGAGTTTTGTGTGGTATCAGACAACATTTTATTGATTTCTAATATCTTTCTTTAGTACTCACTAAATGCTCGCAAATTTTCGATCATAACTTTAATTGGAATTATCGTTACGTTATTAGAATTGAATATTGTTCTTCATGCCTGTTTTTTTAAATTGATTTCTTTTGGTATATCATTAAAAGGAAGCTGCAGAAAATCTTACGACTTCTGATATTGCTGACAGAGCAACTCTATGCCTTCAAAAGTTTCCTGACACGCACGCATGCACAATCGCATCTACATGTTGTCTCTAACTTCGTAGAGAACGTCGAGTTTTAGTAATTTAATAAGAAACAGTAAAGTAACCTCGACGAATGAAGGAAACAGAGGCTCAAACTGGGGTAATATTGGTATGCAACAACGCAACTTTCAGAGGAAATAATGCAGCGAATCGCTCAAATATTTTCATTGCATTATTTTAAGGCGAATAAGTTTAATTTCGGAAAAGTTTTTAGTGATAGCATCATATTTTTTGGTCAGAAATCTGACCCAATTTAATATTTTTTTAAGAAAAATTTTAGTACCTACACACTCTGCTAGTGAATACGTTAATTTATTAACAATTACGAAATATTATAATTAAACAAGAAGCGCATCAAATTGTAATTGTGTCTATCTGAATTTAAAGTTACCTTTATAAACATTTCCATGGCAAAAACTGCCGTAAATATGTAATTGGCACTGGAAAGGAAAATTCTTTCTCGACTATTTGGAGGTATATTCGGTCGTTCCATCGCTAACGTGATGCAGTTTAATCCGATGAATAGTAAAACAGCATTGTCAAACCACTGTTGCTCAACAAACCATCTACAGAGCAGGCGAAACCTACGAACAAGTCAGAAAATTATGTTCGATGAATTTTGTATTGGTTTATCATCGGTAATTTTTCAGAATCTGCATTAATGACCTAATTTCCATAAAATTCAGTAATTTAAAGCATTGTAGGCCGCATACTACGAATTTAATCACAGAATTTAATATTCATGTTATTTCATTTAATTTGGTTTGATTTTATAAAAAAAGGGTGCCCCAATCGAAATATAATAATAGAATTTATACATTATAAACAGCTAATCTAATTCATAAATTAATAACACAGCCACACACAAATTAAGAGTTCCGACGAATTATACTAGTTAATTCCTAGTGTTTTTTAATCGTTCAATTCGAATCCGTGACAATGATTTCGCCATGAGGTCTTGTTTTCTTTCTTGCCTCACTAAATATAGTTTTTTTTCAGCATTTTTTATGATCAGCAATATGTTGTTAAAAAATTTGTCTCGGATTCAGCGTTTGAAATCGAATATAGTCTGTCTAGTTTGGTCCACTTAACCACCAAATATGCGGGGCTAGAGGCGCATGTATAGATTTCATGAACCTCATACCCCGCAGAAAAAAGTAGATGTTCCAACTGACCAAATTAGTCAATTTTTATAGATTTGATGTTGCTGAATCCGTGCCCTTAGGCGGCAATATAAAGCCCCACAAATTGGTTGGCCCAGCTTTACATATTTACCGAAAGTGTTAATAATTAACGCAGATCACACGTGTTGCGCTTTTTGATAATACTTACCAGATACTGACGGCATGTAGACCATACCTACCTACCTGCCTGTATACCCTAGAACTAAAACACAATATTTCAACCTCAGGGATGCAAACACCGTGTTTCTACAGGAAAAACAGAATTTTTTATTTTGATAATCTTTTTCTTCCTCACTACTCTCTTTATTTGCATACTCTTTTTTCACGCGAAGGCAGTTTACTGGAAAAGCACCCGAATGGCTTTTTAATTGTCTTGCTTGCAAACTTGTGATTAATAAGTTAACAATTTGCCTAAGTGAAATTGCTAAAAAGTGGTAAGAATAATTAATTAATTTATGGTTTAACTGTGCATATTTACCCATATTTTATTTTTTAAAGCATATTCTAGAATAGTTTTAGAAGTATTCTTGTATCGAGTATTTTGAACGTTTAAATGGTGGTACTGTCCATTGTTGGTTCGTCATAGACCTCAGTCGCAAAAATGAGGTCAGGTTTTAAATTGTAATAAACATAAGTGTTTGGTTTCTTTTCGAAAGGGGATCAAGCGTAGGAAACTACAAACACTTGACGTGATATAATCTCTCAGTCGAAAAGACGACAACTATTGTAACGCAAAAAATAAGAATCGTTGTTTTTTCTATAAGTCTAATCGACCGCCATGGATCGCGTTAAGGTTGTAGTACAAAAGCGTGCTACGTTATAGACGCGAATGACAAATTTATCGAACATGAGTACGCAAAATCAAGTCGATCCGTCAAACTTGATTTTGCGATTCAAAAATATAGCATCTTTATTTGACGCGTACGATGAATGACATGACGAACTCGCGCTTATAGATCTGGAGAATGAAAAATTAGCTGAGATGGAGAAAATTCAAAATAAATATTATGAATTGGCTAGTAAAATTCAAGATTTAGAGCGACCGTCAACCTCGCAAAGTAGCCATGATAATAATAATCAAAACGCTTTATCAAATTCTAAACCAAAATTACCTTCGTCTAAATGACCTTTGTTCGATGGGAAAAGTGAAAATTGGATTTCTTATCCTTACGCGTTACGCGTTGGAGCTATATTCTCGCTACGATACTAGCGATTTACACATTTCTTTCATTAAGAGATTCATTACAAGATAATGACAAGGCTATAATTGATATTTATACTGTAAGTGCTGAAAATTACAAAGACAGGTGGGGATTATTGGTAAACACATACCAGTATGAATCACTTTCGTCGTCATGAACCATTTCAGTTTCAGACTTACTAGCAAATTCTTCATCGATTTTCATCGCTCCGATATCTTCACGTACACGACCACAATCAGTTTTGCTAATTTTTTGTGCTGCTATAATTAAAGTTATTACTGAAATACTGATGTAAACAATTTTGTTTTTATTTTCAGCGTTAAAACCTTTGAATAGATTGCAACAGAAGAAACAATCTTCTTTACAGTTTGGTTGTTTCCAAATTGTTGTAGTAGAGTACATTATGTACTCTATATTCTTATCTTTTACCAACGATTCAGCATCTCTCTGTAACAATTGCAGATGATGTTAGGAAGCCACTTGTTTATTTCTAGCTCATCAATTTCCGAGCAAAAAATATCCTTTAAGTTTCACGGAATTCGTCATCGATGTTTTTCCGCAAAGACCTTACTTAGAACTTTGAGCAAATATAGTAAAATACATTATGGTCTGAATCGCACGTATGTGATTGTAAGACGACTTTTCCCTTTTTTCTTGTTGCGTTGAACCCTACATTAGACAAGTCATCAACCATTCTAGAGCTACGGTCAAATGATGACAACGCCTGCAGGCCCGCTTTCTGACCCTGCTTAGCCGCCTATTCCGGTTTTCCGAATCCCTGTCTCTCAAAACTTTTTCCACCTGTATCTGCCATGAAAGTATCAACGCCATGATCCTAGCATTTAACTGGATAATAAAAGTGCTTCGTTGCCCGCCGTCACCACCTGGAGGTGCCCTGGATGCAGACACAGGCGATACACTGCTGTAGATATAAATGTCGTTTTTATACGGAAAAATATCAATAATTTCTCGAAATTATGAGGTTCAATATACTAGGTGTAACCATTGAATTGGGATTTGATTATGAAATCGTCCAGGTTATGTCTACAACCTGGCATAATGGGGCGA
This sequence comes from Belonocnema kinseyi, assembly GCF_010883055.1. Lineage (NCBI taxonomy): Eukaryota > Metazoa > Arthropoda > Insecta > Hymenoptera > Cynipidae > Belonocnema > Belonocnema kinseyi. The sequence goes on from NC_046660.1 coordinate 149,196,001, forward strand.
ACCAGACTACAGATACAGTTTCAGCGACACCGCAAACATAAAATGAACAAGGTCAAACCCCCAGGCCAAAACACCTTTTTTGGGTGCGAGGCTCTGAGCCTTTTTGAGGTTATATTGAAAACCTGTCGGTATAAGATGCAATAGACATTGAAATCGGCTTTAGTGACCCAAAAAACATTACTTCTCATTTTAGGGTGCCTGTGAGGATTTTTTAAGGTTATGTAGAAAACATGAAGTGATAGGGTAAAATGAACTTCGGATTCGGTTTCAGCCTCCCAAAAAACATATAATATACATGTTCGGGCACTCCAGCCAGCATTAATTTTCATTTTTGTGTATCTGTGAAGACTTTCTAAAGTTATTTTGAAAACTTGGCGTGATGGGGTAAAATGAACTTCGGATTCGGTTTCAGCGACCGAAAAACGTATAATCAACATGGTCTCACGCCCAGATCAGAAAACTCTTTTTTTGTGCGGCTGTGTAATTATCGTAATAACATGCTTGCACAGCACTTTGTACCACATACTTGAACTTTTCAGATATATCAAATTAAACTAATAGCTCACTTTCTTTCAGATAGGTTTTACATTTCAGCACATATTATGATTGCTTCTTTGCCAAAAAATGATGGGAAGATCATTGTTGTAGACTAAAATACAGCTCGTCAACGAAAGTCTCTGCAAAAAGACATTCGTTTTTAAGATCGCACCTATCAGTCGACTGCCGTACACTCTAGATAACTTAAGATACTTTGTGTTCTTGAAGACCTTGATTTATGTACTCAGAAAATTTTTTCATTGCTTGACATGATTCGAATTCATTGAAATAACAGGCAAGCTTTGGGTGATTACAAATTACGAATCTCATAAAATTTCTACGATCTTTCACTGGATTTTATTAATTTTTCGTCAAGCATTAAAAATTAACAGCAGCCATCATCGTATTGAAATTCTAATGAATTACACATACGCAAAAGTTATGAGTCCTACTTGCTCCAGCGAGCACACATAATTTTGGTCTCAGTTCTCCGAATTTTCTTAAAACAATCGGAGGTTCAGGGTTCTGCTCTTTAAATGGATCATGCAATTGTTTGATGTCACAAAGCAACAATCGCTTCTCTACCTTCTTTTTTCCCCATTCAACTCTGACGCTTACCGTATTATTTTTATGTGGCATCACTCTACTATCAATGTCCTCTTCATAGTAAATTCTCTTCGGGTAAATTTTCATCACTTTTCGTAGCGGAAATCGCCAGTACTCCTGCTGATTTTTTTTTATAAATTTTGATTTTTAAGCCATTCTCTTAGAAGTACCGAATTCGTAACATATTTTACGAATTGGCCAACCTTCTCTGGATAAGGACTTCCTCTTGATTTACAAATTCTTAAATTCGCAGGTAAATGTGGTAACTTTTCTAACATTCGTTTTCAAGGTCGATGAATAAAGGATTAGTGCATCTATCTACTTCTGGTTTCTTCCAAAGCATAGCCCATAAACGTCGAGCGATCAGGAAATAAATAACATCAACTGATGATTGATCACTAGGTAGAAAAACAAGAGTTCTCAAAATTAGTCATCAAACAATTGTCGTATGAAAACCAACTTTCGACACAAAACTCGTTTGGTAGGGATGCCAGCCAGGCCTTTGTGAATGAGCCACAACGATTGAAATGAGCAAGTGAAAAATTTCATGCGATTAGTGATAGCTTGGTGTTTTTATGACTAATGAAACACGAACGTCAAGCAATTACACGATTGGTTGCAATAAACGTAAATTTTCGTTTTTAGAAGTCACTTATTTTTTATGTGTTTTGTACACATGTTTATGAGAAACAAATAAAGAACAAGTAACTTCTGAAAACACCGAAAGAAAATACGAAAAGAACACCGTTATTGCACCAAACGTTAAATTTAGGAACAAATGAAAACTGCTAAATGATAAGTAACTCGAGTGTAAAGAGGACCAGAGTTTTCTTTATGAGCAACCACATGATTGTCATTAACAAAGTGTAAGAGTACTGTTACGAATTCTCACCGTCAACATGGCGCCCAACCCAAAAATGCCGCCCTTTTTATTCTTAAAATCCTACAATAGCTGAGAAATTAGAAAACACAAACTACATTCCTAGATTACTTACAAACTCATTACTCACTCTAAAACTTTAAACAAAAATCTTTTCTGACATGCTATTGATTTGTCTGCCTCACCTTAAACGATTCCACTTTTATTAATACGACATTAATTAGGTTCTAATACTATTATGATGTTTTCATGATTAGATTTTCATGGGTGTAATTTACATATAATGATTTTTGGTGATTTTCGATAGCTTGTAATCTTTTACCTTTACCTTGC
>NC_046660.1:149198456-149241033 GCF_010883055.1 Belonocnema kinseyi
ATTTTTGGATTGCTCATTTTGAGATCCGTTGCGTATGTGTAATGGGTCTTGTAGGGTATTTTTCGACTTATCGCGTCCGACCCGAAAATGCCCATATGCATAATGCTTCTTATAAGGTCCAGAACCCGATAATGCTTCATTCGGTTTTTTAATAAAAATGCGAATAATTCATATAAAATCGAAAAAATATATATGTAAATAACTGATCAGCCTGAATCTAGTGATATATAATTTTATGCATTTATTCAAAAGGCATTTTTATGTAACGGGTTACCAAAAAGTAACGATAGTAAATGCATCAGTAAAACAAATTGTACTAATGTAAACTACAAAAATACTTTCGAATTATGATTATTTACTTATAATAGTGTTTGGGTAAAGTCATATGTTCTCAGAACTGATGGCAAAATATAAAAAAATCAAGTCAAAGGTTAAAAGTACTCGACAGTGCACAATTCATATACAAATGGAAAAATCTAGTGTAAAGGTCTTTATCGGGTCACTTGTTCGAAAATAAAGTTTATAAGTGAAAAAACTAATTTCTTTTATAGTAACAGTCGAATAAACTAACACAGATAACGAGCGAAATAGAAAACGGGATATATCATCAAAATATGTCGGATATTCGTCGGATAAACCTTCATAAAAATATGTATAATGGTCAATATTGAGGCGTACAATTTTTATATGTTTAACGCTCGAAAATACTTCTACTGATAACATTTTCACGTTAGTCCAAGATCCTTAGTGCTTACGATAGTCCGTGCCACTTCAAGCGGCCTGCTTTTGGCTGTCTTTAATTCCTAGAAATGAAACTCAGAACTGAGTACAATGAGTCGTGAAATTCAAAATCTGTAAAACCATTTTAGAAAGAAATATCAAATCATTTATATCGTATTACTTACGATACTTCATTTTTGTTCTGAATTGGGCAGAATTTATTTTAAAATGATGATATTTTTCTTCATAATTTACTAATATTACAAAAATTTAAAATTTCAATTATGCAAGGAATATTCTTCAATGTTTATTATTTTGGTAGATGTTAAAAAAAAATAATAATAAAGTAAGTTTTGTCAATATCCATGTCACTTTCCGGAAAATGTTTTAATTGACGGTTGTAACGATAATACAAAACTGCTTAAGCTTTAAAAAAATTATTTCATTCTCAAGAATTGTATTTCCTTTAAATTCCGAACCTGGAAAAGATCATCACGCCGGCTTATAAATTAAAAGATCCATAATTATGTTCTTCTCTTCGAATCATTAGAGCCGATAATCAAAATTTTTTGGGTCGCAATTTTTAAGTCCTCTACATGAACTGCAATTAGTGGAGGACTTTCTAATATTGAAAGTATGTCATTATTTAAAACCATGTTAGGAGATTGGCGAATTATTTTTGTGATTACCTTCAGGAAAACGTAAAAGGTTTGGAAGTACTCAAATATTAAAAAAATTTATTATGTGAACAGCTATCGCTCATTTGCATTTAAAATTAACAAAGAAACCGGTTCGGGTTGAGTCTGTGTGTCAAATTAACGACATTTGAACCCTTTGGACCCAGAATTGATCGATACATAATGTACGGAATCCTATAAAAGATCATCCAACTAGTTTATATTATAAACGATGAGTATCTATTTTTATTACCCTAATGATTTACAGCCTATATTTGAAGAATTGTTTGGATCGCAAGTTTCAAGTCAGTTGCAGATGCTAAGATTATTAAAGGACGTTTCAATATTCCAAAAAAGTCTAATTTTTCGAAACATTTGAAAAGAACAGTGAGCAATTTTATTATATGAGACATATTGAAATCCAATTCGTATATTCAATTCTCATCCAAATGTTTCCCTAGCTTCAGTTAACCGCAAGAACATAAGATGTTCGTAAAATGTTCTGGGATACCGAGAAAACATGAACAGAATTTATTTACAAATCGCAGTTTTCTGATTTGCATTGTTCTTTAACGTAGGAAAATGCCTGTGTGGTTCTGATTTAACTTAAATTTCAATTAAATAATCTTTTAATTCAGTGGACCTGACATTGACCGATACACAGTGTACGTGAACCTGGAAATTATCATCACGCCAGTTTATAAATTAAATAATTTCATGTGAATGACCTTTTCATTAATACTGGGCTTGAACCGTTGTTGACCTCGATAACCTTAGGTTGAACTGTTTTCTTTAATTTATTATGGAGCTACAAGTTGTATTTTTGAAAACTACAAATTTTAGCGTATTATTTACTTTTAAAGTCGGCTGTATTAACAAATGTTTTAGAATGTACAGCGGATCATTTGATATGAGATTTACTTTGAATATCATTAAATTATCCAAAAACTCTAATAATATTTCTATAAATTCCGCCAAAGTCAAAACCAATAACGACGTGTCCTAAAAATTCAATGTATTTAATTTGATATCTCTTTTATGAAAGATTTTACAGATTTGAATTTTTACGAAGCTTCGTTCAGAATCCTGTCACTCACTGGATAGAGGGAGAAATTATCATAATTTTATGGATAACTGTCTGAAATTTTTTCTGAATTTACGTTTAAAATGTTTCAAGGAATGATGAAAAATGCTTATTCCTTTAACAGATATATAATTTATTAAAACTAAGAAATCTGATCATTTTTCGAATTGTCTTTCAAAATAATTGTTTAACAAATTTTTTGTGCTGAGTGCTGAGTTTTGTCAGCATTCATGTCACTTTCCAGAAAATGCTTTTATTGACGTTTGTAACGACAAAACAAAACTTGTTAAACATAAAAAAACTGTTTAATTAAAAAAAATGTATTTCCTTTAAACTGCGAACTCTATGTTTTAAAATCGGATGGAGTACTAATTTGTCAATGGACTTGACAAATGACCGCTACACAGTGTACGCGAACCTGGAAAAGATCATCACGCCGATTTATAAATTAAACGATCCACAATTATGTTATTCTTTTTGAATCATTAGAGCCGATAGTCAGAATTGTTTGAGTCGCAATTTTTTAGGACCTCTACATCCACTGCAATTAGTGGAGGACTTTCTAATATTAAAGGTATGTCATTATTTAAAACCATGTGCAAAGATTGGCAAATTAAACCTTCAGGAAAACGTAATTAAACCTTCAGGAAAACGTAAAAGGTTTGGAGGTACTTAAATATTTTAAAAAATTATTATGTGAACAGCTATTGCTGATTTGTATTTAAGATTAACAAAGAAACTGGTTTAGGTGGAGACTGTGTACCAATCTAACGATATTTAAATCCTCTGGACCCGAAAGTCATTGCTACATAGTGTACGGAATCCTATGAAAGATCATCCAACCAGTATATGTTATAAACGATAAGTATCTATTTTAATTCTCCTAATTAGTTACAGGCGATATTTAAAGAATTGCTTCTGGCGCACTTTTTCCGTGCGAATAGCAAACTTGTGGCTACAGTGCAGAAGGCTGTAAGATTGGTTTCGTTCCTTGTGCTGACTGAAGAATCATAGTTTTAAACGATCCACAATATCGATATTGGAAATCAATACTTAAAAATCATGAGAATGAATATTTTCAGCCCCGAAAATATGGAATAGGTGATGATATGATATACGATATCGCAATATTAGACTATTTAATACCTACTATTTCCGGAATTGAAGTTTTCACCCCAAAACAATATAATTTCTTATGTATTAAATGTTTATCGCAATAATGCATCATTGAAAATTTCCAAGATCTGCAACCACCCTCGTGATATTATAACAATTCTCTGTAAACAAAATTCCATAAGCCTGGAACCCCTATCTATGTGAGATAATCAATTAAACGTTCTCCTTTGATATTTGCCTACAGGGGTATTATATTTTATATAATGTTAAACAATTTCTGGGGTAAACAAAATTCCATTCTGATTACGTCATCATCGATTCCTGGAATCCTTATCTACGTGTCCTAAATTAATTAAATGTTCTCCTTTGATATTTGCCGACAGAAACGTCATATTTCATATAATGTTCAACAATTTCTAGGGTAAACAAAATTCTATCCTGATGACGTCACCATAGTTCCTGGAATTCTTTTCTACAGTGCGGCCATGTTTAAACTTTTTTCCATACATATAGCAATAAGTAAGACGGAGTTTGGGTCGCTATGGGTGAGTGCATATCCGTGTTATTTATAAGATGTGCATCCGTGTGAGGCAGGTTAAGAGTGCTAGTTGGTGCTAGGTGATGAGTAATCATCCCCTTATATTTGATTTACTGCTTCCTGATAGATGAAACATTATTATGTAGTAGAGAATCAACCAGAAAATTAAAATAAAGAAATATTCAAAGTCAATTGAATGGTTTAGGCGCAAGAAAGGTATCTAAAATCATAATAATAGGATTCCATAAAGTAGATCAAAGGCTCAGGGATCCTTGCCGCCTTATTCTCGTATCAAGTAGCAAGCAAGCGAGAACTAGAGATACGTTAAAAATTTTTAATAAAAGTTTACAAAATACAAAATGTGATAAAATATTTGAAAATTTTTTCAATCATCTACTTAAGCTACTGGATAGTCTTTATAGAAATCGAGAATGATCTAATTTAGCTTCAAAATTCTTTTTCTATAATGTCTGAATGACTTCATCAAATTATACTACGCAATTTTTTGTAAACAACTTCAAGGTTATTTTTAGTGACGCATTACATTTTCTAAACTGCAAAAACGTTATATTTCAAACGTGTCTCGATGTGTCGATTATAATTTAGAACTTGTAGAATATTTCGACCAAGAGGGGATATATTAATAGATAGGGGCAGTAAATCATCTGCAGCATGTATACCTTAGAGAGAAAAATAGATGGAGAGAAAGAGAGAGACATGTATTTAAAAATGTTTAAATTCAAAAAATAATTTTGTAAAATTTGTAATATTACAGAAGGCTTTGCGATTGAGCGAATCGAATAATACCAGCAGCTTCTTAAGAGGTCCCTTTGCATACAGTGGATCACTGCAACAGATGTAGAATTTATTGATATAACTGGGATGCGAAATAAACTATTAGCCATGAAGAAAGACGTTATTTTACAAACAGATTCTTAATAGGTCCGATTACATACAGTTGATCACTGTAGCAGATTTAGAATTTTAAATTGATATAGCTAGGATGCCAAATCAGCCATTTGAAATGAAGAAAATACAATTTGAAAACGCTTGCTAGAATTTATCAAATAAATAAGCTGCATAAATATTGGACTTGACTAAGAAATGTTGAAATCCTCTTTTATATAATAGAGTAATATGCTAAAAAAATTCAATTCATTTACTTCAAACATTAAAATAAAGAATCATAAATAACAAAAATAAATTCAGCAATATTAAAATTCAATGCAAGGAAACTGTGAATCAAACATTATAAAAAATGACACAGTGAATATTTGCTTTCTGGAACTTTTTAAATCCAAAGTTAATATAGTTTTTATAGAAATCGAGGATGGAACATTGCTTTTTAGATAACTAATTTAATTCAGAGATCATAAAAGCCAGTCCATAGAAGCCTACCTGACGGATATTCTACAGATGCAGTGATTCGTGCTATGTTTCCAGAATCTTCTAAAACTAATGACATCATCATTAAATTTTACTGTGCCATTTTTCGTAAACTACTTTAAGGTTATTGTAAATGACGCATTACATTTTTTGATGTTAAAAAACTGTATCCGCAAATATCAATTATAACTTAGAACCTTCTGGAACAATCAGACAAAATCTGACAAATCAGGCAAAATAAACTGTTAGCAGTTAAGATCACGTTACAGAAAAAGAATTTTAACGCTAAATTAGATAATTCTCGATTTCTATAAAGACTATACAGTAGCTTAAGTTCTCGCTCGCTTGCTACTTGATACGAGAATAAGACGACAAGGATCCCTGAGCATTTGATCTACCTTATGGAATCCTATTATTATGATATTAGATACCTTTCTTACGCCTATCCCATTCAATTGACTTTGAATATTTCTTTATTTTAACTTTCAGGTTTATTCTCAACTACAGAATAAAGTTTCATCTATCAGGAAGCAGTAAATAAAATTAATAGTTAAAAACAGGTTGCCATGCATAAACTTCATATCAAATGTCTCCTATACACATGCATCTTTTGCGCACTAATACAATAAAGGCAGAAGTTTTTAGTTAAAGTTCTGTTGAAGTTTTCAAAACAATATTTTTTTGAAATGCCACCCTCTCATGAGAATGTGAAATAAACCATATACGTAATTATCTTATCTCCCGAGTGGCGGCTCAGCTATCAAAGGGGATGATAATTCACCACTCCGTACTCTTCGCCTGAAACCTGTTTAAACTTGCAAAATACATTTCTCAAAAATTACCATGAAAATAATTATATCACACACTCTACATCAAAGACACCGACTATTTCTTAGAATCATTGTCAATAACAAGCAATTATATTCAACGATAAATTCATCAATATACAGAAAATATGACATCACTTACATCATCATATCTTCTGGCGGTTCACTTATCAGGGGATGATCACTCATCGCCTAGCACCAGCTAGCACTCTAAGCCTGCCTTACACAGATGCACACTTTATAACTAACACGGATACGCACTCACCCATAGCAATCCCGACTCCGTCTTACTTATTGCTATATGTACGGGAAAAATTTGAAACATGGCAGCACTGTAGATAAGGATTCCAGGAACTATGGTAACGTCATCAGGATGGAGTTTTCTTTAACCTAGAAATTGTTTAACATTATATGAAATTTGACGTCTCTGTCGGCAAATATCAAAGTAGAACATGTAATTAATTTAGTTCACGTAGATTAGGATTCCAGAAATCGACGATGTCGTCATCAGAATGGAATTTTGTTTACCTGAGAAATTGTTTAACATTATATGAAATATGACGCCTCTGTCGGCAAATATCAAAGAAGAACGTTTAATTAATTTAGTTCACATAGATAAGGATTCAAGGAATCGACGCTATTTCCAATATCGATAGTGTGGATCGTCCAAAACTGTGATTATTTAGTCAGCACAAGGAGCGAAATCGATTTTACAGCCTTCTGCACTCTAGTCATAAGTTTTCTATTCGTACGGAAAAAGTGCGCCAAAACGCGCCCTACCTATCTACTCACGTGAACCTGGAAAAGATCATCATGGCCGTTTATAAATTAAACAATTTTATTTAAATGGCCTTTTTATTAATACTGGTACTTAAACGTTTTTTACCTCGGAAACCAGAAAGATGAGCAAAGCTGATTCTGAGAATAAGCACAAAGAAGCATTAAATATGGCATGCCAAATTCTCTCTAATTAATTATAGCTAATATAATAAGGTCACGTCATATACATATAGAGAATATATGCTGATAATAGAAATATATGTATAGATAGGTAGATTGTTAGATAGATAGATAAATAGATTTTTGTTGTTGTTAGAGGAGTAAAAACGGAAAAATGCTCATGCACTAACCACATTTGAACCTTGGGGACCACGAGCCCAATATTTGCATACCACATGTATATACATAATATACATACACGTGAGATAAACGCATGGGCAAATAGTCCACAAGGGACGGAGGTGAGAGTGGGACTTACCGAAATGGCACCTTCGTACTAAAACCTAACTCCTTTTACTTTCTCTCACACTTCGCATCGGAAACCGCGTGAGCATTACTTCAATGCGAGTATTGTCTTTTTATTCACTCTTCTTCTGATGCCTTAGATTTCTTTACAATGTTTGAAGTCTTTGCTCTCTGTGTTCTTTCTCTTTGCTCTCTATAATTTGTTGAAACAGCCTTATATGCTTTTTTCCTTCCCTCACTCGATTCAAGGAGGTTGCTCATCATAGTTTCTGGGGTGAAAATTTGGTTAGCATCTCAGGCATGCCGCATCCGCAATTTGCATAAGTGATTTTTCACTGGAAGCTACCACCAACATAGCCAAGTCATCTGCGAAGCCTATCATCTTAACACCATCTGGCAGCTCTAGTTGCAGTAGACTGTTGTACTGGACATTCCAGAGGGTTGGACCTAGTACGGAGCCAATAGACTAGTACATCCAATAGACTAATCGGTCGGTACGAGCTAGGGTCGTCAATTTGTTTGTCACCCTTTCTCAGCAAGGCAATCTTTGCTCTTTTCCATTCCTTTGGGAATATGCCGTTGGTCGCGAGTTTATTATACGTTCGAAGCACGTAGCCTGATTTGAGCTTTGTCAGTTGTTTTAATATCTCAGGAGGGATGCATGCCGGTCCTGGTGCTTTCCTAGGCTTTAATTTCTTGCAAGCTTTCTGCAGTTCCCGTTCAGTGAAGGCGTTAAATGTCTCGGCTGTCCTGCAATTGAATTTTACTGCTTGGTGCGTTGGAAAAAGATGCTGTGTCACGCTTTCCATTGTACTTTCAGTCATTTTGGGTCTAAGTGGATTTCCCAAAAGCTTTCTTTTTGCGATAGCGTAGCCCTTACCCCATATGTCCGTGTCAAGTTCGTCACACAGTGCTTACCAGCTACCCTTCTTCGAAGCTTGAATAATCATTTGCAGCAGTTTTTTGCTTTCGACATTGTCAGGCCATAGTTTTCTCTTCATTTCTGGTAGTTGTGCTCTCTTTTTTGCGATTCTCGTATGTTTTCTTGTCTTTTCGATGCATATTTTCCGTTGTTGCGCAATCTCTTGGTTCCACCAGTACTTTGGCTTACCCCATTCAACTGCTCTTGATCTTGGCATGCATTCCTTACATACTTTTTGCAGTTCGTTGGAAAACCCTTCAGCTGTTGTAGTATATTCATCTTCTACTATTTATGCGATAGCCTCTTTTAGGTTTACCTCGTTTATTTTCTTGATGTTCCATCCACCGTATTGACGGCTACTGTTAGGGAAAACCATTTCTTTTCTAATCTGGAATGTGATGTAATTATGGTCACTAAGTGTTTCTTTATCGATGACCTCCCAGTTTGCAATTTTGTTGCTGATGGTAACTGTCGCTAGGGTGAGGTCGAGTATAGACCCACAATCTTGTCTTTCAAAGGTTGGTTTATTTCCCCTGTTCTTCACGATTAGATCATGTTGCGCTATCCATTCTGTGAGAATTTTACCCCTTTTGTCGGTCTTCTTCATACCCTATTGGAATGACTCTTGCCTTTGCTGTGACATGTAACGATAATGTCACTATCTATCACCTTTATGGCTGCGTCAAGATCTTCGTCAGCAATCCAGTCGCTTCTAACCTCTATAGACCTCTTGTTTGGTTCACTTAGGATCAAAATTTCCGCACCCATTTCTACGGCTGCAGCTAAAGCCAAGTCATGGGCAGGAAAACTTCTATTTATGTTAATTTGCAGAATTTTCAAGGTTTACATCTTGAGGCCGCATTTCCTCCGAACTGCTTGGATTTTTCTTAGATGGACACTTTGGGCTGTTTGATTGATGTCCCTCCTGTTGGCATTGAACACAAAAAAGCGTATTTTGACACTCTGCTGCTCTATGTCCGTCCTTTCCACATTTAATGCATAGGTTCTTTCTATCAGGTCCTTTACAGGTCGCTATCACGTGATCATGCTCCCAGCACCTAGAACAGTTTTTGTCCCTCTTCCTTTCCATTACACTGCAATGTGCCCATCCAAGCTTTGCTTGCATCTTCCTAGTTAACCTGTCAGAGTCTAATTCTCTCCTGATTAACGTCACGTTCTGTCTTCCGCCGTAGGCTGGTCGAAGTACTCTGATATCAAAATCTTCAGGTTTCATTTCAGCCTCTCTAGAGACCGCTTCTCTAATTTTTTCAACAGTTGTCACCTCATCCATGCCTTTGATGTGGACTATCTTCTTTCTGACAAGGAGAGACGTAGTCGCTTGGTGTACCTTCTCCTTTAATTTCTTTTTTAAAACTTCAGCCTTTTCCGATCCCTTTTGGACCGTAAGAACGAGTTCCCCATTTCTTGTCTTTTTTGGGTTCAAAACATCCACCCCTATTTCCGACGGGTTTACTGCTTGCTTAACCTTCCCGTTCATTTGCACTAAGAGAGCGTCGCCCTTTGGCCTACTTGTACGTCCTGTGTTTTTATATGCTGCTTGTGTCTCCGAGCCCTTTTGAAGTTTGCCCTTGAGTTGCTATTCGGGGATACCTCTGTGTTTCCCCTGAACGGACTTGCGTAATGCAATTTGCGCGGGGGTGTCTAGAAAAAGATATTCCAGCATTTGTATTATACCTCTTCCAAAGATATCCGTCATTTCTGGTACAGCGATTTTGTTTCTATTGTTCTTTAGAACGTACTCCTTTATGGTACTTAAGGCCTGGTAAATATTTTTTCCTGCTTTCTCCCGATTCGCTGTCGCCACGCTAAGAATTGGATTGTATATATATCAAGCACTGTTTGTAAAGTCTCCTTCTGCATCTGGAAACCCTAGGGAGTGAAGCATCATTGCTACTTCTCCTTATTTTTTGTGTTGTCTCATGAGGCCATTTCTCCCACTAAATTTTTTAATCGCTTTGTTAACTTCCTTAGTGTCCAAGACAAACTCTGCGTTGCACGGAAGAATAATTTCGCACTCCGCTGGCATTTCCCAGACATAGTCCTTTTTAATTCTTGCACTTTCAATCACCCCGATTTCACAGTCATCTTTGGTTAATGACCGGACAGCCTTAGAGTTTTCTTCTTCTTTTAATTGCATTCTTCGCCGGTCTACTTCTTGTGTTCGTACACATTCCATGCACTTTATTTCAGTTTCCCGAAGTTATTTATTTCGCAGCTCCTCATTTTCTGCCTCTAATTTTCGAAAACTTTCTCGCAGTTTGTCGTTTTCGGCAGTCAAGTCTTTCTCTACTTCACTCTCAGATCTCTCTCAGTGGGGAGGTAGCTAGGTAGGTAGGTAGGTAGAGGTAGGCAGATAGAGGTAGGTAGGTAGGTAGGTAGAGGTCCTTTGCATGGCCTCGCGGCTCACTCTATGCGAAAAGCCTTTACGGCTTTCTCTTCGCTGTAGGAGGTGGTCGTGGAGTCACCTTTTCCCTACACTGCGCTGCCTTATGGCCCTCCAGACCGCATCTGTGACAGTTGCCACTGCAGTCTTCTCCGGTACATTCCCTGGCAATGTGCCCGGGATTGTGGCATCGGTAACACCGGATTGCGGCATTGTGCGCTTTCACCCAGCAGTACAACCACCCGATCTTTAGTCGACCAGTCACCTCCAGCTTTCTGGCAGGGACTGCGTCTAGCTCAACGAAAGCCAAGACACAACCCCTGTTGTTCCTCTTTGTCAGGTTGATCTTAGGAGGAGCACCAATGCGCTTCCCTAAAACCGCCCTCAGAGCTTCCTCAACATCTATCACCTCGGTAGTCTCCACGAGGTCGTAAAGCACAATTTTGACTCTTGGAACGAGGTGACGAACGCCACCGCTATCTCCAAGAGCCCCTGAGAGAGCTGTTCCAAACCGCTCTCTGTCCTCCTTTTTAGCTTTGAGCTAAAGGTAGGTAGGTAGGTAGGTAGAGGTAGGTAGGTAGGTAGGTAGGTAGGTAGGTTGGTAGGTAGGTAGGTAAGGGTGTTCCCGCGTTGTCGTCGCGGTAGGGCTTTATCTCTCCTCTAATGAATTCGGCGGCTATGCTGGCGGTAGCGTAGCTACTGGCAGGGTCTCCCAAGCAAGAAAGGCAAAGAAGGAATAGGAGAGGGACAAAGAGGAACATCTAGGGGAAGGAACCCCAAAATAAAACCAAACATGGTGGGTGTTGATAAAACAATTATACCCCAAGTGAGGAAAGATCTCACCGTCGATTCCGATCGGGTGAAAGTCCCGGTGGTCGACGCCGGCCCCGCGGATTTAGGGGGGGGGGGGCAATGGCACAACTTGTCGGTGGAGGAGATGGAGGTTCTGGCAGGAATAAACTCTTCTTTGAGGACACCACCCAGAACTAGGTGGTCCATTTCAGTGCAAGAGGAGACGCACCAGGCAAAACGGAAGAGGCGAGGTAGCACTTCTGAAGTGGAATGATCCACGACGGAGGTAAATGCATTAGCCTGCCAGGAGTTTATAGAGATAGTGACTCACCAAGTCGTCAAGATTGAGAAACTTCTAAGGGTGGCCTACAAGCCTAAAAGGAGATCTGCGAAATCAGCAGTTTTCTGTAATACGAAGTGGAGATAGCACCTCTAATAGAGCTTAAAAGCTGGTTGAAGAAAATCTGTGATCGTTCCAAAGAGGCGGTAATGGAGGAGTTGTTGGAAAAGAATGTGCGACTGCGTCTTCAGGTTTGTAACCTGAAGGCGAAATGTAAAAGTCTCTTGGAAGATCAGCAGCTCAAGAGTGCGGCAAGGGAGCCGACACCGTCAACATCAGGGGTATCTGGGAAAATCCCGACCCCGAAGAAGTCCAAAACTCAGGTTGAGGGTGAGTGGACTGAGGTCCCAAGTAGGAGGAGAAAAAAGAAACAGCCGCCAAAAACTGACGTAGAAAAAACGGAGGAAAGGACCAAAAAGGATCTAGATCGAGAGAAGGAACCCTGTCAATCAAAAAGGCGGAAAATGAGGAAATTTTCCAGAGAGTCTATTGCCATTAGGCCTGCTGCTGGGAAAAAATATGCGGATGTGCTGAAGGAAGTTCAGGCGAAAGTTAAGTCTGACGACCACGGTGTGTCTGTCAAATCCATCAGACAGACAAGAACTGGCGATGTGCTCATAGAGCTCAAAGCCAAGAAGGAGGACAGAGAGCGGCTTGGAACGGCTCTCTCAGGATCTCTTGGAGATAGTAGTGAATATGAGGGCAGGAATATTAGTCCTGTGCGAACCCAACAAAAGGAGCATAGAAGGCAGAAATGACTGGGTATTCGACGAGGTAGTAGATACCGCTATAAAGGTACTTGACAAAACTATCGACATTAAAGAGCAGGGAAAAGGAACTGTTTTTTCCTACGTAGCAACGACATCGTTTATTATATACAGCTGCTATGCCTCCCCAAACAAAAAAGTTGAAGAGCTGGAAGCACTCCTGCAACAAATCGCAAACTGCATCAAAACTAGAGTAGAAGAAGCCATAGTTGCAGGAGACTTTAACGCAAAATCTCCGTAATGGGGTATGAAAAGAACTGACGGTATAGGAAGAATAGTTACGGGATGGTTAGCACAAAACGACCATAACTATGTCACCTTGGAAATACCGAGATCCGTGCAGAATAAATAGGGGAAAATAGGCTGGAAAACCAAAAAGCTTAACAAGAAGAAGCTACAGCAGGCCATTGAAGGAATCCCAGGAAACTCTACTACAATATCAGCAAAACAATTCTCCAGCACGTTGAAAACACTATGCAACGAGTGTATGCGCAAAGGTAAAACAGTTTACAAAAACCAACCTATGTACTGGTGGAACGAAGATATTGCGAAGCTCCGAAAAGTGCGCATCGAAGCAGCAAAAAAGAAAGACTGGACTACTGTTCGTGAAGAAGTAGACAGGGATGTATAGGGAAAAGAATACAACATAGTGCGCAAGCAAGTGATTGGAAACCCCCCTAAGCCTTAAGTGATGATGCATACCGTAGGGGATGTCGCAAAACACCACTTCCCAGTGCATAATGCAGTACATTTTGACAAAGTCCTAAACGCTGCGATTAAAGTTTTCTCAAAAGAGGAATTAAAAGCCGCATCGGCGAAGCTTAAGAATAACAAAGCCCCAGGACCAGAACTGATACCAATGTAAGTGATAAGTCAATTGTCAAGCATTAAACCAGACTACGTGCTTGAAGTATACAATCAATTGGCCACAAGAGGAGAATTTCCCAGGATCTGGAAAATATCCAGGTTGGTACTGTTGAAGAAAGGAAACAAGCCATTGGAAAACCCAAGCACCTACAGACCATTATGTCTCCTAGATGTAGAAGGAAAGCTGTATGAGCAACTCATATTGAACAGACTGAAAGAAGAAATAGCGCGGACTGAAGAATCAGCAGAAAGTCAATTTAGCTTCAGAGAGGGCCGGCAAACTGTCGATGCTATCAGAGAAGTTGTAGCCGGCGCAGACAAAGCTGCTGCTTTCTCAAGGGATAGTCGAAGACTGTGTGCTGTCATAACTATTGACGTACGGAATGCCTTTAATAGTGCATCTTGGCAGGAATATCCTCGATGTTATGAGGAAAAGAGGCATTGACGAGGGTCTAATAAATCTGGTAGCCTCGTATCTCTCAGATCGTGAGATTGTACTAGAGGCTGAAGGCAGCTCTAAATCTGGAAAAGTCAACAGCGGTGTACCACAAGGATCAGTGCTAGGTCCGACACTCTGAAACGTTCAGTACGACGGCATGTTAAGACTAGAAATGCCATCTGGCGTTAGACTTGTAGGCTTTGCCGATGATGTAGCCATAGTAGTGGTGGCGATGAACGAAGACATGTTGATGAATGCTGCAAACACCGCAATCAGGAGGGTAGCGGAATGGCTAGAAGACAAGAAACTGAAACTGGCGCCAGAAAAGACAGAAGCAATCATCCTGATGAAGAAGCGAAAAATACGCCCAATCGAGTATTGTGTACTAGAAGTTAAGATAAGACGCAGTAGGGCCTTAAAATATTTAGGAGTATGGCTCGACATTAAATGCACATGTGAAGAACATTTCGACAGAACTATTGAAAAAGCCGAGAAGACAATGACAGCGTTAATAGGTCTCATGCCAAACGTTGGGGAGCCAAGAGCGCCAAAGAGACGCGTCCTGGTAAGCGTCGTTCATTCTCAACTACTGTACGCAGCTCCAGTCTAGAACAAGGCGATAAAAAATAAGCACCTTCGAAGAAAATTCGAGAGGGTACAAAAAGTAGCCGGCATCCGAGTAGCGAGTGCCTATCGGACGGTCTAAACCGAGGGAATAGGTGTCATTGCCGAAATACCACCCATAGAACTCCTAGTGCAAGAGAGGGTAGAAACTTACAGGACACGGGTGCTTCAGAGAGTACCTCCTCAAGCGTAAAAGAGCAGCCACAGATAGATGCCCATACTGTAACGAAGTCGACGATGTAGAAAATACTCTGTTCATATGTCATAGATGGAAAGAAGCTAGAAGCAAATTCCAAGGAGAAACGGAAAAAATATTCAACGATAATAACATGATGAAGACACTCCTAGAGTCAAAAGAAGGATGGACAGCAGCATACAGCGCCATTAAATATATTATTGATACCAAAGAAAAAGAAGGCAGAGAAATGTGCTGAGGAGACCACAGAGGCAGCATACCCGCAACAAGAAGCAGGCAAGTAGACTGAAAATGATTAAACAGCACATGTATTGAAGTTATGCTAACGCGGTTCCGATACGTAGTGTGGAGGAAATGAGTTAAGGTTTTAGTGGGTAGGTGCCGATAGACAGATAGACAGATAGACAGATAGATGGTAAAAGGATTTTAATAAACATCTTATGATAGAAATTGATTTTCCCACATATTTTTATATTTTCCAAGCTGTATGTCAGCAAAAATACTAAACTAGACCGTCACGCCGCCCCTCCGCCGCCGAGTAGGAAAAAAGGTAGCGCACCGACGCCTCGCCCGCCGCTGATCAAAATTGTTAAAATTGCCACCGCCGTTCAAAAGTCTGTCGGCGCAACTCTCTAAGATAGAATGAAAGAACTGGCTAGAACGATCGTTAAATCGTTAATCAAATAACATTTTATTCCATTGGACACGACAATTACTGATGCACAGTGTACAAGAACCTGGAAAAGATCATTGCACTAGTCAATAAATGAAAAGATGAGTAATTATTTTATTCGCTTCAATTAATGAGAGCCGATAGTAAGAATTATTTGGATCTCTAATGAAACTGTTTAAAAAATAATTTATTCTAATTAACATATCAGAAACCCCACGAACTAGCGCTTTACATTATTCAATGATGAAAGATAACACTTAACTTTTACGTTGGACTATAGAACGAAAAGCCTGTGTATCCATGATTGTGTAGTGAAGCATCATTTGAGTTTTACACGTAAAAAAACTAAATGAGGTATTTCACGTAACAAAGAAGTAAAATACCTAGCATATGATATAACCAAGTTGGCGAACCTGTGGAATGTAACATAACGTCACTTCCATATATTTTAATGACTTTTATTCATGGTATTGATGTTATTTTGTTACTATAACAAATGAAAATATTGTTTATTTAAAATATATAAGCAATAGATGTATTTAGTACATTCATGAGTTATTTTCTTGGCATTTATTATTTTAAGAACGTAAAATACTCAGTAAATTACCTTCAAAATCTTGCAATTTACTTCATGTATTTTATTTATATTACACTACCCTTTGTGAATCTAGGCTGTTTTCCAATTAAAATTTTCAACCACATTTAGAAGTGTATACTTCGAATTATATACTTTAAGGAGAAAATAATAATAGCTCCCAGATGGTAAAACATTTAATGCAGTGGTGTAATTGTGCACCGCTCTTTCCCGTTGAAAAGAGAAGTAGGTATAATATTTCTGCATTTCTAGTTCTCAATTCTTTTCTCAAGTATTGGTAATAGTTGTAAATCTTCATTTCAATGAGACTCTTGTAAACTATCTCATTGACTTTGGACATGATTTCAATTTGTTATTTTTTGGAAAAGAGCGCTGATGCGAACAAAAAAACCTACTTTAATGCGTATACACATCTTCATATTGCACTAGCTGTGGGAAGTGAGGAAATCTTCGAGATGCTTTTGAACGCAGAGGCTGATGTAGGAGCAAAATTGTTCTATGAGTGTTTAAAAAAGCGGCAATTAATATCAGCTCTTAATATAGGTTGTGGTGCTACTAGTCTCAAAGAATTGTTTTCTTAGACTAGAGTCCGTTGGTGGATGGAGGTCACGCTATGGGTGACTATTTCACTCGTTGAAAAGAGGCAGGTGAATACGCGTGAGTACAGAAATAGGCGGCAGGAATGAGCGGGAAGTTGAAAATTTAAATGAAACTTGTATGAAACCCATGGTAAAAAGAACAGTGAATTGTGAAGATTATAAAAAAGAATATGGATATAGAAATCGCACCCGGGACACCCCTCGTTAGATTTTCAGAAGACTAAAATCCCATAACGGAAAGTCCTACTATTTTAGCTAGCGTTTCCTTGAGCCTCGAACTTTCATTGAAATTTCCATCACAAATTTCACTTTCTAACTCATAATTACTATCTTCTACATCACTTTCTGAGATTGTTGTAAACATTATCGTTCCAAGAATAAATAGTTTGATGCAATTGCAGCAAGAATAAGTTTCTATTGCTGCCTCTCCATTATATATTTTTATATGTGAACATAACCTGAAAATATTTATATTCGCGCCAAAGACTTTCACACGCATCTGTTCAAAGAACATGACACTTTGCAGTTCACTTTTGTAAACAACGCCTCTTTTACAGGTTCACCTGACGAGTGAACTTGGTAAGAAACTTAAACGCTATCCTCGAGGTGAAGCCTTTTATGTTGAGTTGTCACCTATTAGGCTAGTCCTTTTTTCGATAAAAATTATATAAAATTTCTTCTTAGATGAAGCTCTGATAGCATTATCGCGGATCTGATAAGTGGTAAAAATAAGTATTATAGAACGCCTCTTCAGAAATAGTGTAAATATGGTCATTTGGAAATTGTAAAACTGTTGATAGAATATGGTGCTGACATTCACTGCACAGATTCTGACGGAGATACTCTCATTCATCTTGCAGTTTCAAAGAAAGATGAAAATATAGAAATTTTGGATTTCTTGATTCGTTAAGGCTTGAATGTTAATTCTCAGAATAATAGCCAAATCCCAGTTTATCGAGTAGCTTTATTCCGGTCCGATGGTGCAATACCCATAACAGAATTTATGGTGGATAATTTTTGTGGTGGATATTTTTGCAAGCTTACCTTAATCGTTTCAAAGTTTAAACTTCCAATAAAATAACACGTTATCTTATAGAATTGAAATACATTTTTAAGTGTCCGGCTGAATCCTGATGGAACAGATTTAAAAAAAAATGGGTAGTTCTAAAAGTCCCTTGGAAGATGAGATAAAGAAAAAGAGTGAGAGCAAAATGAGCCTGATGACGAGATCTTGGAGCTTTTTTTTAAAAGTCGTATACTGTCAGATTGGGCGGTTGTAACAAATCCTTAGAATATTCCTCGCAATATATCACTCAAATAAATTTGTTAATATAAACTTGACCACTATTAAAAATGATAACAAGTAATTAAGAGTCTTAAATGCAGAAATGCCAAAGCATTAATTTTGGTTAATATCAAATTTTTAGCATACAAATGAATGCACAAGTAGTTTTGCAATCTAGATCCTCAATTATATGTATAATAGCGAATGAAAATATGATGGTCGAAGTATCATAATTTTGTTAGTACTTACCTTCAAAAGATTCGGTATATTTTTGCAAGCTGCAATCATTAAAATTGTTTCACCCACTCGTCCACCGAAATTGTAAATTTTATGGAATAAAGACAACGATACAAAGAAGCTTTTACGAAAGAGGAAACGCTTCGAGTAAATGACGCTTCTTTTCGACTTTAAAGTTAGAATCGGATGTATATGCGAAGCAGTGTCTCGTTCTTGCGATAAATCTGTATATTTTTCTTACCTATACCGCATGGGACGAGACACTATAAACAAGTATAGGTTTAGGAAATGAGGAAATCATCGAGATTCGAGCTTCAATATTTTGCTGTGCAGTAAATATTATGTGGAAGGCGAATTCGCCTTCAGTTTCAAAGCAGACGCCAAGTAATTTTTATACATGCAGAGAAACAGCTTCTTACTCAATCTTGAAATTGATTTTACAATTGTGTCAAGAATGACAACCGCGCGCAAATTATAGATTCACTAAGTGAGTATAGCAACCTGTCTTCTAGGAATGCTTGTAACGGATAAACTTTGCTTTGCATCATCGCCTGGTTTGGATCTAAATATATAGCTGTTCAATTAATTCAACTTGGAACGGATGTTAATTCTCAATAAGAACAAAACCAAATTTCACTTTGTCTGGCCATACAGAGATCGGAAAAAATGGTGAAATTTCTTCCAGACAACGGAGCAAATGTCAACATCAAATACAGTGAAGGTGCTCCTTCTCTAATCCTCTTCATCAAGCTTCATGTAAAGTTTCATTCGAAATATTAGGACTCGTGTTGAGCAACATCTTCAAGGCGAATTCGCCGTCAGTTTTAGAGCAGACGCCAAGTAATTTCAAAACACGCAGAGAAACAGCTTCTTGCTCAATCTTGGAATTGATTTTAATGTGTTGAAGTCACAGTCAACTCAGCGTTACTTTCTTTGCGAAATGTCAGGAACTGATGCAGATTATGGAGACTGAAGTTTATAAAAATTAATTTTCTTTTAATGCTTTGTAATTGGAGAAACGAATCAAGATAGTGAATAGCATTTTGAGTTTCAAAGAAGCTGTCGAAAATTTGATTCAGAAATACCCATTAGTTATTAGTTTCGTTTCCGAATTTTAACGAAATTATGCACAGATACTGAAACATCAGGAATCTTACCTGAATCGAGTTTTTAAAATTTTGGTGTGCAGTGAATATAAATGGGAAGATACGTTCAGTACGAGAATATATTCAGGAACTTTTACAATTATGACAATAATGACAACAGCACTCAAATTATAGATCTACTGAGTAAGTATAGCAACCTGTCTTCTAGGAACACTTGTAACGGAAAAACATCTCTTTGCATTGTCGCCAGGTTTGGATCTAAACATATATCTAATTACTTAAATCAACTTCAAGCTGATATTAATCCTCCAGACGATCAAGACCAAATTCCACTTTAGCTGGCGATACAGAGATCTGAAGAAATTTCTCCTGGGCAATGAAGCTGTCAGCATCAATAACTGTGAAGGTGCTACTTCTCTAATCCTCTTCATCGAGCTTTATGTAAAATTTCATTTGGAATATTCAGACTCCTGTTGAGCAACATCTTAAAGGCGAATTCGCCTACAGTTACAGAGCAGACGCCAAGTAATTTTAAAACACGCAGAGAAACAGCTTCTTGCTCAATCTTGAAATTGATTTTAATGTGTAGAAGTCACAGTTAACTATGCGTTACTTTCTTTGCGAAATGTGAGGAACTAATGTAGATTGTAGAGACTGGAGTTTACAAAATTGAATTTTCTTTTAATGCTTTTTTATTCTTGGCATTTAAAGCCAATTTGGCAATTTGGCATTAAGATCTTCATGCTTCATGCTTTTTGAGGACATTCTAAGCCAACTTAAAAAATAATAAACAACAATGTGTGTTTTTTTTTATAAATTCAGCTTAAGAATCTATTTTTGGAAATTCAAAGAAGTTTTTGAAACTTTTTTGTAATGAGAGTTCAAAATCTGACTTACGTGTTTAATCACGAACCATAATTTAAATTCTTCAGATGATTTGACATGGAATTGCTCATAAACGATATTGTTAAAATCATTCTTTATAACAGCCAATGGAGACTTGCTCCACACTGGGCAGAGTTATATAAAACATGGGTTGCCATGGTAAAAAAGACATTTGGCCCACTAATATGCCGTCACTGGGCCAGACTTTTGTCCATCCTCGCGAAACACGGTCCTATGTACTAAAAGTGATATTTGGCCCATTAAAATTCCTATACTAGTTCAAGCATCGGTGAAGAATCGGCAGATTTAAATAGCTAATATTGACTGCAAAATTGTCCAAACTGTAGACCGATTAAAATGCCGATATCGGCCCAATATCGTTAGCCGACATTTGGCTGCCAAAATTGAAACAGCACTGGACCGTGTATTCCGCACCGTCAATTCGCACTTAGGGCGCATAACGGCAATGAAAAACTGCTCAAATGTCTAAATGAATTCCTTAATTCTCAACAGACGCATTTCCTTTTAACTGCGATTTTTGTATTATACAAAATCGGTTGGGTTACTAGTTTTTCATTGGGCCTGACAGTGACCGTTACACAGTCTACGGGAATCCGGGAAAGACCATCACGCCGGTTTATAAATTAAGCGATTAATAATTATGTTATTCTCTTTGGATAATAATAGAAAATAGTAAGAATTGTCTAAGTCACATGCTTTAAGTAAATTTACTATTTATCCAGCTGTTGCTGAATCCCATTTCAGTTGAACAAAGAAACTGGTTCACTTGGTTCGGTTTGAAAGTGTGTGTCACTTTAACGATATTTTAAACTTTTGAACCCGAAAGTGATCGATGCATAGTGTTCGAGATCCTAGGATAGATCAGCCCACCAGTTTATAATGTCAACGATGAATATCTATTTTACTTCTCCTAATCAGTTATAGGTGATATTTAATGAATTGTTTAGATCCCAAGTTTAAAGTCCATTGCAGATAATAAGAGTATTGACGGCTTAGATGTGAATTAAATAATATTTAAATTCACTGGACCAGACATTGCTCGACACACAGTGCACGTGAACCTGGAAAAGATCATCACGGGAGTTTATAAATTAAACAATTTTATTTGAATGGCTTTTTTATTAATACTGGTACTTAAATGTTGTTCACCTCGGTAACTAGAAAGATAAGCAAAGCTGATTCTGAGAATGAGCACAAAAAAGCAATGAATCAATCAGGAAATAGTTTGAATCAGTGTGTTATTCTTTCTTTCGCAACCAGTAACTCAATGTCTTAATTGTTTTCTTTAATTTTTCATGGGAATACAATACGTATTTTTAAAAAGTTACAATTTTAGCGTCTTATTTACTTTTAAAATCTCCCGTATTAACGTTTAACTATTCGGTTGTGAATGCAAATCTTTCAATAAAAAGCCAAATTTTGAACAAAGACGTTTACACTAATGGATCTTCAATCAAAAAAAATTAATTTGTAAAAGTTCGTTCAATCTGAAAACAATTAGAGAAATGTTCAACAAAAAAGAATAATTTTCAAGCAAAGAAAGAAAAAGTTTTCAACAAAAGAATTAAATTTTCGACTAAAATTATAACTCTTCAACCCAAAAAATATCCATTTTTACTCAATTAGTTTAACATTTAACCATGTAGATGAATGAAAAAAAAATGTAAGTAAAACAGTTGTGTCCTCGACAAAGGAGCTTTGACAAAAGATAATTCACAACTACCAAATTACAGTTGTAGATTAGTTGATTTTTCAACAAAAAGATATACATTTTTATTTTTGTATAAAATTAATCTTATTGGCTAACAATTAATCTGTTGATCATAGAATTTGTTTTCATAACGAAAAAATAGTACACTTAAAATGGCATCTAAAAACAACATAATTCCCTTCCTGATCGATTCAAAGACTTTAAGTGCATAATCTGCCTAATGTTGAATGGATTCAATCTTCTTTGAAATAATTTTTATAACACTGTTTTTTTCTTGAAAATTAGATTTTTTCTGGATAAAATTCTTTTTTTTAGTCGAAAATTAATCTTCTTGTTTGAAAATTCTTCTTGCTGATTTAGGATTCAACCATTTTCCTGACAATTCTTTTTTTTCAAAATCAATTTATTGAAGTGAAAATTGAACTTTCCAATTTTTGTTAAAAATTTACTGATATTTTCAATTGCAATCTATTTTGGTAAAGAACTCATCTATCTTTTTAATTGCATATCTTTAAGTTTAAAATTATTTTTTAGCGAAAAACTGAACTATCCTATTGTTCGTTTAATATTAAGTTCATAATTGAAACTTTAGCTGTTTCGGTTTAAAACAAACTTTTTTGATTGAAAATTCAACTAAATTCTTCCAATTTATATATTTTAAAAATTAATTTCTATAATGGTAAAATCTACTTATACAGTGAAACGCTTTAGTAGCCCTCCCTTCTAAAGCCCGTCCGAGAAATGACGCCGAGCCGCATGTAGGTGTAACAGGACTGTGCGGGGTGCGCGGGATCTGCAGCTGTCACCCAGGCGAGCAGTCAGGCGTGAACAAACAATAACAGAGCGGGCTGTAATGAGTTAGTTCCCACCCACTGTTAGCCCCGAAATCGGCGCTATCGAAGAGTTTCACTGTATTACTTTTGGTTAAAAAATTATAATTTTAAGATAAAAATAATATATTTGTTTGAAACTTTCGAGATTTTGTAGATAATGATTAATTTTTTGAAGAAAAGTAATATTCTTGGTTGAAAATTAATATATTTCATTAAGGATTCAGTTATTTACAAAACATTCCTTTTCAGTTCGTCAAAAACCAATTTCTTTAAAAGAAATTTTGATTGTACTATTTTTGGTAAAAAATTGATATTTTGAATTGAAAATTAATCTTTTTTACTTCTTCTTTATTCATAATGTGTTCCCTGAGGGTTTACATGACTTTCATTCCTTACAATCTTTCCGTTTATATCTATATTCTTTTACAATCTTATCCTTTCTATATATACAATTATATACAACTATTTACATAAAGTCTTATATCTAGTTTCTTATTTCTATTTCTTGCGACAGCGCATTTTAGGACTTATTAGCAAACGAGTGAGCGATCGAACGAAAGCGAGAGTGCAAGCGAGAGAAAGAGCATGAGAACGCAAACGCATCTTGGTCTACTTAGCTTTCGATTTACCATTACTTACAATTTTCACTCTTCTGATCTAAGCGACCTCCGTTTCCTTTTTCTTTCACTTCTTCATACCTCCATTTACCTTTTTCACGTGAATTCTTTTATTCTCTCTCATTCGCTCCTTTAGCACACTACAACTCCTTCCTCCATTCTTCTCATAATCCATCTTCCCCTAGAATCTTAACCCCATTTTCTTGCTAGCTTCCTTTATCATCCATTCCCCTCCTATATCCTTCCCGTACATTCTTCCATGTTTCATCCACCCATTCACATATTCTACACTTTCTGTTCTCTTCTTTTCCCCAGTACATACCCTCCCTCACTTCGTTTGCGAATCTAAATCTTGCTATTCTGGTCCTCCTTCTCTCTCCCCATCCCTTTTCTAAATACTTTGGCACCCCTTCCTTTTTTATCATCTTATACCATTTACTATATTTTGATTCCTCAATCGCCCCCTGCTTTCTATGAATTGTTTTTCCCTCTCCTTTTTTTCCAATTCTTCATAGTTTACTCCAGTCCCGTCTTCTATTTTTCTATCATAAAAGAACTCCCTCCTTTTTTCTTCCAATCGCGTTAATTCGATCGCCCTCCCTCTCCTGTCTTCTACCTCCATCAAACACTTTCTCGCCAGCTCCCCTCCCTTTCCCTCCCTCAGCTTCGTCTCAAATTTCGATGCGGTCTTTCCTGCTCTAATACTTAACTTATCCATTTGTGCTTCTTCTCTCACCATATATACTGGCGTCCTTCAGTCTTCCCCTAGTGTCCACCTTATATACGTTTCTTGTAAACTCTCAATATCTTTCCTTTCTTTCCATCCCCATATCTCTGCTCCATAACCTAATACCGGCCATACCAGCATATCAAATAAACAAATTCTCCTTCTCCAATTCTTTTTAACCTTCTTTTTCCTATTACCCATACCTGTTTCATTACCCCTGCTGCTTTTTTATCATTTCTTTTATATGAGCTGTATGATCTCCATTCATTTGCAAGATATATCCCAAATATTTATACTCTTTGACTTCTTCTAACTTTATTCCTTTCGAGCTTCCTGCCCATTCTTTTCTTTCTTCCCCCTCCTTTTTAAACCTCATTATCTTTGTCTATTCTACATTCAAATTCAGCTTTTTCCCATCTAAGTATTTCTCTAATCTTGTAATTAATTCCGCCATTTGTTCTTCATTCTCTGCCATCAACACTATTTTGTCTGCGTGTGCCAGTGTATATACTTTTTCTTCTCTATCCTAACTCTCCCCAACCCTTTCTCCTCATTTCTTCTTCCAAGTCTGATAATAAATTAAATAAAAGTGGGCTTAGAGGACACCCTCGTATCACACCTCTCACCAACTAGAAACTATCTCCTGCTTGCTCTCCTACCTTTACCCTACTTTTTGTCTCCCTGAACATTTCTGAAACTCTCTTTATTAATCCCTCTCTTATCCCCCTTTTTATCATAACTTTTTCTATTTCTCCTCGATCTAATGAGTTGAACGGCGCCTTTAAGTCCACGAACATTGCTATCATTGCCCCTTTTTCCCTTTTAATTCTCTTCTTTACTAGACAGTTCACAACATATATGTTCTCCATTACCCCCATTCCCTTTCTAAACCCTGTCTAGTTCGGTGACTCGATCTTTTTTTCTTCAACTTCTATCTTCAATCTCTCCGACAAAATAGTTACATATACTTTATACAGTGTTGGCATCAACGTCAGCCCCCTATAATCTTTAACCTCCTCTCCCTTGCCTTTCTTTACTATTGGTATAACTACTCCTTTTTTCCATAACGCTGGCCACCCCTCTCCTCTCCTTACTCTATTACACATTATCCATGCCCATCCCCCTAGTTCCTCCCCTCCATATTTCCAAACTTCATTTGGAATCTCATCTATACCAGGTGCCTTTCCACACTTCATTATTCCTAAAACTTATATTATTTCTTTCCTTGAAATGTCCTCTTCCTCATCTCTTTCTCTACCATACTTTCCTCCCTTTGCAACTTTTCTCTCTGCTCCTCCTAGCAAGTCCAAAAAATATTTTCTTTTTCTTTCTTTATTTACTACCTTCCACACCTCTTCTTCCGTCCTAGCCTCCTCCGCCTCTTCCGCAAACCTTTTATTATCTTTCTCTTTCTTTTGATAACACAACTCAGTATACCCTTACTTTTTTTCCTATATTCTTCTCCATTACTTTTTTCTTTTCTCCACTTTCTTAATTCCTTTCTGATCTCCTTTTTTCTCTTTGCAGTCCTCATCTCACCCACTTCTATTTCTATTTGCTCCCCTTTTACTCATATTGCAATTGCTTTTTTGTCCCTCTAATGTCACTGTTAAGGGAAAGTGATCCGAATCAATATATTCACCTATCTTTAGTTTCTTAACCTTGTCTCTTACCTCATCATCCACTATCACATAATCAATTACCGTTCCCCCTGAGCGAGTATATTCTCTTTTTCCATCCCCTTCTATATTTCCGTTTAAGATATACCATCCCAACTGCTCTAAGCTCTTCAACAACTTTTTGCCTACCCATTTAGTACCTTATCTTTGGATTTTCTTCCTCTCTCTTCTCCTTATTCCCTTCCCCCTCTTTCTCCTGTTCTCGCATTGAAATCCCCACCTATTAGCATCCTAATCTCTTCTTTATTTCCTTCCATCATTTCATTAATCTCCTCTGCTGTTTCCTGCATATTACCGTTCACATAAATCCCCAGTACCTTCCACTTATTTCCTCCCATCATTTCCTCTTCTACTATTACTCTTTCTTTTTGTTCATTCCTGTCTTTCTTAATTTTTCCTGTTATACAATAATTCCTTACTCCCATTACCATTTCTCCCATTGCTCTGCCCTTCTTATTCTTCCACTTTGCATTTTGCACTTGCCGTTTGTAACCTCTTAATAACCTTCCTCTTACTCTTTCCCATCCCTTTTCATCTAGCCACGTCTCCATCCTTATGACTACATCCCATTCTGCCAAATTTGTCATAAACTCCCTATCTTTTCTCTCCAATCTCGCTATATTCCAGTAACAAATCTTCCATTCTTTCCTACTTCGTTTCTCATATTTTTTTCCTTCTTACTATTTCCTATTTTCCTATCTCCCGTTCCTTCCTCTTCTGGTTTCCCTGCACCTCATTTCTTACTATCTGTTCCCTTTCTTCGTCGCCATCCCACCATACTTCATCTATCTGAATTCTCTCATATTTAACCCATGTTCTCTTTCACTTTTTTCTTTCCTCTTCCGCTATTTTCCTTCATTTATACTGCATCTTCCTTTCTACCGATGTCAAATCATCCTCTATTCTCTCTGAACTACCATATAATAACCGTGTCATTGTCATCACCGCCCTCTTATGTTCCCATTTCTTTAAATTCACCAGTACCATTATCTCCCCTCTTCGCGTTTTCCTTCCTACATCTCGCATTTCCTCTATATCTACCTTAGCATTAATCATTTTCAGTACATTGTTCACCCCTTCCTTCAGTTCCTTCCCCTCTAATCGTATACCCTTTATCACTATGTTTAATTTTCTTTCTTCCCTCTCTTTCCTTTCTATTCTTTGTTCTATTTTTCTCAGCCTTTCCATCTCCTTATTCCTCTACCTTCTTTTTATGAACTTCTTACTGCTTCTATACTTTTCGCTACAATGACTGCATCCTCTTTTCTAACTTTCCCCTGATTTCTTCCCATTTTTTTATTTCTTTCTTAATTTCAGTCATTTCCCGCCTATTTTCTTTCTTTAATTCCTCTCCCCTTATCTCCTGCTTTTCTTCATAAATCCCCATTACCTCTATTATCACTTCTCGAATTTCCTTTAGTCTTTCCTCTTTCATCGACACTTCACTTTCATCTCCGCTACCTTCAGCACCCTTACTATTATCGCTCTTCCCAACCAAACTCTGCTTTTCCGGCAGCGATCTAAACATTTTCTGATATTTTACACTCGCCCCGATATCTGCCTTCTCTTCACTGCTTTCCCTCTCCCCTCTCTTCCTTTTGATAAATGCTTCTATTAATCCTACGCTTTTTGCTCTCAATCTTTCCTTTTCTATAGTTTTCTTAAACCTCCCCCTTGCCTCCCTTTCCTTTATCTCTTCTTTCGGCGTACTGAACACATCCTGCTCTAACTCTGTTTCTTCCGCGGAGATACTCGCTCCGCTAGCCATGAATCAAATTCAAACTTTCCCGCCTTCTATACTTCCCTGCCTCAATCTACCGTCGCTGCCTCGTACCTGTCTCGCCTTGTTTTGTCGCTACCCAACTCTGCTACTACAAATCCGTCAATACAGTCTTCCCACCCTGTCACAAATCTCCAAGCAAACTTCCACACAAATCTGTCTCAATCCTACAAAATATCTACCTCTCCTTTGCAATCTCACAATCCCTCAATTAATCTCTCACATCAACACCCTTCTACACACATCCACAATCCACTCACCTCAGATTTCAACACAATATCAGTAAAACTCAGCATCAACAATTCCCACTACTTTACACTTTCATGTCGGAAACGGAAGTCCATCTTTTTTACTTAATAATTTAATTTTTTTAATTTTTCTTTTTTGGTAGAAAATTAATCCTTTTGGTTGAAAATCGACCTTTTTTCGTTAAAGTTTGAACTATTTGGAAAAAATTTTATCTGTTTTGATACAGTATTTAAAAATGATGAATTTTATGAAAATTCGGCATTTTGGGTAGAAAAATAAACTTCATAATTAAAATTTCATCTTTTTTTCGAGGATTCTATTATTATGTGAGAAATTCCTTTTTTGGTGAAAAATTAATTTATATAAGAGAAAAGTCGATTATACCATTTTTGATAGAATAATGATATTTAAAAAAATAGATCTTTTTTTGTTAAAAAAAAATTTTTTTGAACTTTCTTTTCAAACAGGGAAATTAATTTTGGAGGTTGAAAATTTATCTGTTTATTGAGGGTTCAATTATTTTCTTAAAAATTTCTTAATGATTAGTCATAAATTAATTAATGTAAAAAGAAATTGGATTATATTATTTTTGGTAGAGAATTGATATTTGAAATTAAAAATTAGTCTTTCTTAGTTGGTTGAAAATTGATCTTTGTGATTAAGAACAAAACTAGAAAGTTGCACATTCCTTTTTTTGGTTAAAAATTAAATGTTCCAACTAAAAATTTAACTATCCCACTTTCGGTGAAATATTGAAATTTTAAATTATAAATTGATATTATTCTGTTGAAAAATAAATTATTTGTTTGAAACATTGCCTTTTTTATATAAAATTAATCTTCTTGCTCGAAAATTCGTCTGTTTGTTTGAAACTTCAACTATGTTGCTTATTTGGATTTTAGTTGAACAAAGAAACTGGTATACTTGGGTTGGGTTGAGACGGTGTGTCAATTTAACGATATTTTAAACCGCGAATCGCGGTTTTTGATTTTCATTTTTCTTTGAAGTATGAAAAGGTATGTGTGGTTCTGATTCAGCTCAGATGGTGATATAACAATATTTCAATTCACGTGACCCGGCATTGATCGATACACAGTGCACGTGAACCTAGAAAAGATCATCACGCCGGTTTATAAATCAAACGATCAATAATTATATCACTCTCTTTAAATGATTAGAGTAGATACTAGGAATAGTTTCATTCGCAAGTTTTAAGTCCTCTTAATACACTGCAATTAGTAGAGCACTTTCTAAAATTAAAATTATGTCACGTGATCCTGGAAAAGATTATCACGCTAGTGTATAAATTAAACAATTTTTTCAAATATTTCTGTTAATTACTTGTATCATTAACACCTAGCTAAAAATTAGCGGTATTTTCTAGAATTAATATTTTTATTCTGATCTCGATAATAGTTAAATGGAAAAGCACCTGGACGGAAATCAGAAGTTCTGTGGTTTAATTCCCAGTGGAGCGAAAGAGAAAGATCGTTATTTTTAAAAAAGTTTTAATTTTAAACAATTTAATGTGAATAAACTTTTCATCACTACAGGTCTTTAAAATTTGTTAACCTCAGAAACTAGAAAGAGAAGCATGGCGGACTTCGAGAATAAATATAAGACGAAGAATGAATCAGGCCGGAAATTGCTTTAGTCACACTTTTCGTCTTGCTTTCGCATCGAGTAACTCCAAGTTGAATAGTTTTCTTTAATTTTGTATGGAGATACAATACGTAATTTGGAATAGGTAAAAGTTAAGCGTATTGTTTATTTTTAATGTTTTCGCATTAACAAATATTCTAGAATGTCCTGCGGATCATTCAAATGTGAGATTTACTTCCAATATCAGCAAATTTTCTAAAAAAATATTTATAAAATAAATAAATTTTTTAACGGAACTTCCGAAAAATCCAACGTTTTTTCCTTTATTTTTTTTATAGATAGCTTTTAATTTCCTCTAAAAGCCCTGTGAATTTTAGAATCGGTTCTCTGTTAATTTTCGGCAACTAATTGAGAACGTGCGCCGTGGTATGATGATCTCAGTGCAAATATCGGCCGAGAGTCTGAACTCTAATGTTTGTGCATATATAATTTTTTCTAACCTTCATAACTTTGGTCACTTTATTGATTTCGCATTGAGATGCTCATGCCACGGCGAATATTCTTAATCATTTCTCTAAGAGTAACAGAGGCCATTATAAAATTTACAGGGCTTTTAGAGGACATTCTAAGCTACCTTAAAAAATAATAAACACCAATGTGTGTTTTGTTCATAAATTTAGCTTAAGAATCTGTTTTTGGAAATTCAAAGAAGTTTTTGAAACTTTTTTGTAGTGAGAGTTCAAAAACTGACTAAAGTGTTCAATTCTGAATATCTCCTAAGTTTTTTTAATTCTTCAAAAACCGTTTTGGGTTTTTATTTTTCAATACCTGGGAGAACAAAGACTACAATTTTCATGGAGATCACGAACCATAATTTAAATTCTTCAGATGATTTGACATGGAATTGCTCATAAACGATATTGTTAAACCCATTTTTTATAATGCCAATGTAGGCCAATGTATAGCCAATGTAGGCTGCCAATACTTGCTCCACACTGGGCAGAGTTATATAAAACATGGGCTGCCATGGTAAATAAGACATTTGGCCCACTCATGTGCCGTCACTGGGCCAGCCTTTTGCCCATTCTCGTGAAACACGGTTCCATGTACTAAAAGTGATATTTGGCCCATTAAAGTTCCTATACTAGTACAAGCATCGGTGGGAGATCGGCAGATTTAATAATATAGACTGCAAAATTGTCTGAATTCTTGGCCGATTAAAATGCCAATATTGGCACCGTCAATTCGCACTTGGGGCGCATAACGGTAATGAGAAACTGCTCAAATATCTAAAAGAAATTCCTTTATTCTTAACAGTTGCATTTCCTTTTAACTGCGATTTGTGTATTATACGAAATCGGTTGGATTACTACTTTTTCATTGGACCCGACAATGACCGCTACACAGTCTGAGGGAACCCGGGAAAGACTATCACACCGGATTATAAATTAAGCGATTAATAAATATGTTATTCTCTTTGTATAATAATAGCCGATAGCAAAAATTGTCTAAGTCGCAAGTTTTAAGTCCTCTACATCCACTGCAATTAGTGGAGGAATTTCTAATATTAAATGTAAGTCACTATGTAACAATATTTGCAGAGACTAGCT
Organism: Belonocnema kinseyi; assembly: GCF_010883055.1. Lineage (NCBI taxonomy): Eukaryota > Metazoa > Arthropoda > Insecta > Hymenoptera > Cynipidae > Belonocnema > Belonocnema kinseyi. The sequence continues at coordinate 149,229,610 of NC_046660.1, forward strand.
ACCCAGGTGAAAAAGCTATATATAGTGGACAAAATACTGATATGTTTGAATTGTTTCACATAAGGAAGTTTATAAAACAAATGAAAAATATCAATGTCTTATCTACTATATATAAAATATATACAACTTTCTCAACAGGGTAATTACATTTACTTTTTGCAAACAACAAACGGACACTTTATCAAACGAGACATATTGATATCCACTTCTTAACGTCAATTTTCACAAAAAATACATTGCAGATTTACAGTTTTGTGATTATTTCTGTACAACGTAAAAGGTTTGGAGATACTAAAAAAATTTCTAAATTTAACACGGTAAAAATGGCTGTTCATTCATGGAATCTGAGTTTATATCCTCCTCTTCTTCCTCAACTCGTCCTCCTTCTCCTCCTCATATCCATATTCATTTTCCAGCTTCTATTTCTTCACCTCCTTCTTTTCCAACTTCTCTTCTAAACAGTTAAAAAACAGTTACAGTTTTAGTCATCTTGTGACTAACAGAGTAAACATGGCTGTTCATTCATGTAACCTAAGCTTATATCCTCCTCTTCCTCATCCTCCTCTTACTCATCTTCCTCTTCTCCTCCGACTACTCGTCCTCCTCCTGTTCCTACTTTTCCTCTACTCCTCCACCTCCTCATGTCCATCATCCTTTCTTAACTTCTCTTTCATCACCCCCTTCTTTCCCAACTTCTCTTTCATCACCCCCTCCTTTTCCAACTTCTCTTTCTTCAACCCCTATATAATGTTCACGAAATTATTTCAATTGTTAATGAAATGGAGATGGAGATTGATGAAATGGAACCAACTCTGTACAAAGTAAGCAATAAGTTAAAAAATTTGATACATAATTTTTATACGTTTATTGTAACGAAATAAGTTAAGTAAATTAAATTTTTTTAAATGTATGTGTATTTATTGATTTCCCTTGCCTGAATTAATTGTAGTTTAGGAAATGATCTCATAAAACAGAATATTTAGTATAAGTTATCATTCTATCAAATATTTTCAGAACCTATTTACCTTAACTAAATCATTATCACATCCTCCTCTTCCTCTTCAAAGCCCCTATATTATTTTGTTATTCTTCAACAGATATTTTAGGAGCTTATTTAACTTGATTTAGGATCATTCAAGATTCAACAGGAGAAAAAAACGTGATTACAACTATAAGAAAAGCAGCATATCTGATTGTGGCGCACTCTATGGTAATATCTGTAAACCAAAGACCTCTTGTTAATAAAACAAAGTTTTAATTTACTAAGTTGCTATAGTTGAGACAAAAGTATGTTCACGATTCTATTAATAAGAAATCCTTATCTATTCAACTGGATTTATTAAACTCTTCGAGGAGTGCAGTACAAAGAATGGAAATACACTTAGTACGCATGAACAAGGTGTTACCTGCAGTTTCCTTAAGTTTTTTGTTGTTGTTATTTTAAAGTTGTTGCGCTCCTTTTATTTGCACATCCAAATGCCACACAACATACGATTTGGATGATATAATCATTGAATCAAATATTTTCAGTACCTACTTGTCTTAACTACACCATTACTATATCCTCATCATTCTCCTCCTCCTCCTCCTCCTACTGTACTCTTTCTCGTTCTTCTACATACATTTTTAATAGTTTAGTTACCTTGATTTAAGAGAATACAAGATTTAACAGGAGAAGCGTGGTTACAACTATATGAAAAGCAACGTACCTGATACTGGCGCATTACATCATAACCTCTGTTAACCGAAGACATCCTCTTAATCAAACTAAGTTTTCATTTATTTATTCTGTTAACTTGAAATCCTGGCCCCTTTAAATGGGTTTATTTAACTACAATTTAAAACAAAATGTTGGTTCTAAGAAAAACCAAGATTTTCAGCTTTTGTACATAATAGTGCATTTTAATATACGTGTTCAATACTTCACTTTAAATCTTTTATTCACAGTGTCCTTGCATTAGATATTATTGTTTCAACTCAGTAAATTGAATCTTTTCAGCAGATCAGTCTATTATGTGAAAGATGATTTCATGGTTTGTAACAGTCAACTCTAAAAATTATGTACCTGATTTATTTCATAAATCCTAGCAAGAATATTCAAATTAGTCAAATTATATGTTCTTCATCTCAAACAGTTGATGTAATATTATCTTTACAAGGGGACCTACCTGGTCTTAATCGCTAATAGTTTATTTTGCAGCCTAGCTATATCAAAAAAAAATTATAAATCTGTTACATTGATCTACTGTATGCAAAGGGATCTCTTAGGAATCTTTTGGAATTTTTCGAGGTACTCAATAGCAAAGCCTTCTGCAATCTTACAACATTATTTTTGAATTTAAACATTTTTAAATACACACCTCTCTCTGTATCTATTAATATATCTCCCTCTTTGTCTGATTGTTCTAGAAGGTTCTAAGTTATAATCAATACGTGCGGATACAGTTTTTTAACATCACGAAATGTAATGCGTCATTTACAATAACCTTAAGGTTGTTTAAAAAAAATTGCACAGTAAAATTTAATAATGATGTCATTAGTTTTAGAAGATTCTGGAAACATAGTAGCAATCACTAATCTGTAGAATATCGATAAGGTAGCTTTCTATGGACTGGCTTTTATGATCTCTAAATTAAATTAGTTATCTAGAAAGCAATGTACCATCCTCGATTTCTATAAAAACTATATTAACTTTGGATTGTTTAATTTCTATAAACTATATTAACTTTGGATTTGCAAAGTTCCAGAAAGCAGATATTCACTGTGTCATTTTTTATAATCCAATATTTATGTAGCTGATTTATTTGATAAATTGTAGCAAGCGTTTTGAAATTGTATTTTGTTCATATCAAATCACAGTGTGCTCACACTAATGTATTTTAGGGGGGTACTTATAGACTGTGGCAAAATGTGAGATCCGGGCCACCTAGTGGACGTAGCAAGAACTACTGTCTACAGCAACGACCCCCCCTCCTTCCCTTCTCACCTTAATTTTAAGGTTATGTTAACTTCTCTTTCTGAAATAAATGCATGAATAATAATGACCAATAAAACAAACCAAAAATTGAACAAAATAAAATCTATCATCAATCAAATGCAATCAAATGTTTAAGTCTGTTGTAATCGATCTATCATAGAAAGATTCCAACAGAATTTAACAACTGATTGTTCGTTCTATCAGAACGATTCCAACAGACTTTAACACTTTATTGCATTTGATCGATGATCGATTTTATTTGGTTCCATTTGTAGTTTGTGTTATCGGTGAAAATCCATTGTGAATCCAAGTTCATCACGCAAAGAAAAATATAATTCTTGCAGCTACAGTGAACCAGAGCAGACGTGAGCAGACGATAGAACTTCTATCGTCTGCTCAAGTTCATTTCGAATTCTGAATTCACACGCGCGCTACCTAGGGGACGTAGCAATTACTATAATCCGTTCACTACTTATGTATGGGAGTGGGCACACCGTGTCTCAAATGGCGGATTTGGCATCCTAGCTATATTAATGTAAAATTCTGAATCTGCTACAGTGATTAACTGTATGTAATCGGACCTATGAAGAATCTGTTTGTATTCTTCAAGTTACTCAATAGCAAAGCCTTCTGTAATCTTACAAAATTATTTCTGATTTTAAACATTTTTTAATACATACCTCTCTCTCTCTCTCGCTATCCATCTCTCTTTCTCCCTAAACTATACATGCTGCATATCATTTAGCATCTTTATCTATTAATATATCTCCTCTTTGTTGAACTATTCTAAAAGCTGCTAAATTATAATCGACACTTCTTGACAAGTTCGAAATATAACGTCTTTCTATATGGCTAATAGTTTATCTCGCATCCTAGTTATATCAATGAATTCTACATCTGTTGCAGTGATCCACTGTATATAAAAGGACCTCTTAAGAATCTGCTGGTATTTTTCGAGTCGCTCAATCGTAAAGCCTTCTCCAATATTAAAAATTTTACAAAATTATTTTTTGCATTCAAACATTTTTTAATACATAGCTCTCTCTCTCTTTCCTTCTATTTTTCTCTCTAACGTATACATGCTGCAGATGATTTACTCTCTCTATCTATTAACATATCCCCTCTTTGTCAAAATATTCTGCAAGGTTCTTAACTATAATCGACACGTCTAGACACGTTTGAAATATAACGTTTTTGCAGCTTAAAAAAAGTAATGTGACACTAAAAATAACCTTGAAGTTGTTTACAAAAAAATTACGTAGTATAATTTGATAAATCCATTCTGAATATTGTGCAAACATAGCATAAACCAGCACAGCTATAGAATATCGGTAAGGTAGGTTTCTATGGTAAATGATAGTAATATGTATGTACCTTTTTTGTATTAGAAGATTCAACATTATAGAAAAAGAATTTTAACGCTAAATTAGATCATTCTCAATTTCTATAAAGACTATACAGTAGCTTAAGTGGATGATTGAAAAAATTTTCGAATATTTCTTTATATTTTGTATTTTTTTAAATTCTATTTTAAATCTTTAACGTATTTCTAGCTCTCGCTCGCTTTCTACTTGATACGCGAATAAAGCGACAATTATCCCTGAGCATTTGATCTACCTTATGGAATCGTATTTTTTTGATTTTAGATATCTTTCTTGCGCCTAAGCCATTCAATTAACTTTAAATATTTCTTTATCTTATTTTGTAGTTAATTCTAGACTACAGAATAATGTTTCATCTATCAGGATGCAGTAAATCAAATTAATAGTCAAAAACAGGATGCCATGCATAGCCCCCATATTAAATGTCACCTAAACACATACATCTTTTGCGCATTAAAAACAATCAAGGTAGAAGTTTTTAGTTAAAGTTCTGTTAAAGTTTTCAAAAAATATTTCTTCAAATTGCCACCCTCTCATGTGCATGTGAAAGAATCCATCTACGTCATCATCTCCCGAACGGCGGCTCAGCTCTCAAAGGGGTTGATGATTGGCCACTCTGTACTCTTCGACTCAAACATGTTTAAACTTGCAAAATGCATTTCTCAGATATTACCCTAAAAATAATTATATCACACACTCTACATCAAAGACACCGACTGTTTCTCAGAATTATATTGAAAATAACAAGCAATTATATTCAACGATAAATTCATCAATATACAGGAAATATGTCACCACTTACATCATCATGTCTTCTGGCGGCTCACTTATCAGGGGATGATCACTCATCGCCTAGCACGAAGTAGCACTCTTAACCTGCCTCACACGGATGCACACCTAATTGACACGGATATGCACTCACCCATAGAGATCCAGACTCCGTCTTACTTATTGCTATTTGTACGGAAAAAAGTTAAAACATGGCAACACTGTAGATAAGGATTCCTGGACCTATGGTGACGTCATCAGGATGGAATTTTTTTTACCCCAGAAATTGTTTAATATTATATGAAATATGACGCCCCTGTCAGCAAATATCAAAGGAGAACGTTTAGTTAATTTAGTTCACATGGATAAGGATTTCAGGTATCGGCGATGACGTCATCAGAATGAAATTTTGTTTACCGAGAAATGTTTAACATTATATGAAATATGAGGCTCCTGTCGGCCAATATCAAAGGAGAATGTTTAATTAATTTACTTCACATACATAAGGATTCCAGGAATCGACGATGACGTCACCAGAATGGAATTTTGTTTACTGAGAATTGTTTAACATTATATGAAATATGACGCCCCTGTCAGCAAATATCAAAGGAAAACGTTTAGTTAATTTAGTTCACATGGATAAAGATTCCAGAAATCGACGATAAGGTCATCAGAATGGAATTTTGTTTACCGAGAATTGTTTAACATTATTTGAAATATGAGGCTCCTGTCGGCAAATATCAAAGGAGAATGTTTAATTAATTTATTTCACATATATAAGAATTCCAGGAATCGACTATAACGTCATCAGAATGGAAATTTATTTATCGAGAATTGTTATAATAGCACGAGGGTGGTTGCAGATCTTGGAAATTTTCAATGAAGCACAATTGCTATAAACATTTAATACATAAAAAATTATATTATATCGGGGTGAAAAACCTAAATTTCGGGAATAGCAGGTATTAAATAACCTTAATATTGCGACATCGCATATCATATCATATTCCATATTTTTGGGGCGGGAAATATCCATTTCCATGAGTTTTAAGTATTGATTTCCAATATCGATAGTGTGGATCGTTCAAACTGTGATTCGTTAATCAACACAAGGAGCGAAACCAATCTTACAGCCTTCTACGCTCTTGTCGCAAGTTTTATATTTGTACGGAAAAAAGTGGTCCAGCACCGGCCTTACCTATTTACTAATATTACATTTTCTATCAAAAATCCATATTTGCAGGTTAAAAATTCAACTACTTAGTTGAAAATTTACATATTGTTTCCAAAATTTAAATCTGCTTAAAAATTTGAATATTTTGTTAAAAATATTTTCTTTTTGTTTTAAGATGTCCACCACTACGTTTTCATTGAGAATTCTTTTTTTTAAACTCTTTTTGGTTAAAGATTAATCTTTTTTGTTTGAAAATTTGGCCATTCAGTTTAAAATTTATATTTCTAGGTTGAAAATTTAACTATTTGGTTAAAAGTTAAACTATTCGGTTGTAAATGCAAATCTTTCATTAAAAAGAAAAATTTTGAACAAAGCCGTTTACACGCGAAAAAAAGCATTTCAAGAAAATGTTTTAATTTTTAACCAGAGATAAATTTTTTCAATTTCAATTTTCAATTTTCAATTTCAAAGTCAAAAATATATCACGATCGAAAAGTTAATCCATTAGAAATAAATACTGGTGATAACGTATTTTTATTAATTGGAAAGGAACCCAAGAAAAAATTTGATGATCAATATAAAGGACCTTACGAAGTCATAGACATATTGGGAAAAGAAACGTGAAAATTGACATAAAAGGCAAACCTTCAGTAGTACACGTCAATAGACTTAAGCGTTCACATATAAAATGTTAAACCATTAATAATAATTAAACGACAACCCCTTATCATTTTAAGTATTTCAGATGGATACCATCCATTGTCAACGTATAGACTCTCTTATCGTCCTTTTTATGCATCAAATAGATCTGCTTATGTTACGGCCATATTTATTCCACACGAAAATTTTCGAAAGAAATGACAGTGATATTTCTAAATGGGCACAAAACCTTAGAAGCATAGAAACAACTAGGGACATAATCCTGAAAATTAAAACAAGAGGACCAAAAGCCTATGAAAATTTGATTCTGAGTCTTCAATTATCGGATCACGGAGTTTTAGCACACGCATTAAAATATATGCAGTAAAATATTTATTTCAGACAAATGGATCCAATTCATCGCAAACGAATCGAGGCTTTTATTGATGTATTTGCTTATTCAGTCGACATGATTGTTCTCTGGCCATTTTTAATTCAAACTGGAATTTTTAATCACGATGATAGCAACATTCCAGAATGGAGTATGGATCTTGCCAACCCTACAATTAGAGACATTATGTTAACAATTAGAACAAGAGGACAATACGCATACAAAAATATCATTCTCGCTTCGCGCTTTTCAGGTCACGTATTACTGGCCGACGTTCTAGCTCTGATAAAATAGGTATCTGGATTTTTTTTTAACAAAAAAATATATCACTCCACAATATACTATGCATGGCAATAAATCATCAGAAAGGAAAAATATAAACATTAAACACGTGCATAATAAAGAAAAAATAATAATGACGTTATAAAAAATATCCATAAATAGAACTAGTCGCTAATTTGGAACCTCCTTTTTCCAGAAATGGATTTACGAGGCCTCCTTTTCGCTCTGTTCACTACATACTTACATTATACAACAACAATCAATGCCATCGTGGGATATGATTGTGGCCCGAACCAACTGAATATAACAACCGTATCATTATTAGAGGTAGGAGGATGTGATATACCTGCACCAAAACTAAACATCGAGTCGGTAAACATACAATTATTGCAAATAACCGATTATAGCAATACAAAGGTCATACAGTGTAAAGTAGAAGTAAAGCGGGAGTATTAACAGTAGGAGACCAAAAGCAACTTTTCGGGTTAACTTCAAACAACTCATTTTCTCATACTCTAATGATAGCAGGTACCACGACTCATTGGGAGAAATGTTCAGGTACTACATTCTCAGACCCTTTCGGCACTTGGGATTACGTTGTTGTCGAAGCAACTTATAAAATATCATTGCGAGATTATTACGCGACTATTAATTTAAATGATGATAAGATTCACTTAAATTCGGGTGTAGTATGTACAGTGTCAGGCATCACTTGTATCGACGTGGAAGGAGGCCAAACCTTTTGGAACCCATTACCAACTGAATCATGTAATTTCAAAAAATATAAATTATTATACTCCGGATTAGCAAATAAAACTTATGACAATACTACAAGAAACGAAATATTATATTCCCTGGTAACAGATGATATAACATTTGTATTGGCATAGAAGTCATTAATGCCTGTATGCAATATCTTGCTGATGAGAACCGAGCACCCAAAGCTATTAATCTATGAAAATAATCAGGGCCTATATGTTTTTGAAAATCAAAAAATCGCAGTAAAAAATATGGATATTTTTACATATGTCAAATCAAAATTTGTTTACGTAGAAAGACACCTTCGCACAGAAGCAAAGTAACTTTATCGAGATGTTCTAACTGAAAAATGTAAACTCGAATAACAAGTATTTAGAAATTCACTAATTTTGGCTACTCAGACACCCGACGAATTCGCTTATCATTTGATGAAAGGACCGGTTTATATGGCAGTAGTAGCAGGGGAAGTAGTCCATATAGTTCAATGTGTTCAAGCTGAAGTTGTTTTTCGAGAAACTAAAGAATGCTATATGCAACTCCTAGTATTCAAAGGAAATCGAACATTTTTTCTAACGCCACGTACCCATATTATTTCAAATACAGGCACTCAAATAAGTTGTAACACATTTGTTCCATCAATGTATTTTTTTGGTGAAAAATGGTTTAAAATGTTACCCAATCCTATTGAAGGGCCAACACCTAATGTTATGATGCCCAAAACACAGCCCACATGGGAATACACAAATCCCTCATCTTTGGCCACAAGTGGCATATATTCACAAGCCGATCTAGATAAATTAAGAGATCATATTATGTTTTATGCGGAGAAACCTATGGTTCTAAATACCTTAGCAAGGGGAGTAATGGGACAACCCACAAATAAGCAGGGCATCTCTGTATTTAACCTCTTAGATGAAGACACAATCGATAGGATCGCTCAATCAGCATGGGAAAAATTCTTGAATATTTTTACAAACTTTGGTACAGCTATTGCAGGATTAATAGGAATAATAATCATATTTAGAGGAATCAAATTTATTGCAGATACCTTAATCCACGGTTACACTCTACATAAAATATTTGGCTGGTCATTATATCTTTTAGGAGCCTTTTGGGATTCCGTGACTAATTTATTGTTACATCTAGGAAAGCGATCACCTGCTAACGGACCCAATACCCACTCGCTACAGAAGCTACTCTATATCCTCATTCACAACTCAAGGAAGCTCGTAGTACAATTAATTACTCAATTCCACTTTAAACTTTCCTCAGCATGTCGCATGAATCCTATGCAACTCTTTTGAATAATTTTTTTCAACAAAAAGGAGAACCTCCTCTAGAATACAAGTTATCAATTGCCTTAGATTCCAACAATGAATATCATATCCGAGTCCAATTGCAGTATCAAATGTATGTAGTTATTAGTACTGGAAAATATGAAGATTTAGTCAAACAAAATGCAGCACGAAGTCTATTAATGGTAGTGACAGATGGTACAGAATATAAATTAGAGCCATTTCGACCTTCCTTCAGTAATAAAATATGCGAAAAATTGCAAGGACTATGTGCACTGCGCAATATTCCACATCCTCAATTCACTACATTACATATTAAAACATCAACTGAAAACTCTACTTGGATAGCAATTTGTACTGTTCAGGATATTAAACAAACAGGCATGTCTGAATCACTTAAAGAAGCGAAAAATTTTGCTGCTATAAAAGTAATTCATTTAATATCAAATAGAGGTCTCCTTAATTCAACTTACGAAGCAATTTTAGCGAACTCACTTCAAAACTTTCATATTTCTGTACATGACTCTTCTATGAACTTACCGAAAATTCCTGAAAACAACTGTATGAATGCTCCAGGAAAAAACTCCTCTCTTTCTCCTGAAACAACTTCTGCATTTACTTCCTTTGACACTGTAGACCGTTCTACAAATACTAATTTCACAAAAAGAAGAAGACGAGGCAGAATTCCAAAACCCTGTTTACCAACTAAACATTTTTATGTACCCCTCGATAAGCCAGGGCCATCTGGAAAAAGTTATAAAAACTGTTGTAAATGTGGATTCAGGCCCACAAATCAATATCATAAACGTTAATTAAAGTTCCGTACTTCAGGTACACAACTTCAATGGAGCACTATTACGAAGAAGTTACCCACACCCCAAGATATTCAAAGAAATTAACCAGATCTAACTCCATGGGAATTCTAAATCACGTGGAAATTCTCAAGAATTTCACTATCAAATATGGATTACCATTGCCACAAACGATAACCTATCCAGATCAACATTCGCGATCGCATTCGTTTTTTTCTCGCGCAAGCCTCTACTTTAGAACACTTTGTAATTCAAAGCGGTAAAACAAAAGAGTTAACCATAAATAAAGCAGCATTAGGACTCCTTAAATTATTGATACAATATTACGATCTTTGTGATAAAGATGACACAGAAACATATCCAAAGAAGATCAAAACAAAAGATCAGGAAGTTGAAACTGATCCCAGACCCAAATTGGTTCCATGGGAAAATTCTTGCCATTACTGTAATACCCAAGTACATTCTACAAAAGAATGTCTTAGGAATATCATAAAAAAGGTTGATAAAACAACGCAAATCTCGCCCCCTACTCAGTTACGAAATTCTCAATTTCTGAATCGACTCCTTCGACCATTCTCTTTTACGAAAACTCCTAGGAGCCCTCACGCATACAGTTACAAATTCATGGCACCCTCTACTCTTTCCCAACTCTTTCCTTAATTTCAAACTAAACCTCTCGACCTCTTTTTTCTTTAACATTCTTCCGTTTTCAAAAATTAAACACTTTATTGTAAAAAACTATTTAGTTTTCATGTTAACTATTCCTGTACCTACTTCAGTTAAATTCCATGTATTCAAGCCGCATGCATTTCCTATTTTCTTCGACATTAATAACAAACACATTTTGTCAATTCACCATAAACCTCAAATTTCTTACCTTGCCCTTTCATCAAATAATGCAAACTATTTTATAGCAGACGAACAGTTTATTAAATCATGCTATGA